>NC_044312.2:64504602-64806435 GCF_007474595.2 Lynx canadensis
GCTTCACTGTCCCAGTGTGGGGTTTTTTTGAGGTCACCTCATTGAACAACATGGCTGCTAAGCTCCAACATATCTTTTCAGGTCATCCAAAGGTAGAAAGAGGCAAGATCCAAAAGCACACACATTCTCTTTCAAAGGATTTTCTTTGATGTCTCATGTGACACATCTACTTATATTTAACTTAGTCACAGAGTTTAGTCACATGGACACATGTGGGAAATGTATTCTTTTACTGGGTGTAAATAGTCCCAACTAAAAACCGGGGTTTGTGTGCAGGGAAGAAGAGATGAGTGAATACTTGCATCCAGTGGGCCATCATTCTGCTTCACACCTTCATTCATTCATTTACCACCCCCCCATCATTTACTTCTCATTCACGCTTCCCCCATCCATCTTTGCTCATTGACACCCTCTCTTATTTATGTGCTAACTCATTCTTTCAAAAACAAATTGCATTTACTAGGTATCACCTGTGAGAGTCAAATGCCGTATTAGGTAAAGAGAATAGATGTGAATAAGAAACCATCCTGTGAAGAGCTTGTAGACCACAAAAGAGACAGAAGAAAGCATGCAAACTAACCACTAAAATGCACAGTCTTGAGCTTTAACATCCATATCAGGTGCTACAGGAGCACAAAGGTGGCAGGTGAGACTGTCCAGGAAAGCATTTTCCCTCCTGCTCTTGGTTAAGTGATGGGAAGTAAGCCCCTGGAAAACGGGACTCCAGGGAGTATGGGTTCCAGGCAGAGAACTTTCCTCTTATTCTTCCAGTACAGGCAGCTCTACTCCCAGCAAAGCCATCCTGAGAGGCCAAGACAAAACCTCAGTGGTGTGGGTTCCGTTTCCATCAAGATTCAGGAGAGTCGGGTCGAGGCAGACCTGGGGAGGCAGAGGGCCCTGGGGAGGAAGGGACAGTCTTCCTTTGTTGGAGATGGTGCCTGAGGGAGAAGACCGGCATAGAACCTATGGACTGATTCTAAGCTTCAGGGCCTGGGGTGTATTCAAGCAGCACCTAAGGCCCCCTAATTTATAGGTCCCCAAGGATATCTCTGCCCCTGGGCCAGTGAAGTTAAGACTCGTTCTTTTCTGGACTCAAAATTAATCCCTGAGGGAGACCCACGGCCCCCTGAATCACCTGAGAAGTAGCTGCAAGTCAGATGCTAACCCAACTGCCCCTCACTTCTTCAGCTCCTGGGGGGAGCCCTCAAAGGAGTCCATGTGAGGGCTCATTATACTGCCTGAGTCTGTCAGTACCAGTGACCATCAGAGCAGTGGTAATAGACTTTTTGTACCCTTCAGTCACAGCTGACTTTAATTCTTGTTTGTAATCAGGAGTGTCACAGAATGTCACAGAGCTCTCTGCCTCTCAGGTCCCAGGATGGGAAAGGAGTAAAGTTTAGGGATGTGGTGTGGGGCTGAGACAGGAGCCCCTGTTTGGTGCACAGCAGCTCCTTCTCAGTGCCCTTGCCGGGGAGTGAGGACAGGTGGTGTATTGTGCACGGGACCCTGAGTGGCGGTGCATGCATGGTACCCAACGGGAAGCATGGAAAGCGGGCCTTGGAGACTTCTTTTCACTCCTGAGGAAAAAGCACTGTCTGACTTTGCTCGCTTGGGAGATGGTCCCTAAACCCTGGGCACTTGACTTTTTGCAAATAAGGGTATGATAGCCATGTAAGTGAGAAATCAGTGTTTTTAGGGTTAAACCACCGAAACTTGGGAGTCGTGTGTTGCAGCAGCTAGAATGACTTCAGCTGGTACAACAGTGGTCTCTTAACTGCTGCCCCAGAATGACGTGCCTGCACACCTTTGTGAGGGGCAAGTGAAGAGGGGGCCATCTCTGCCCCGTTGCTTCCTGTCTCTTTGAAGTATGCACCCAGGACCCCACATCCATCCCAAGAGTGGAAGCGGTACTTTCCCTTTTAAAAATAAACGTGCAGCCAACAGAATTGGGGCACTGGTACCAGATGAGATGAAAAGCAGGATTGGAGAGGTCATTGCGCTTTGCTGACAGCTGTAAGGAAGGAGGGAACTGGACTCAGAGCCGTTGGTCAGAGGCACTCACTGTGGAGTTGGATGGACCTAGGGTCAGATCCCAGTGCTGCCACTCACAAGTTGTTCCTCCCTTTCTGAATCTCAGTGTTCTCCTCTGCAAAGTGGCCCCTAACAGCGTCTGTCTCCCAAGGGTGGTTGTGAGGATCAGTGAAGCCACAGCGGCTATAGACGCTCAGGGAGGTTCTCTGTTACGGTCAGTACTATGTATGCCCCGCATGGTAAGGGGCTGCCGTGTGTCCTCATGGAACCCTCAGCCATCATGTTTGCCATGGAGGATAAAAGGAAGGCTGGAAATCCCACCCCCTGCACCCTCAGACGGGGGGAAGGGGCTAGACATAGATGCATGCCCTTAAGTTCTGATTCTTCTCCTCTCCTCTTACACTGTCTGAGAACCTTTAGATTTTCTGCGTAAAAGCAAAAACGGCAATTAAGTCCCAGTTCTGTGTGTGTTTGTGTATGTGTGCATGTGTGTGTGTGTGTGTGTGTGTGTGTACATAAGCATGTGTGTATACGTGAATGAGAGAAAGGCAGAGAGAGATTATGGGGTAGTTAGGATTTAGTATAAAGGGAGTCTGGCCTGGCAGAAGCTCTTCACTGCTGGGGGCTGAGGGACCAGGTTAAGACTGAACCCTGAACCCTGCAGAGATTTGGCAGCCGGCTCGGGCAGGGCTGCATCCAACACACCCTGACCTTGCCAGGGCAGGTGGCAGATGGAGTCTTCAAAGGCAATGAGTCCAGAAATCCATTTCTCTCTCAGGGTTTCTGGATGGCTTCACTGCACACTCAAAGGTCAGCCAATACAGCTCCCTTCACTCTCCATGATGTTAAAGGCTTGGGAAGCTGTGCAGACTCCCCTAGAGCCAGCTGCCTGGGACTCGGGGACAGGAATATCCCTTCCAGGGGGCCTCAGGAGGTAGTAGAACTCTTGGAGCTCCCACTACAGCCCCCCCCCCCCTTTGATATCCTGGAGAAGATGGTGTTGGCCTGGTCACAGCCCAGCACCCTTCCCACCCTTCTGGAGTGGAGCTGGGCTACATCATGAACCCCAGCAAGAATAATAAAAATAGTCCCAGGTTTTCATCACTTTCCCCCGCAGTGCTGCATAACCTCTGCATTAACAAGCAGTGAACTGGTGTAATGGGAAGACCGGACACAGACACCATTTGGTTAAATAAAATTTTACTTCTCTAAAAGAGAGAGAAGAGAGAATATCCAATCAGAATGTATAATGAAGATCAGCAACATTATCCTGACGGGCGGCGATACAAGATTCTAAACCCCAGAGTCCTATTCACGTTGTGCTTAGGTGTGGATAAGTCTCCTCTCTCTAAGCTCAGCCTTTCCTATGTGTGTGTATATACAAGGGGGTTCTGCACCCACTTGGTCTGGTGGTCCGCAGGGCCACCTCACTGAGCCCAGTGCCCCCTACAACTCAAGAGTTATGCAGTTCCCGGCATAACTGAGGGACAAGTGTGGCCCAGTATGACCAGAGTACTCACCTACCACCCTCTGGAACCTCTTGAAGGTGTAAGCTTACAGCTGTAGAACGACAGCAAGCATCAGTTATCCAGACGCCACTGGGAGTTACACGACCAGGCTGTTGAAACCAGTTCTAGATAGTGGCCATCAGCTGCCCCGCAGAACCTGCCTGAAGTCTTCGAGGTACACACATTCCCGGGAGAAGGCATCCGATTGCTCCGGTTGGGTTAGGTGTCTTCCCCCGCCCCAGGGGTCATTGCAGTGTGAGCCAGTGCTCCTTCCAGCTTCCTGAGAAGGGCCCAGGCAGGATGGAGACGTTGATGCAGGTGAAACGCAGTGCTACCCAGATTTTGAAGTGAGGGACTCAGAGGCTTTAGCACTTTGGGCAAATTGTTATTTACAAGAGACTGAAGAAACAAAAGTGATTCTCCACAACGGGGAGGGGTTGGCTAGAAAGAACCAAGCAGGTGATGAGGTTCCCATCAGAGGACTTGGCATCTATTGCAGGACATGGGCCCAGGTGAGGACTAGACTAGCAGAGAAGGAAACTGAGACTGGGTAGGGGAAAGTGTGGAGTGAAGGACAGGACAGGGAGAGCCCTGGAAAGTGCTGCCACACAGAAGCAGGATGTACCTGAGGTGCCTACAGCACCCCCATTGCTGGTCTTTGGAAATACCGTGAATTCAGTTCTGATAAGTAAGGGATGAAATGAGGCTGGCGATCACATGCTTTGCCCTGTGAAGGGGTAGCCCAAGAACTGGGTCATTGAGCTGAGCATAAGCCTAATGTGTGTGTCAGCAGATAGTGATGGAGGAAATGAGGAGTCTGTACCTGGAGGGCCACATGCTATCACAGTATCTTCTGCATGTGGTGACACACACCCCCCCCCCCACTCCGAATATGATCCAACATAAGATCTCAGTGCCTCAGACAACAAAATGCTTGGCCTGGATGGGAACCGAGAGAACCAGAAGCACTTGAAGTACATTAAAATAGTGTAAGAAAATGTAAATTTCTTTATTATCTAAAATGAATACCATCCTGGTAAAGAACAGGAAGGGGAAAAAAAACTTGATCTTGCTAATTAATGATTTCTGGTCTTTTCTAGGTTATCTTGGTTTCTCTGGCATAAATATTTAGTCAAATATAATGCTTAAATTCTCTACCAGAGCTATTTCCCTTCTTTCTAGAAGTCTCCTCTCCTTCCTCCTTCCTAAGCTGCCATCCAGGTGTAGGGAAGCCTAAAGGCCTTGTGACAGGAGTGGGCTGCATGCTTTCACCTGACAGGGGACATTTTCCTTCTTGTCTCTGGCCATCAGATGCCACACTGTCTCTGCCTGTGCTGAGGGTCCCTGCTGATGTAACTTGCTACCTGTCCTCACAGAACAAGCCCAAGCCAGGCCTGATTACTCTGTGGGAGCTCGGCCCCTTTGAGGCTGGCCAAACCTGAATGTGGCTGTTGCCAGCCCTGAAGATCTCTGAGGTCTGACAGCATCTCTCACTTGATGCCTGGCCTAGGAGGTTTTTGCACCCCTTGGTCCGGGGTCACTTCCACACTTGCCGGAACCCCTGGAACCCTGTCAGCCAATAGTCCCCTCCTTTCCACACCCTCCAAACATCAGAGACACATAGGAGCTTCAGGGGACTTGATGACAGTATAGACACCCTCTGCATGTCCATTGAGTTACATGGCCTTTTTTTTTTTTTTAAGATTTTATTTTTAAGTAGGTTCCATGCCCAACATGGGGCTCGAACTCACAACCTCAAGATCAAGAGTCACACTGTCTACCCATTGAGCCAGCCAGGTGCCCCACATGGCCATTTCTACGTTGTTCCTCTGGCCTCATGTTGGTAGAGCGACACATCCACCTTCAGCTTCCTCCTCAATCCACCTGAAATTTGGGATTTTAGGCCTGAGGGGTGAAACCAGGACCTCACAGGAGATCCTGTCTTCCCCTCTCCCTGTCTCTTCTGCCAAAGCTCTCTACTTCCTCCTCCCACCTGAAAGAATCTTCTGTAACTGAACTAATGTGAGTTTGCTCCTTGGTGAGTTACAGGTAGATACCACACCAGGGGGAGTTTTCACAGAAAGGAAACTTTGTTTTGCAGCCAGTAAGGGATCATAGGGAATAACTTCCAAAGTCGTGACCACCCCCCATCCCAAGCAAGGATGAGTAGGTTCTTTTTATTTAGAGTTTAGGATGAGTATTCAGAAAGGGGAGCTCTGTCACCACTTGTGAAGGCGGGCCACAAGGTTGTGCAGGTGTACTTAGAAAACATGCCTATACATTCATCCTATGTCATGTTAAAGAAGCTTGTGCTCCATTTAAGGCTGATACTATGACATTATAATGAAGCAGAGGTAACTGTTAGACACGGGTATGCTCTGAGAGCAGGTATAAACTGACTGGGGTTTGGGGCTCCTTCTCTTGGGTAAGGAGGGCGGGGCCTTGCTTACTTTTGAACCAGCTTTGGGAGTTTTACCACTGGTTGTCTCTGATAGGGTGAGGCTATTTCCTGGCCTGGTGGAGACTAGTGATTTTTTTTTTTTAATTTTTTTTTTTCAACGTTTATTTATTTTTGGGACAGAGAGAGACAGAGCATGAACGGGGGAGGGGCAGAGAGAGAGGGAGACACAGAATCGGAAACAGGCTCCAGGCTCCGAGCCATCAGCCCAGAGCCTGACGCGGGGCTCGAACTCACGGACCGCGAAATCGTGACCTGGCTGAAGTCGGACGCTTAACCGACTGCGCCACCCAGGCGCCCCGAGACTAGTGATTTTTACATTCCCTTTGTTCCCTTAAAATCCTTACCTACTGAAGTTTTTGCATTTCTTTGTAATTCTAACATCTCTTAGGATGTTCTTCTAGAAGTGTGCTCCTGCTACTAGAGCCAGGTAAGGCACAGATGAGGGAAACTAGCTGGGTACCTAGAATGACTTCTCTTAAGTCACTAAAGCTATATCTCGTCTTTCTTTTTGGGGAAACCCCTAACTCTTTCTATTACACTTACTTTGTATAACATGACTCCTCTCTACTTATGCCTTATGTTCAGATCTCTACGGTTTCCTCTCAACATGCAAAGGGAACATTTGGAATTTCCTCTCGACATGCAAAGGGAACATTTGGAATTTAGATGTATCTCTCTTCCCTGAACAAGGCCTGGCTTTCCAGACTCTTATTTCATGAGGGACTGGCTGATAATTGACCTTGTGTTATTTGCCCTTGGCTTATAGCAGTCTATGGCATTGATTCATTGCATGGAACAACATGATTTGCAGAGAATGGAAATACTATCCCTCTTACATGGGTATTGAATTAGTATTGATGAACGAATGAAAGAATGAATGAATGAGGCATATTGTGATGGCATTTGGTTTCCTTTAGTTCTAAAGTTCCACAGTTTTCGATGGAGTCCAAAGTACAAGTCAGTTCCAGGAAAGATGTAAGAGGTCCTGACACAGAACTTGCAGGGGGCTGTTCAAATGGAGATGGCCCTAATTTATTTAGCTGTAGGTTTTGACTGACTTTTTTCCATTTAGAAGGAGGATATAAGAAGAGGCCATTTCCTCACTTTGTTCCCATTGTTTAAAAAAATCGAAATTCAACTGAGTAAATTGAAAGATCTTACATGCTTTATCCAGTAATTCATGAATTGAGCAGCCTCCCGTCTGGCAGATAGAAAGGAGCTCTGAAGAGCTGTACAAAATGAAAGCCTTCTGTAGGCAGAAGGAGGTGAATGAAGCAGGAAGTTGCTCTAGCAAAGAGTGGATTGTTTCAGGTAAGATAACCTTCCTTTGGGGGAAAATAGGGGTCAGGCAGAATACCTCACTAGTGCTACTGACCAGATAAGTCCAGATTGATTGGTTAAGGGTCACATTCCTGGGAGAGGCTGAACTGCAGGTAGGCTAGGTATTAAGTCCTTGTTTGATGATGCGGGATGTTTGCACAAGTGACTCTATTTGAGCCTGTTGCTTCTCTTTCTTTCTTTCTTTCTTTCTTTCTTTCTTTCTTTCTTTCTTTCCTTCTTTCTTTCTTACATCACAAACTGCATCTGGTGATGATAGCTTTGCATTTTTAGTGAAAGTGAAAAATATTCAGAACAGTAAAGAGACACCTTGTTAAATCTTAAAGGACCCCCCTGAGCCGACATAGGTGGCCGGGTTCTAGAGTATTTTAGTGTCTTCTTTTGTAAGAGACAGAGGAAGCAGAAACAGCACCGAGATGTCTGTGGTGAAGGGTAGACAGCTGCACCCTGAATGAGAACCGATCAGGAGGGACAAGGACATTGATCCATAAGTTAGTTTTCTCAACAGGGAAACACTTTAGCAGCAGTTTTACACAACGTAATGATTCGCTCCACCTACGTGTGACAATAAAAAATAAAAAAAATAGAAGAAAATGATTTTTTGGATAAAATAAAGGACTCTTAGTTGAAATTTTTTTTGGAAAAAATTAACTATTTTTATTGGTGAGATTTAGCATGCCAGTATCCATAAACACCTGCAGTACCACTGAAGCAAAACCAATTGCAAAGAACATAAAGATATGCTATATGTTTGGGATCTGAAGAACGTTAACAAACCTTTTGGAATCTGTGCCAATTGTTACAAGTGACCAGAGTGCCGTTTGGACAATAGGCACGGTGAGTGTTAATGAGGCATTGTATTTCCAGCTGGTGGAAGAAATGGTCAGCAAACAAAGCCAAGAGCACTCAGTATTTCCCAAGCAGTCTTCTTTCTTGTATTGAATTAGTTATCAAAAAAAAAAAAAAAAAAAGACACTAAGCATTTTTTCATCTTTAGCTGGGATGCAAAACCCGTGGTTCTTCTGAGTATCTGTAGAGCTGGTGATCATATAAAACATGGAAACATTTGGGGCAACACTAGAGTTATAAGAGATAATAACAGTGTGTTAGAAAATAACATTTCTGCCTGAACAAAAAGTCAATTGCATCTTGACTCTCCTCTCTCACAAATGACCTCGCCCCAGCAGTCTCTGCCCTGGAGCACACCTGCTGCACACTTGAATAGCAATTAAATAAAAAGTGGTTAACAACGGGCTTGAGGCTTCAGCAATCTCCATCTCCAGGAGTGGCACTCAGAGGTGACAGTTTATACAGTGGGCCAATGGGCCAATTCTTCCCCCATAGATGAAATGCACCAGAAGAGTTCCTGCCAGCCTCGGAAAGAGCCACACCCCTAGGTGGTATCTAGGGGTAAGAGGGAACTTGGGGGGTTGGTGGGCCTGGAGCAAGAGTGGTGCATCTTGGCAGAGGATGGGGATGTCTGGAAGGCCACTGCTCCTGGAAATGAGTCTTTTGGAAGATGTGCCTGTTGACTGCGGCCTCCCAAATATCACCAGAACAACCTGTTAATAGGGCAAAGCTGAGTTTATTGCTTGCCTGCTACGGAATGGGGGAGCTTGGTTAGGATTCCGTAAAGATCATGAGGTGATAATTTAGGTGGACACAGCAAGGTGAGGATTGTGAGACCAAAATTCAAAGAGTTTGGGGGCATAAACTTGTCTTTTGATACTAAGGAAGAATTCGATGGTCTTTTGAGAATTCCCTGTAATAAGCAATGATGTTATTTACAACTTTTATCTCTCGTGGCAAGACTCTCCAGGAATAGTAAAGTTGTGTTAATGAAGACAGTAGAATAGTTACAGTCAAGTTGACGTAGAGTGTGTTCTGTAGACAGCTGTGTTGGGGTAGATGGCTTTAGTTCTCACATCCCAAGAACAAGAAGCAAGAGAGCTGACAAGGATTTTGCCCAGTTCTGCAGGTGCCCACAGACAGTGTGAGTGTTAATTAGTTGCCTCCCCAGCATCAGACCTTCTTTTTGATGGCTCTTATTGGGGATTCTAGGGAGCATAGCTCCCTCCTTGGCTTCAGTGATGAAACTATGACCTGGTCCGAGGCTAAACCACTCAAACCATCCATGGGGGATTAGCACTGCATAAGCTGATTCAGTTGGAGAAGATTATACAACATTTGGTGTGAATGTTTGGACAAAGATGCTGTCTCTTTCCTGCTGGATGAAAACAAAGAAGCGTATACCCCAGGAGTAGCTGTGGCCCTTTTAAATCTATAGAAGATCGGGGCATGGGGTGAGGCCAACCCCATGGATGGCAGAATAGAAAGAAAAAGAATCTAGACCCTTGATCAAGCGGCTGGATCAAGCCACTCCTGAACATAGTGTTACCTCTGTGAATATGTCAGCATATAAATTCCCTTTGCTATGTAAGCAATATGAGGTAGGATTTCTGTTGTTTAAAACAAATATATTTTCTGGGACACTGGTAAACATCCACTCCTGACCCATTTGGTGTTCCTTTGGAGTGAAGAGAACCATTCCCAAAGCTGCCACGAGATCCACTCTTCTGTTTTGCCCACTCTGGTATGTCCAGTATCTAACAAAGTACATGACACATGATAGACGTTCAGTGAAATTTTTCTAAGAAAACATTATCAATGTTTGATTGCTTAGCTCACATGTTGAAACAGTCATGGCCAGAAGAGAGACTTTCTGCTCTTAATGACATACAAATGCTGTATAAAGTGAGGGGGAAATCTGCTTTCCTGTTGTATTTGTATCTTATTTTGCAAAGGGAAATTCAAACCCTGCATGAACCTGCAGGACCTGTGGGCAGCTCTCTAGCTTATGGTGGCTCCCTTGGGTTGATAAAGACACAGTTCCTCAGCAATGAAGATCAGTCACATGCCTGTCATTTCCTGTTGATGTCCCCTACCGTGTACTACAGTTCTGTTTAGAATGAAAATAAAAATCTATATTCTTTTAATAGCGATATTTTAGCAGCTCTAACATTATCTTTTAGTTCTATTCTTATAATTTTATTTTTATTTATGAGCTAAAGCTCACAGGCTAAAGCCTATAATCAATAGTGGTAGAGTTACATATTTTCTCCCATTTTAAATCAAATTCAGAACATGAAATGTGATGACATTGATGATTGAAATGCTTAAAAATGTTATAAGGAAACAGGGAAAAATCACAAAGCAATTACAAAGTGCAATTTTAACTTGTAGGTTTAGGGAGTACCACCGTGAGTTGTGTTCAGATTATCAAAAGAGAAGCAGCTATGAATGAGGGTTGGGAAAACAAAGATGTACTTTTTTTTTTCTCCCCACGTAGCTGAGGATCTGAGTGGAGAGTGCTTAAATACTATACATACTGACAGTAAATGTCCAGATGTAGAAGGTTTACTAGAAAAGATCATAAAACCAATCAAGAAAATGCCATCCAAAGAGATCAAATTGATTCAAGTTAAGCAATGTAAACATTCTGAATTTTCCTTCGTGTCATTAATGCTTAATGAAGTCTCTGAAGGAGGCATGGAGATGCGGATTCAGAGTGCTGTTTTAGTTGTGGCTTATCTACATTCTCTCTTTGTTGCCTGGAATCACAGTCACACTGAGGAACAGAGCTGAATTGGAACAGGCAACACCTACTCACAAGGAGAAGATGGGCAGGGAGCCCACAGAGTCCATAGCTAAGATAATCAAGGTAGAGCATCAGGTACTCCCTTCTTAGTTCTGGAAGCTTCCATCTAGGGGTAGTGAGTGGAGCCCTCCAGTGGCAGTGACTGTAGCTGCAGATTCAACCTCTAACAAAGAAGCCAAGAGTGCAGGGATCAGGGTGGGATTCTGTTTAGAGAGAATACTGGCAGAGGTCTTCACGGCAAACTTTTAGGATTGAGCTAGGATCCAAGTAGGATCTCAGCTTGGCAGGCGGGGTTCACCTGATAGTGGAGGCAAAGGTTGTGGAGTTTGACTCATCTTGGCACACAAGGTTCTAGAATGGGTTGACAACTGAGGTCCCCGTGCTGTAGAAGATTGCATCATAGGACCTTGAAGCAGGGCAGGGCAGCCACAGAGCTACAGTTTTGCCTCCCCACCTGGATGGAGCCTACAGGGTGATATCAACAGCATGAGTAATTGGGAATGACGGAATCTGATCTTTCGCTTGCATTTTAAATGTTATGTTCCTTAAAGTTGCGAGATGTCCACTCCTGGGATTGGCGCTAATGGCTTGTGTGCTGCTGCTTAAAAATAATGTGATAGTTCCGTTGCTTCTCAAGTATGGAACCAAAGTATTGTGTGAATGTGGGCATATCTAGAACCTAACCTTAGATCAGGAATAAGGATCGGAGATCCTTGTAGCAAAAGAAATAGTTACTCTCCACTCTCAGGAAACCTGAGGAAACTCCACTCTCAGGATAACAAGGGGAAACCTGGGATGCTGCCCTCACTCACTGAGTCCAGCAGAATCTAAGCCATCCCACACAGCACGCCTGCCCCTCCACCTCCCATCCTGCTGCTGCTCTCACATGTCAGCGGGCACCAAAGCGTTAATAGCAAGGACCTTGGGAAAGCTGTGCTTTGTTACAGGGAAATAGCTTTTAGCTCCAGCTGCTGCTGCCAGAGGAGATGCTTGAAAACAAAAAAGGGAATAATAGGCAAGAAAAGGACTTTTGAATCACATGGGAGTCTTCAAGGACCACTCAACCCAGAAGATGTTCCTCTTACTGCTTTAAGCCATGATTCTCTAAAGCCCCCAGAACATATGTAGCTTCTTTCACTGTCTGGAGATTGTGTTTGAGTTCATGGGAGCCCCAGGACACTGCCCTGTTGCATAAGGACTTGCTCGGTAGCAGGAACTAGGGACAGCATTAATAATAGAAGTAGCACTGGAAATGCAGTGCTGAGCCCTGTGTTCTAGTCAGCTTGGATGGCACTGAGCTTTATGAGAGTCCTTGAGCAACTACAGACCGAAACTCCTCTAACTCTACGTAGTGAATCAGCTGCAAAGACCACAAGGGGACTCCATGAGCCAGGGAATGCTGGGGAACCAGGGCTATGAAAGAATAAGCAGATCTGGATCAGACTCAGGGCTTCGCCCATTCCCATCCAGGGAGGAGGGTCCCCATCCAGGGAGGAGAAAGTTAAAGGCTGGGCCCCCTCCACCATGCCCAGCCCACCATGCTCAGAGAACATTAGGTGACCTCTGTGTTTAAAGCTCTGTGTTGCTGAGTGGGACCTGCCTGCTGAGTAGCTATTGAGTGGGATGGGGCAGGAGGTTGCATAAGGGGCCCTGCCTGTGGTTGAAGGAGCTGAAGGAAGAGGAGGTTTGGGGGAGAGATTTGTGGGGCAGTAGCCCACCGCGAGGAAAGGAACCTGGTGGAAGAGGGGAGGATGGTGGAAGATGAAAGGCATTTCACTGAGATCTGGATTCAGTTTTGCTGGCCAGAGACAAGGTAGCCTTTAATAGCTCCAGGAAGTCTTCAGTAGGATTGACATAGATTTGCATTTGGAGTGTAATATGAGAACTTGTTGGGTCTGGTCCCCGGACTCAAGGGTTCATGGAGGTCCTACGTGATTCTAAATTATTTGTAATCTGCTGTTTATATGCATATGTAAATGTACAAATTTAAGTTAGTTCTTTGCAAATTTAAGCATACCTCGAAATGCTTAAACTAATTGTTTAACACAGTGGTGTCCAGTTTGGGGAGGTAGTTTCGTTTTGTCTTATTTTGTTTTGTTTTGGTGAACGGTTTCTCAAGTCCAATCTAATTTGGAAACTGAAAGAGCAGAACAGATAAATGCAAGATCTACTGTGGTCGAAGGAGACAGAAAAGGTGGAGAGCAAAATCATTGAATCAAAGAGGATGGCATGACCAGTCCCACTTTCCAATGGGCTAGCCCGGTTGTGCTGCATTACCAGTGCCTGACGCCCGCTCCACCACTCAGGACTGCTGCTCCCAAGCAAATTCCCTGGTCTCTCTGACACCAGTTTCCTCCTAGACAAAATGGACTGGCAGTACCTAGTTTATATACCTGCCGCGGTGATTAAATGATTCAGCATATATGAACATGCCCAGAGTAGTCTCTGGCAGTGGAAGATGCTCCACAAGTCTGGAACAAGTAGGAAAATACAACCCCGCCCAGCCTTGCAGCCGCTGGTTGTTGCTGATGCTCTTTCTTGCAGCGCTCAAATAAGGTAACTTTTCCAAGGATGTCCCAACATGTCGTCTCTCTGGCCTTTGGAATTTCCAGTGTTACCCAGAGACTTAGATGTCGAGATCACAAGGAGGTGGCACCATATTTCAATAAGCTCCCAATTGTTAAATAATAGAGCAGTGGCCTCAAGTGATCTTAGCTTAGATTTAGAGTAAGAAATACATTTTACAGCATGACATACCAGATATAAAACTGAAACAAAAGTTTCATGAAATAATACACATACATTTGATGCATTTTTTAAAACAATTTTGTCATTAAAACAAGAATACTGGTCACAACCGTTAAAGGTTTCGTAAACCCAGTCAGTGATGGGTCACAGTTCACGCTATGAAAAACACAGGAGTAACAGGATACGCACCTTTCGAAAGACCACTGTAATTCTGATGCAGTTTTAAGAGGGAAATGTGGAATCATAACCACATAACTACATTCTGTAGGTCCATCCAGAATGCTTTTTCTCCAAAAGACTGGAATTCTAGGCTTTTCATCACATATATTAATCAGGAAACACTGGCTTTACTTCTCTGCATAGGACACTGCATGCGTGAGTCTGTGTTGTCTCATGTGCATGAGCACGTATAGGTTATTTTTAATCACGAGTATTTAACCTTCTGGTTTGGATCTGTACTTAGCCTTACACTGCTTAAACAGCACAGAGACACCAACTGTGTGTTTATAATTGAAGAAAAACATTGTGTAAAGCCACAGAAGGAAGGAAGAGGCGATTCCTGTTGGATGTGTATATCACTGCTTCAAAAGAGTTCCCTGGGGTAACTGTCTCTGCGTAGACTCTTTCACTCCTGCCTGGTGTGGGGACACAGTGCCCATTTTCAAGGAGTCTATTGGGGAGGTCTGACTGGAGATTGTATAATCACTGTTTTCAAAATTTGTAAGGGAGTGTAGATGAGAGTCTCAGCCACCCACTGGAGAAGGCTGGTGACCAGAGAGACATGCTGGGCCCACTTGGGCAGGCTCTGCAAAATGAATAGGGATCTTTCTGCTGAGCAAAGAGGACAAGGAACGTGGAGGAGAGAGATGAACACATCCAAAGGCATGGAGATGTGAATGGAAGGAAGGCTGGTGCCTGGAGCAAGGGAATTCAGGATGACTGAAACACAGGGTACACAGGGATGGAAATGAGGTCCAAAAGGGAGGCAAAGGCTTGTTCAGCCGTGATAAGGAATGTGAACTTTCTGCTGGGGCAGTAGAGGGCTTTGGAATGATTTGAAGAAGAGCACAGCTTGCCCAAATCCATGTTTTAAAAAGATCACACTGACCATCTGGAGGAGCATGGGCAAGAGGGAGGAGGTTGGAGGCAGACACAGCTGTAGGGTCAAGGTGAGCTATGCTCATGCTCAGGCCTGAAGAAGGCACAAGTAGAGGAGGAGGTGGGAAGAAAGTCTTGCCGAGGTTTATGGGAAGCCAAAGAGAGGAGTTCGGGATGATACCCAGGCCGCTCCGCTGACCAGATGGATGGTCCTGACGTCTTCTGAGCCACAGAACAGTAGACAAAGGATAGGGTGTTTGGGGAGAGGATGAAAGGACAGAGCCTAACAAGGAGACAGGGAAGGGATGAAGGAGTTTCAGCATGTGCCAAGAGCAGTGACATGTGACACAGTGTGCCATTTGCTTGTTACCTTCTACAAGATGCTCCTCTGAAAGATATAATGTTCACAGCTAAGTTACTTTAATTTTAACCATCCACTGCCCCCCACCACACACACACAGATGCACAGACACACATGTGCATGCGCACATGGCACTCCTACCTCCTACCCTTTCCTTAACTGAGAGCCAGTCAGATTCTAATCTGGGCCCAAGGCCATGGGAAGGAGGCAGATTCTTTCACCCAGTTTTGCAGTAAAAACGCCTATGCCCGTAGTCTGCTGACAAATGGCTAATTAGCGTGATTTTAAGTCCCAGATCCCTTGGAAAGAGCATGTCAGAAACCCCTGAGCTTGACCAACAAAAGCTCTCCCTGAATTAGGGGAGGTTGCGGGTTTTTCCAAGTGGCCTGTGTATCAGTCTTAGAAAATGCAGACTCAGCTGTGACCCTACAGAGAAGAGAAGGGCCGTCCATTCACACAGGCTGATTCTTGGAATTGCCACCCTCTCCTGCTGAGGCCTAGAGTGAGGACTGAACAAGTAACTCTGAAACAGCAGTCATCAGGGCACTCAGACACGTGGGTGCCCTACAAACAAGGCATGGGCGAGGGAGCAATGACTAGATAGGGGCCCAAGGGGACAGTGTAACACTAAGGCAGTCAGTGTCAGGGTGATGTCACAGAGCAGGCCAGGACAAAAGAAATGTTAGAAAAATCTGTTCAAGTCAATGTCCAATTAAACTTAATGGCATTTTAAAATCATTTTTCATTACTGTGCCCATCTCTCTGCTTTCCTTCAAATTTCTCAAATGTCTTCAGAGAGAGTGCTCTTGTCTTTCTGTATCCACGGGTTGGTTGGGCTGACTGCCCTGAGTTTTTATGTCCATATGGCTCCTCCCCTCCAGGAGAGCATTTCAGCAGAGAAGTGGTATCTGGTAGCATCCAGATTGGTGACAGACAGGAGTTAATAAACACAGACAACTCCTTCAAGTTTCTTGGCCAAAATGGAAAGGCAAGAGACAGGCCAATCACTAGAGAACAATGAAAGTTTTTGAGAGTGAGATTTTCTTTTTCAGCAACAAGAGATCTGAGCATTTTTATAAGCTGAGGAAAAGGCCAGTGGGAAGGAAAGGTCAAAGATGCAGGAGAGAGAAGGGATGATGGGTGTGTGGGCGTTAGCCTGGAGACACTGGGCCCTGGGCCTGTACCCAGCTTTTCTCCCAGAGTACACAGATGCTCCTCCCACCTGGTTCAGGCACAGCATGGCTCCATCCTGGAGAAACAGATGTCACTCCACAGGCAGGGTTGCAAGTAGCCTTGCACAGAGCACCCAGCATCTATGCAATGCCCCCTTTCCACCTTCCCTAATGAGCAGAACTGAGGCCCAGGTGATCCCCTGCCTCCTCTCTTACCATGTCTCTGGGTCCCCAGGTGTCCTCTGCATACTTCCTGCACACTCCAGTGTCCTGAAAGCAGCCCTGCCCTCTTCCAACCTGACTCTGCCTTGAAAGGACATCTTTCTCCACCTGGGTCCTGCTGAGCCTTTTGCCAGCATCTAGGTGTTACTCTTATTCTTCCATCAACTTTGATCAGATTATCTGGAACAGCCCAGCCTCTTCCTGATGCTCTGCTCTGCACTTTGAAACTGTGCCCCTCAGATCAGAGACCTACTCCCTGTCCTCCCATGCACATCCCACGTCCCACCCCTGACACTTGAAGGATGTGCCACACCTCTGCCTAGACCTCATCTCTGATTTCAGCATCAGCCTTGATGCAGAAGCTTCTTCCTGCTAAGTCTTCTCCTCCCTGCTCTAATTCACAACCCCCACCTCCATTCACTTCCAGCAGGTCCTGCTGTGGACAGTCTTTGAGCATTTATTCTGGAGCCCTAAAGGGCTCAATGTTGATGCGAGAGGCTGTCCCTCACAACTGAGTACAAATACTCACTGTGCCCTTTTGGCTTTAATTAGACAAACTCTAAGACATTGGAAGAGATGAAATAGTCTGGAAAAATGTTCCTAAAAACCCAGCTTAATAGAGAAGACAAAGTTCCAAGAGAGAACGGAAGATATCCTACAAGCAAGAGGCACTAGAGACACTGAGACACTGAGGCATGCACACATCATAGAAGAGAATGGTGTGAAATCTTCACTTAGAATGTGAATTTAACCTTCTGGGCAGGTTTCTCTGTTCCAGAAAATAAGAAGGAAGCTAAGAGGAGCCAGTGTTGGAATTCAGTGTTGGCTGAGAGAGAAGAGGAGCATGTCTGGTTTCACATTGGGTGGCCAAGGCTCAGGAATGCTGGGTTGTACCTACCAAGGCTACTTGGAAATGGTTGACGGGAGTGGACCCCCTGGCCAAGCCATAGGAGCTTCAGTCCAGCAACACCAAATCAGAAGACAGGTGAGAAGGTGAGAAGTGGAACAGTAAGCTGAGACTGGAGAGGCTGAGCAGACTTCAAAGTTGGAGGTCAGGAAAATGAAGCAAGGTGCGACATGGAGCAGATGGGAGGCAGAGCCTTGCAAGGGAATTGCACTGAGTATGTTACTCACAGTGCCTGCCCCGTCTGAGCCTCCCCTGCATGCACACACAGCTCCACCCCCTAGCATCTGTTGAAGAGACAGTTCTAAACACCATCGTTTATAAAATGTATTCATGGCCAGAGATGATTGGATCAAGAGGGGCACATGCTCCCAGCAGCCTGTCTATGAGCTGCCCAGCAACATATGATGTGGTCACATGATACCCCAAGGTGGGTTGGGTCCATTAGATACTGCCACTGACCCTGGATATATCAAGAAAATGAGGCATCAGCAGAACTATGAGATGAAGAGAGACTTTAGAGGTCTTGGTAGGCCATGGAAAAAACACATTAGAAGTATGCTGAAATGGTAGTGAGTAGAACTATATGCTCAGTAGAAGATTAAGAAGCCAATCAATAAAGAAAGAAGAGAACACAGCTGAATTAGGTTAATAATGGACCAGAGCCAAGATCCAGAAGTTGTGATACTGAGGTTCCAGGGGTTACCTTGGACCCAGAACAAAACTCCTGCTCAGTTGGTCTTAGGACCTACTCCTACCAGGGTTCCTGCTCTTGAATTTCTGTGAAAGTCCATTTCCATTATTGCTCCATGAGTGTTTTCATAAGAAATCATCACCACCACCCCTAGCTAACCTTTATATGGAACTACTCTGAGTGAGCCTTTATTACTCACAACCCAAAGGCTTAGCAACAGAACATGTATGGACTTGGGCCACCCAGAAGTACATTTGGCGGATGTTGGATTTGGGCCACTCAGTGTTTTCACATAGTTTGCCATGGTCTAGCTGTGCATAATGATGAGGTTTTGGAGTAGTGGTGGGGGGTTCAGAGTCAATGGCCAAGAAAGAATTCTTAAAGACCTCTTTGGTACAAAAAACGTGATTTTATTAAGGCATGAGGACAGGACCCATTGTCAGAAAGAGCTGCATTAGGGTTATGAAGAGTGACTGCTTATATACTGTGGAGTTGGGGGAGATAAAGTCAAGAGGAAGTTTCTTAAAGGTATTTCCATATGCTAAAGACTTACAGATTACTGGAAGTCTAGCTGTTGTCAAGCTAAGGTTGTTTTCCCTCTAGCAAAGCATTATATTTAAGGCAGTATGGAGTTCCTGGATATTAGCTATTGATAAGATTGCCCTTTTCTTGTAATTGTACCAAGATATTTGTAAACTGATGGAGACTATCAATTTAACCATTTGTTTCCTGACCTTTCCTTTGTCTTTGGGCAGCCAGGAGTGCCTGAGTAATATCACATATATCCCACCTGGGGGCAGGGGGGGGGGGGGAGTGTACTAGCTTGCGCTTTGCCCTCAACTTGCCTTATGTTCCCTCATCATTAAGATGAAACCTGAAAATGGTGGAAATCTCCCTGAATCGAGAAGAAGCAAGAATGAATAACACACAAGAGAAAGGAGATTTAAACCATTGAGAGGAAGCTATAGTTTCTGGAAGAGAAACACAGATGAAGGAGAAACCCCAAAAACTTGAATGTAAAGAAAGCTGCATGGAGGGGGCTTAAAAAGAGCCTGGATGGTGATTCCTCGTAGTGAGGCAGCTACAGATAGACCAAATTATCCGATAGCAAGATGGCTTCCTGATAGTCAATAAGGTATAATAAAGAGTCAGCTGAGATTGGTCAGACTTACTGTTTCTCACGAACCATAGACAACCCACTAGGAGGAAACATGGATACATCTTCAGAGATCATGATTTTGGGGTGGGAAAATGAAGGAATTGAGAACGTAAATGGTGTTTTCTTTATTCTTCCTCATGTCCTTTGGAACTCTAGAAGGAATACCTCAAAGATGATCAACAGTTGGCCACAAAAAATCAGGCTGATGTTTAGATGAGGTTCTGAGCCATGGCTTAACATACCAGAAGAAATGCTTTTTAGCCAAGAATGCAGATCTTACAAAGACATGGGGGAACTAGCTCTTGATTAGCTAATCCCATCAAGATGATTTAAAAAGGGAATGCCAGGAGGAAAAGGGAAACAACACAACAAATCAGATAACACACCAGACTAGTCCCTGTGGATGATATTAAGTAGGACGTGGGAAAAAGAGTTTTGGCACCAGTGGTTGTCAGTGATCCATGGGAGGTAAGATCAGAAGACCAGCCAGAAGTGACCTCCAGTGTTCTAATGTATCCCACACAGAGAACAAGCACAATGATCCAGTGCAAGGCCTGTGGACCCCAGGCATGCCAGCAGATCACTTAAAACGGTCAGGTTAGTGGCAATTAACCTGCCTGGAAAGTCTGAGGCAGAAAACTCAAGGAGCAGGGTACACGTGGAGCTTAGCAGAGTGACCCCTTGAACGGAGTATCGCAGGCAGAGGGGCAATGCTCTCCTAAAGCAAATCATAGCACTAGTACAAAAGCAAAATCTCAGCATGAGGGAGGAAGTCCACCAAAGAGACATGTCCTGGAAGTCTTCTTTGATTAAAAACCTCTTGAGTTGCTTTGCTGGGAAGATGTATCAGAATACTTTGGATGTAAAGAACAAAATCCTGCCACAAACTGGGTTAAACAATGAGAAATGTGTCATTTGGCTAAAGAGCTGTGGTTAGTGACAGGATCAGGAACTCTGGATCTTTCTGGGCTACTGGGCCGTCTTCCCTTTTCAGTTCATCTTCAGGTTGGTGGCAAGATGGTTGCCACTCCAGGCATCGAGTCTAGACATGCAAATAACCAGAAGAAAAAGTGCTTCTTCTAGCTTTCTGTTGGGAAAAGGAAAATATTCTTCAAGCCCCCAGCAGACTTTCCCTTTACATGTCATTAGCCAGAAGATGCCAAGTTTTGAATCAGTCACTGGCAAAAGGAGTGGGATTATGTAGGCCAAACAGATCCAACTCCAGAGATGGATCCTCTTCCCTTGAGATACATAGGTGTGTGTGGGAGAAATGGAAACCTGACGAATTCAAGGTTCATTTAGGAGGGAGGAAATTAGGGGGAGTTAGTGCTGGGCAGGTAATTACCAGTGTGCTTCGCAAGACATCTTCTGATAAATGTAGACAGTGAGTTCAGGTCAGAAAAAAATCTATATTAAAGTAAGAAAGAGAAGGAGAAAGAAAATGTGTTGAGAAATAAAAACTCATGGGGCGCCTGGGTGGCGCAGTCGGTTAAGCGTCTGACTTCAGCCAGGTCACGATCTCGCGGTCCGGGAGTTCAAGCCCCGCGTCAGGCTCTGGGCTGATGGCTCAGAGCCTGGAGCCTGTTTCTGATTCTGTGTCTCCCTCTCTCTCTGCCCCTCCCCCGTTCATGCTCTGTCTCTCTCTGTCCCAAAAATAAATAAACGTTGAAAAAAAAAATTTTTTTTAAAGAAATAAAAACTCTTTGGCAAAGTAGAAGTAATTAGGCCCTCAGGGAAAATTACTGCATCATCATAGAGATCATGGTAGTGAAAGAGATAATGTTTGGATATGGTCAGATTCTGTCATCAGCTTTTGAGTTAAGATTTTCGAAAACTCAGAAGAAAAAAATAGGTACACATTTTCAGTTGCTGGGAGCCTAGATAGACTCAGTGTATTTGAGAAGCTCTCTAAAATGCTGTTCTGACGATGCAGTGACAAATGGTAGTAAGGGAAGGACTCAGAGAAAGATATGCTCACTGATGTCTTACATGGACGTGTATGTACAAAGGCTGAAAAGAAAACCTTTTCAGTAAGGTTTTTCTTTACTGAAGTAAGGAAGGCACATTCTTGCCTTTGTCTTAATACCTGTTCTCTGTCTCTCTCTTACCACCTTACCTCATCCCCATCATTTTGCCTCTTCACTGCACTTCCACTCTCTAGAAATATGGAAACTTGCTTACCTCCCCACTTTCCTAGAGGGGCCCATGCCAGATCTGAACTTAGAAATCTGGTCTTCTGTCTCTACTGGGAAGCTGGGCTCCTTCACGGAACCATGGACTTGACTCAGGGCTACTTGTTTTCTACAACTGAGACACTTTGAGGCATCATGTAGCAATTTTGCTTTCATCAAAGCTTTGCTCAAAAAAAAAAAAAATGAGGTTATGTGCCTCTTCATATTCTCATGGGCTAAGGATCTCCCAAAGCTCCTGACACTTAAAGCATCCTGGAGGGACGTGTGTCCTACCTACCACTTGGGTTGACTGGCCATGTCACATCTTTCAAGGCACAGAGGGCTTTCCTTGATTTGGAGGACACTGTTTTCCAACCGCAAACAGAATCCCTTCTTCATACTGGCGAAAAACACCATCTCCTTTTCCCCTAGTGATGTCTGTCTAACCTTCCGGCTGTGATTCCCTCCATTCCCCTGATGTCTGTCCACAACAGCTCTGGGCTCGGTGTTGTCTGCCCTCCTGGAAACAACATTTTCTAGCCAACAGGAGCACCACAGGATAGCGAATCAAGTCTGGAGCCCACATCTGCTGGACCAGCAGCCCCCACTGAGAATCTCTCCAGGTGAGAGGTGGTCCTGGCAGGAAGCCATGGCCTGCACCCCACCTGCTGCCTGTCACGACTCTGCATATGCTGTCAGCACTCTGCACCAGGGAGAATTGACCAAGATGAGGAGCACTTCTAATGATCTGGCACTCTGCCTATTCCCACACCAAGCAGGGACCTCGGGAGCATCCCCCCACGCAGTCCGATCCGGTGTTAGCCTTCTCCTCCTACTGGTCCTGAGCCCAAATCAGTATTGTCAGTGGTATCAGGCCCAACTTTCAGGACACTTGTCACTATAAGAACCAGAGTCAAAGCCCCAAGAGTAAGTCTGGAGCTCCAGGAGGTACTCTGCACAGGCCTTGTGCTGCCAACACTGTGAGTCTAGACTACTTCCCTTGAGATCCTGGCCATCAGCCTCTCTTTCCCCATACCTCTATTCTAGCACTGGCCCCTACCCTCTCTAGCTGCCCACTCAAATTGGTCTCCCTCCTTTATAACGCTGGGCTTCATTGGACTTCTGTCAGCAGTCTTCTTCAATCCTGCTGCCTCCATGTCCCCAAATGATCACATGAATAATAGAACTTTTGCCTCAATGCCAAGTGATCACCAAAGAGCAGATAGCCCTCTCCTGGGCTTCTGGCCTGAGCTCAGCTGCCCTTTGCTGCCCTCCCCTGGCCATCAGCATCACTGCAGGTAACCTTTCAGTGCTCTGATGGCTTTACTGATGCTCTTACTCAATAAACATTTATTTGGGGCCACTCTGTACTACGCAATGTCTAGACACTGAGGATTCAGCAATACAAACACACACCACTTTCTTTCCAGGAGCATGGTCTAGTGAGGAAAAGTGGAAAGATAGAGACAGAGAATGGATGAATTGTAGTGGACCCCTGGGGATGCCTAGATTTGCTCATCATTCCACAGACTTCACCGCCCAGAACCTGCACCTAACACCCCTTCTCTTCAGGGATGGAGCTGGGGACCTTTGACCTCCCTCCAGCAGTGGAATGTGCCAGCCCCGTCTGCCTTCTTCCTCCGGGGCATTTTATAGTTTGTTTTCGTTGATAAACCAAATATTTCTGAACAGGTGCCAAGCATTCTGACGGGCACTAGAGATACAGTGGGGAAAATGCTAGCCCCATTGCCCTTGGAATTTATAGTCTAAGGACACAGACAAAGTAAGTAATCAGACAGATTGTTTGGTAACACTTATAGTAAGCATTTCCTTTTGCTGTGTTCTGCCTTGTTCGTATCTAGTAAGAGTCCTGCACAGCAAAGATTGGGTACGGGGTCCATTGTTTTCGGGTAGAAGCAATGAACCAGAGAGGAACATAGCTTATACACGTGGTGAGCATCTTGGGAAGTACTGAATGCATGCCAGAGGGTGCAGACCAGAGGCCTAAGAACCAAGCCCATTGCCTCCAACAAGCTGTGCTGAGACCCACAGCTCCTGTGCCTTCTCAGCTACAGCACCCCCAGCCCTTCCTGACATGGTCACATGGTCTTGTACCCATCCTCCTCATCTCCACAGGCAGATCCAGATGTGTGAGATCTTTAGCAGGTTTCTGGCCAAGTCAAGAGTGACTCGAGCAGCATGGTCCAATATTGCAGGAGCCCTGTCTGCTCTGTTCACCTATGTATATACCCAATCCTTCACACAGCACCTGGCACATAGGAGGCACACCATAATTCTGTCGGTGGTTGTTGAATGAATACATGAGCTTTGCATAATTATCTGGCAGGAGCATAGCTTCTGCAAAGAACTTAGTCATGACTGGACTCATTTGATCAGTGTAGACAGCCATTCTGATTAATCCAGACCTGGATTTATAACCTAATTTTGTGTATTGGCCACCAACAGGGTGTAAACTGCATTGTAGTGGCGGTCAGGGCCAGGGGTACGGAGCAATAGCGAGAACACATTCCCCAGGTTCGAGAGACGAGCCTCTGCAAGGGCCATGCTCCCTTTGACGGGTCCTCGTGGGTCCCTGTGCTGGTTGGTAGCGACTGACTTTCACTGGATCTGGCAGGAGCTTCACCACATTTTGCTTAAAATTACAGCTGGTTTGTAATTTCGGCCTCAGACAGTAATTACAGCTGCCGGAGCTCCTTGGAGAGATAATTACAGAAAGGATTCAGCACATTCATTTTATCTACGCACTTAACCATCAATTAAATCATTACCGCCTAATCCTATTCCAGAGTCTAGAAATGTTCTGTGAATGTATAATTTTGAAGGCATGAAGTTTGTTTTCAGATGGTTTTAAGTGAAAAATTGCCCAATTTCCAGAACCAGTGGAGGCCCGCGTGTGCCTCCCCTGTGGAGTCAGAGCCAGGGATGTTCTGGTCTTGTGGTGGCTGCTTCCCTGGAAGCCAGCCATGGGAGGGGTCAGGCGGGAATGGATTGGCAGGCGGTACCCAGCTTTGCCTTTGATCTCCCATGAAGTTCATGATCTTTCAGAGCAGGGTTACTATAGGGACCTAGACGTCAGCTGCTGGGGCCAGATGAGAGAGTGGCTCATCTTGCCAACAGGCTTTCAGGAGGACCCTCCCCTGCTGGGGTTTTGTAGGAGCCCTAGGCCACCGTCCACTAACTGAAAGCCAGGGATGAGGTCTTTTCGGTGCAGGAACCATGGTATTAAAAACACAGGCTCTAGAGTCACACCACTGGGCTCATGTTTTGGCTCTACTGCTTCTGAGCTGTGTGTCCTTGGGCACGTTTCTGAACCTCTCTGAGCCTCAGATTATTCATCTCAGCACAGCAATAGACCCTCCCAAATGGAGCAGTTTGAGACTTAATGAGAAGTAATGTGGCGTGTTTGTTTAAGACAATGTCTGCCCTTAATGGATACTAGGTACGTTTTGATCACTGCTGTTATTTAACATACAAGTATGTCCAGGAAAAGGAGAGAAGCAGAAGGGAAAACTGGACTGTCTGTAATGTGCTGCCTCAAGCCCAGTGGCTGATGAGAGCAGGGGGCACCAGGCCTCAGGCTTCACTGACCAGCTTGGACTTCACAGCTGTGCCATTCGACCTCCATCTCCCTCAGTGGTGACCCACCAGGAGCCCCCGACTCCACCCTTGCTCTGCCCCTTCTGCCTCGACCCTGTCTTCTCCTGGCTCCCGCTGGCTCCCAGAAGAAGCCTGCTGTCCTCCTCCATCTCCAGCTGTTCTTTTCTATCCCTTGTATGAGTTGGTGGGCTCACGGTTAGACACATTCATGCCCCAGGTTTCTGTTTTAGGCCACTTTCTGTTTCTTCCATACCACACAAAGCAGCTTTTGGGGACAGGGGGGCTGGTGACCTACTGGGATACAGTGGATACTAGAGAGACAATTCTTTTATTTATTTATTTATTTTAATTTACAGGCAAGTTAGTTAGCATATGGTGCAATAATGATTTCAGGAGTAGATTCCAGTGATTCATCCCCTATATATAACACCCAGTGATCATCCCAACAAGTGTCTTCCTTAATGCCTATTACCCATTTAGCCCATCCCCTACCCACACGCCCTCCAGCGTGTTCATTTGTTCTCTGTATTTAAGAGTCTCTTAAGTTTTGTCCCCCTCTCTGTTTTTATATTATTTTTGCTTCCCTTCCCTTATGTTTTTCTGTTTCATATCTTAAATTCCACATATGAGTGAAGTCGTATGATATTTGTCTTTCTTTGACTGACGTAGCATTTTGCTTAGCATGATACCGTCTAGTTCCATCCACATTGTTCAAATGGCAAGATTTCATTCTTTTTGATTGCCGAGTAATACTCCATCGTGTATATATACCACATCTTCTTTATCCATTCATCCATCTGTGGACATTTGGGCTCTTTCCATACTTTGGCTATTGTCGATAGCACTGCTATAAACATTGGGGTGCATGTGCCCCTTCGAGACAGCATACATGTATCCCTTGGATAAATACCTAGTAGTGCAATTGCTGGGTCATAGGGTAGTTCTATTTTTAATTATTTGAGGAACCTCCTCCATTCTGTTCTCCAGAGTGGCTGCACCAGTTTGCATTCCCACCAACAGGGTAAGAGGGTTCCTCTTTCTTCACATCCTCACTAACATCTGTTGTTTCTTGTGTTGTTAATGTTAGCCATTCTGACTGGTGTGAGATAGTATCTCATTGTGGTTTTAATTTGTATTTCTCTGATGATGAGTGATGTTGAGCATGTTTTGATGTGTCTCTTAGCCATCTAGATGACTTCTTTGGAAAAGTGTCTATTCATGTCTTTTGCCCATTTCTTCCCTGGATTATTTGTTTTTTGGGTATTGAGTTTGATAATTTCTTTACAGATTTTGGATACTAACTCTTTATCTGATATGTCATTTGCAATATCTTCTCCCATTCCGTTGGCTGCCTTTTAGTTTTGCTGATTGTTTCCTTCACTGTGCAGAAGATTTTTATCTTGATGAGGTCCCAATAGTTCCTTTTTGCTCTTGTTTCTCTTGCCTCCAGAGAGATGGTGAGTGAGAAGTTGCTGTGGCCGAGGTCAAAGAGATTTTTGCCTGCTTTCTCCTCTAGGATTTTGATGGCTTCCTGTCTTAACGTTAGATCTTTCTTCCATTTTGAGTTTATCTTTGTGTATGGGGTAAGAAAGTGGTCCAGGTTCATTTTTCTGCATGTTGCTCTCCAGTTTTCCCAGTACCATTTGCTGAAGAGACTGTCTTTATTCCAATGGATATTCTTTCCTGCTTTGTCAAAAATTAGTTGGCCATACGCTTGTGGGTCAATTTCTAGGTTCTTTATTCTGTTCCGTTGATCTAAGTGTCTGTTTTTGTGCCAGTACCATACTGTCTTGATGATTACAGCTTTATAATACAGCTTGAAGTCCAGGATTCTGATGCCCCCAGCTTTGGTTTTCTTTTTCAGGATTGCTTTGGCTGTTCGGGGTCTTTTCTGGTTCCATACAAATTTTAGCTCTATAAAGAATGCTGGTGTTATTTTGATAGGGATTGCATTTAATATGTAGATTTCTTTGGTTAGTATTGACATTTTGACAATATTTGTTTCTCCTACCCAGGAGCATGGAGTAGTTTTCCTTTTTTTTTTTTTAATGCGTGTTCTTCAATTTCTTTCATAAGCTTTCTGTAGTTTTCAGTGTGTAGATTTTTCACCTCTTTGGTTAGGTTTATTCCTAGGTATTTTATGGGTTTTAGTGCAGTTGTAAATGGGATTGATTCCTTGATTTCTCTTTCTGTTGCTTCATTATTGTTGTATAGAAATGCAACTGATTTCTGTGCATTGATTTTATATCTTGTGACTTTGCTGAATTCATGGATCAGTTCTACCAGTTTTTTTGGTGGAATCTTTTGAGTTTTCCATATAGAGGACCATGGAGAGACAGTTCTTTTAATAGTCAGGGCTTGCCAGGCCAAATTAGTTGTCGAGACTCTGTACCTAGAGCTGGGATCCCAGAGATGTTCTCTGCACCATGGGGCCCTGGGGAAGTCCCCATTTGGAAACCAGCTTTTCCAGATGCAGCACCACTCCTGGCCAGTGTCTGGGCTCAGCCTGCCTCACCCTTCTGCACACAGTATGTGCACCTTCTAATGAAATTGCTAAAAAGTCCAACTCATGTGGCTAGCATGGCACTGACCACAGGATGGGCTTCCCTCCCCACCCCTAACGTAAGCAGCAGTTACGTGGCAGCCCCAAGCTGGGAACCAGCCCCAGGCACAGCACCGCCAAGGTGCCAGATGAGCCTGGAGCACCCCCCCGATCCTACAGCTATGTAGCCAGGGCTGCAGGGAAGTGAAAAGCTCCCACCCAGTGATGTCATGGAGCCGGATGTCCAGTCTTTACACCCATCGGTGATCGTGGTTATTGTTGGGAAGATTATTTTTTAAAAAAAAAATTTTTTTTAACATTTATTTATTTTTGAGACAGAGAGAGAGAGCATGAACAGGGGAGGGTCAGAGAAAGAGGGAGACACAGAATCTGAAACAGGCTCCAGGCTCTGAGCTGTCAGCACAGAGCCCGATGCAGGGCTCGAACCCACAGACTGTGAGATCATGACCTGAGCTGAAGTCGGACACTCAACCGACTGAGCCACCCAGGCGCCCCTGGGAAGATTATTTTTTAACTACCTTCTAGAGCTGTAAGAATTAAATAAGTTAATAAATGTAAAGCACTTATAAGAATGCCTAGTGCCTAGTGTATGCTCAATAGATACTAGTTATTATTGTCATTGTTATTAAAGGAGAAACCAGGCTCCACGGGGCTTATAGAGTCCTGGCCAGAAACACTGGGAATACCTGACCCCTCCCTCCCCAACTTCGGGACCTCTTGGAAGGGCCGATCCTCCTGTCCAGTGGTGTCCAGGCCCAGTGACATCATGGCAGCTTCCTGATCCCTAAACTTAGCATTTGGTACCACAGGTACTCGTCCTTTAAGTACCTGGATCCTGGCACTGCCCAGAGGGGAAGAAGAAAAAGCCCTCCCTGCCCACCCTCCACAACACCCACCACAGACATGGCCCCTGTGTTGACTCCCTCAAGGAGATACAGGCAGGGGATACTCTGTGAGCTCCCCATCTAAGAACTCAAGGCTGGTCCACTGGGACCTCCCTGCTCCTCCTCCGCTCTTCCTGGGTTATGTGGGGAGATGGTTCCTGCCCTGCCTCTCTGTGAGCCCACCTTGGTCTTGGTCAGTCCCCCAGGTGTCTTGCAATGATTCCTAAATAATCAAATGCCCATGCAGTGGACAGGAAGGACCTGATCCTTGAGAAGAGCTAGGGAAGGAAGCGTAGGGCACACCTTGACACTAGCACCACCTGGAATATCCACCCTGGGTCCCAGCAGAACCTGACCACGAATGCAACATGACTCTCACTCCTGGAGCCAAAGGGCACCCATATCCTTTTGCTTTGGCATATGGGGTTTGGTGACTTGCGAGTGTATGTGAGGCTGCAGGACAGGTGAGAACACTGGCCAGTGGAACTCAGGTTTTCCAGTGCTGTGAGATGCTATGTTTTGGGGTCTGGCCAGTCTCAACCTTATAACTAGAGCCCTTTGGAGCAGGAGACAGATGCAGCCAGCTTCCCTGTGCTCCAGTGAATGCATCTGGAAATTGCCTGCCCACTACGTGTCTCACTCTGGCACCTCACCCCGATTCTGTCTTTTCCTCCTGCCCTCTCAGACTTTCTGTTACAGGTAGAACCCAAATTCCTTAGTGTGCACACAGAGGCCTTCACAACCTGACCCCTCCCTGTCTGTCTGGAGTCCCAGCCCATCACTGCCCCTTGACGTTTTATGCTCAGCCACGCCTCACTAGCTGCTTCTGGGATGTGGAGACACTGTGTTCTGTGATGTCCCTCTGCTTTTGCATGGGCTGTTCCACCTGCCTGAGATACCTCCTCAGAACTTCCCCTGCAAATGTGTACTTCCTTCGGATTCAACCCAAGTATAGCCTCCTCTCTCTGTGTATACCTTTGTGATAGCTCCCATAATGGGATTTTGTCATTTCTTTTTAAAAGTTTTTTTAAATGTTTCTTTATTTTTGAGAGAGAGAGAGAGAGAGAGAGAGAGAGAGAGAGAGAGAGAGAGTGCAAGCAGGGGAGGGGCAGAGAGAGAGGGAGACACAGAATCCAAAGCAGGCTCCAGGCTCTGAGCTGTCAGCACAGAGCTGGAGGCAGGACTCGAACTCATGAACATGACATCATGACATCATGACCTGAGCCGAAGTCAGACACTTAACTGACTGAGCCACCCAGGTGCCTGCGATTTTGTCATTTCGTATTCATTTTCCTGAATAGACCATGAGCTCCCTGAGAACAGGGAGTGGATCCCATTCATCTCTGAATCCCTAGACCCTTGTATAGGCCCCAGCAATGAGTAGGTGCTTGGTATTGGCTGAATGAGAGAGAGCCAGAGGGCCCGGCTTCCCACGTGCTCGGTGTGAGGCGTGCGGGGCCCAGTTGACTGACCCCCACACTGGGTATTCTTCACTGACAGCCACTGCATGATTCCAGCAGATTTCAGTTCAAACTTCTACCCACTGAAAAGCTGAATGGAAAAGGCCCAGGTCTTGCCCCATGGCATGGGATCTCCCTCTTTGGAAGGGCTATTAGGGAAGGTCTGTAAGGTCCACAAGGAGAGAAATACAGCCGGGCTTCAGAGACCCCAGACTCCGGGATATTTCACATTTTGAGATGATTTGGTGACCTCACTTGTGCAGCTAAGGAGGCAGGAGATGGAGAGGCAGTGGGGATAGAGGCTGTGGCCTCCAGAACGTCTTCAGGGTCTGTTCTCAGAATAGCCTTTGCCATCCAAGGTGTGGTACTCAGGTGTGGGGACCTGGCTTGAAGCTCGGGGAGGGGGGAACATCATTGCCCTTGATGGCACCTGTGAAAAGAGCACCGCCACAGATCTCGGCCTCTGTGCCCTCGCCACAAGGCAGAGAACGGGGCAGTGGCACACAACGCCCCCTCTGAAGAAGAAAGCGGCCCATGCGTGCTCTTGTGCTGGCTTCAGCAAGATGACTGTGTCCATTTATTGCAATTTCTTTTTTTTTTTATTTTTATTTTTTTATTTTTTTTTTAAATTTTTTTTTTTAATGTTTATTTATTTTTGAGACAGAGAGAGACAGAGCATGAACGGGGGAGGGTCAGAGAGAGGGAGACACAGAATCAGAAACAGGCTCCGGGCTCTGAGCTGTCAGCACAGGGGCCCGATGCGGGGCTCGAACTCACGGACAGCGAGATCGTGACCTGAGCCGAAGTCAGCGTTCAACCGACTGAGCCACCCAGGCGCCCCCATTTATTGCAATTTCATGCTGCGATTATCTCACTTCAATCTATGCTGAAAATGGCAACTGTACCCACTGTGTCTCCAGCGTGGTGTAGTACATAGTTTTGTTTTCCAGACTTCCTGAAATTGTTTGATAAAGGGGAAAAAATCTCCTCTGCTACAGAGCACAAAGAACTCTCTCAAAATAAATCACCTTTTATAGGTCCTCCAACATAATTTTGCAGCAGGGCACGCCGAGTTGGAGGCCATTTCTCCGCAGCTTTCCTGGAGAGCTGAATCTCCCTCACCACTCCCACTGTCACCACCACTGTCACAACAGCTGGCTGTGGCTTCACGATGGGATGGGTTGGCACCCAGGTGAGAGACCTACCTGGACTGGCTGTCAGTGCGGAGCGGTGGCAGGCGGGGGGCAGCAGGGGTCTTCGTCATGGCCATGGATGTTCCTGGTGGTAGCAGGGAAGAGAGGTCGAGGGAAGGCAGGTGGTTTGACAAGAAGATGGAGAGGCAGGGGCATCAAGGAGCAAAAGAGACAGTGCCCCACCCCAGCTTGGGACCCAGGGAACTCACAGGACAAAATGGCCTTCTGCTGAGAGGACTGCAGAGCCGTGGCTTCCAGGGAGAACTTAAGGCAGGGAGGCAGGTGGAAGGGTTGAATAACGAGTCAGGGATGATAGAGGATGGCATGTGGAGAGCCCCAGAGGAGGGCTGCAGATGTTTCAGAGAGGGGGTTTGTTTGGGGAAGGAGAAGTACAGAGCAGGATATGGGTGACAGGGTAGAGACACGAGGTGACTGGACAGTGGGGGCAGAAGGAAAGGGAGTGAGGCCTGGCAGCTTCAGCCTCAGGGAGCAAAGTGTGCCTTCCCTGGAAGAAGTAAGGTGACCAGGCTGTCCTGGGGGTGGGAAGATAAAGCCACAACAGCCCTGAGACCAGCTGCTCTTCCAGAGTTGTCCACGAGAGACTTAACCTGAGCCATCTCTCATCCACACATCCATTCATTCATAATCACCCAGTGTTCGTGAGCCTTGCTTGGGTCTAGTGTGTCCACAGCCTTTCTGCCACCTTAAATCCTTACCTGCCTGCCTGACCACCACCTCCCCTACTGCTGCCCCAGACTGTGCCCATCTAAGCTGTCAGTCACTGTCCTGCCTTCTCCCTAGTGCCGGTCGTCACCCCCCCCCGCCCCCGCCGCCCCCGACAAGCAACAGTTCCTTACCTGTAACATAGTACCTCAGATGAGTAATAATATCACGTTAGCTTGCCTACATCAAGCACCTACTCTATCCAGGGCGTGGTGCTAAGCACTGTACATGTATCATCTAATGTCACCCTCACCCTGTGAGGTAGATGATAGCATCTCCCCAGATAAAACAACTGAAGCTGAACTAACTTTTCCAACATCATAAGGCAAAGCTGTGATAGAGCTGGCATACTGAGGTAGCTTGTATTATTTGTCCATTGTTACATGCCCTCTACACTCCTTAAGGGTCTTATACTCTGGTTGCTCTGGGTGAGGCCCTGTGACTTGCTTTGACCAATAGACTATGGGTGGGGTCACAGCTCCAAGTGGGGGCTTTCAGAAGCATCTCCTATCTCTCCTCATCCCCTTGGGCTTTTGGCATATGTCAGGGAATTACCTAGGCCCTGGAATGAGAAGACACAGAAGCCGACTTCCACCTGTCTGGAGCCAGATCCGGCTGAGCCCAGCAGAGCCACAGACAGCCCACAGACCCACGAGCAAGAAAGACATGTTCATTCTTATAAGCAGCGAAGACTGGGGAGTTTTTATTGCAGCAAAAGCTGACTAATACAGATTTTTCGGATTCCTGCCCCGATGCATCTTGGGCACAGACACCAAGGCCATTCTGACTGGGTCTGGATGTGGACCTCCTCCACCCTCTTAGGAAAGGCTCTCTCTGCCTCTGTTCATCAAGCTGAGTCAGGCAGCCTATAGCTGTTCCAGTTGCTCTCTTCTTTTTCTTCCCCTCCCCTCTTCCTAGAAACAAATCTGTATGGACCTACCCAGTCTCTCAGCAAATCTCTCAAACCTGCCTCTCTGCTGGTCAGGCAGCTACATCAGTCAGACACAACTGGGTCCTCACAGGGTCAGGCAATCTATGGATCACATAGCCATCCTGGTTCTAAAAGATTCTTCCTCTGTGCTGTTGTTACGCAACTCAATTAATAACGTAAAGCTAAAACAATGCCTAAGGATTTTTGGAAAATTCTTTCATTTTCCTCCTGCTGGCTCTCATGCCCTCTCCCTTGTGACCTCACATTCTCGAATGATTTGTCATATAAGTTTTTTTGCTAATTTATTTTTCAGTTGTTTTGCTTCTTCTTTTTCTCCCCCACCTAATCAGCTGCTGCTTCAATATAACCGTAATTTTCAAAACCAGTAGGACATGCAGTGAACAATATGCAGTAAAATTAACTGAAACCCTTTAAAAAAAAAAAAAAGTCCTAAAAGCTAATGGACTACTCTTTTTTTTATTTTAGCAGTCCTGTTAAGTTCTGTGGGGTTTTCCCGCAAATGTGTTTTTAAATGTTGTATTCTGATAAGACTAAACTTTGTAGCGGCAAAGATTTGATTCCTTCAAAGTAGAACATGATTTTCTCTTAATGCCAAAGGCTCTGAAGTGAAAATTTATGTGTTGCTTATGCAGCATTCCTTCTTCTGATAAAATAATCCCTCTTGCCTTGAGGACCCACCCTACCTCCCTCTCTGCCCCTGTGGTTTGGGAGGACGTAACCACACTCTCTGCTCCAGGAATGTGTCTGTGTCCCCCCAGGCTGTGTCCAGTCAGCACACTCCGGCATTGGTTCATTGGTCACATTGGTGATGTGATCTAATTTAGGCCCAGGGAGTGGGCCCAGGGAGGGAGCTGACAGGAGTGTGAGCTGGGAAGACACTCCAAACTTTGTTCCTCTAAACCCCAAGGGCTGGCCGTTGACACGTTTATCATCAGTTCCTACGGCAGTCTTCAGCTGTCCTGATGTCTGCCCTCCCACATTCATTCAGCCAGCATTCACTGAGCACCTGCTGCGTGCCAAATGCTGTTCCAGACATCGGGAATGCAGTGTTGAATGTAAAACTCCCATTCTGATGGAAGGAGACAGACAAACCGTGAACACGTAAACAAATGGGTCATGATAAGTTCAAAGATGAACATACAACAGAGAGATATGATGGGGTGAATGGAGCCACCTTGGTGTTGGGAAGTGACACTAACAGGGACCTGGGACAAGAAGCAGACCACAGAACAAAGACTTGGGAAGAGCAGAGAGGAGGTGGTGTAGCCAGGTGGAGTCCCAGGGATTCTGGGTTCTGGCAAGGGGAGTGGCTGCCCCTGGGGTTTCTACTCCCCCACCCCTCATCGTGAGCCCCAGGGGACTGGAATGGAGCTCAGTCTCCTCAGCCTGTCCACTCTGCTGACTCATCTTGTCTCCCAGGCCAGGTGCTCAGGGCAGAGCTATGAGAGTTCAGCTTCTTCACAGGTAACACCAACCCTAATTCATGCAGGAAGAACCACCTTTCCCAGTACTCTCTCCATCCTTGGTCACTTTTCTCCCTTCTCCCTGAATTTCCAGCCCCTTTGATGAAAGTCCGGGGTCCTCAGGTCCTACCTGTCTGAGCCTCTGCCCTTTGTGTCTGCCCTTGTTAATTTCCTTTCCCCACACCACTCAGCAATTCTGTGTCTCATCAGTCCTGCTTGTTGCTTACTTTCTGCCCCAAGTCGCGCTCCTGGTTTCTCTGCTGGTCATTGTCAGAGGTCTCTGACCTGCTTCTTCAAGCCCACAGCCTCTCCCTGCGCTGCTTACCCCCAGCATGGACCCAGCTCCTCTGCAATTCCCCAAAGCACAGCTAGCGCCCGGAGCCAGTGTTTAATGAAACCTTCCTAAGGGCTGGGGGTGACAGGAATGACTGCAAGACCAACAGATCATAAGAAACTGAAAATCCTGTATCAGGGAAAGAAACATCCACCTCAGGTCATAGTTGTCTCTGCCAGTGGGAACCTGCCTGCAAGGAAGACACTTTACTTCATTAAGCAGAACAATACAGCCTCTCAGGCCAAGGTAAGGTCTGGGCCTTTAAGCTCCCCAAGGGACTCCTACCCCCAAGAGCTTTTCCCCCAGGGCCTTGCAAATACTCCTATAGGCGATTCCTGCAGCAGGGAGCTGGGCCGACTGGAAACACAAAGCTGAAGTCAGCTGTCTTTCCACTGCCAAGTGGTGAGTGTGCCTGGAGGGGCTCCTGGTTCTAATTTATGCAAAGGCCCAGTGTTAACAGCACTGTGCAGAGAGATGCATTCCATGGCCAACTATCAGTCAGATTTTTCAGAAAAGAACAGATACTCAAATAACAGAAAAGTGTGCTGATAGGTGTTTTTGTTTGGTTTTGCTTTTGCTTTTGCTTTTTTTTGGATGTTGTGGGAAGCTGAGATGAAAAGTTAATGGTAGGGGGGCACCTGGGTGGCTCAGTTGGTTAAGCATCCGACTCTTGATTTTAGGTCAGGATCTCACAGTTTGTGGGATCGAGCCCCGAGTCGGGCCCTATGCTGATAGCACAGAGACTGCTTGGGATTTTCTCTCTCCCTCTCTCTCTCTCTCTCTCTGCCCCTCCCCCACTCATGCACACATGTTCACACACTCTCTCTCGCTCTCTCTCTCAAAATAGATAAGTAAACATTAAAAAAAAGTTAATGGTAGGAATAATACCCAAAATGTTGATATTGTGAATAACTTAATATAAGCCTCTAAATCTTTGGGGGAAAGAAAGTGTCTTATGTCATAACCTTTTTTCAAACAACAAACATATTTAAGGATCTCTCTCTCACACAGAAAACTAAGCTATAAGATATTATATTATTTTTAAATTACCACATATTTAATGGGCTTTTCAAAACGTAGTTCTGTTCAACCTATTAGATGTGTTTATTCCATACAACGACATCCCAGTGTTTAAGCTAATTCTGAGAACTTCTCCTAAGTTAAGGGAAACACATCCATAATCACAGAAGGAAAAGGGAGCATGATAGGCCTGAGTAATTTATGGGGGAGACCCCTGCTTGAGGCCACCATGCAGTGGGTATTTTCTCTCTCATGGTATCGCAATAGACTGAATTCTACAGCTGTTCTCTTTGGCCTGTGTAAACTCAGTGTGGTTGACCATCTCCTGGGTCATACCTGCTGAAGGGAGTATCCACCACTCAGTTCAGTGAGGCTGGTCCCAACAGGTGCCCGGGAAGGAGGTCCCCCTCAGTGCCTGCCCTCCCTCCCTTAGGTAGTCTATGCTAGCAATGTCCACAGCCCCTCGGTTGTTTCCTTCTCATTTTAAGCCACTCTCCTTAGGCAGGAGAACTCAGATTTTACCAGGTCTCCCTCCTTCAAAAGCTTCCACTGGCTGGCCATGCCTATTTATAGTGCCTAAATTAATTTTCTATTTTTCACCTTTTCTCCTGATGCTTCCTTAACCTGCTGTACCTTTCCTCTACATTCTTACCATATAAATCCTACATAATCCTCAGGGTTTAATAAGTGCCACCTCCTCTGTGAAGTCTTAAGTGAACTACACCCCACTTAGAATGAAGTGCTCCCATGATACTGTGATTGTGATTCATATTGATCACTTACTGCCTCTAGCTTTTGCTTTCTAGTGCGTTAGAGTCATCTGTCTTCTCTCTTGACTGTGAACCCCTTGAGGTCTGAGATTACGCTTCCTCCCCAAGGTGAAAAGTAGGGGCTTTCATTATTCACCCAGTTGATGTATTTAGCTGGCATGAGCTCATTGCTGGATCTTTACTGCAGAGGGTGATTGAGCCTTTCCTCTGTGGTCCCTAGAGAAGTTTCCAGAATGTGATCATCAACAGGCAGGAGGGGGACTGGTCAGTGTGAGAGTCCTGAGGGAGGATTGAGACACGTAGAGTCTGCACAGCTCTTCAAAGTGGGTAGAAGCACTCAGAGGGGAGGGTACAAATCACCCACACGTGCAGCAGGCTGAATGCGTCTCCCTTCAAGGTCTCCCTTATGTCAGGCAAATAAAAGCTAGAGGATACTGGGGTCTTGTTGTTTAGCCAGAAAATGCCTACCATCTGTAAGTGGTAATGGTGATATCCTGGAGTCAATTTCACAGGTGAGCAGATCGAACATCCATTTTATTGTATACTAAACATTGGTGGGTTGGGTTGTAGTTATGACTCTTCATTCATTATCTCTTTGGTATTTATATTTCTTGCTCTTCATTATTTTTCAGAGTTCCATTTGTCCCTTTTTAGGAAATTCTGAATGTAAATGCTCTCATCCTGTCTCAGGACCAGCCAAATAGAGCTCTCAGGAGCCAAAACCAGCTACCTCCTCCCCACTGACCAACACTTCTGCAAGGCCAGGGTAAATGAGGACTATAAAGGCAAGAGGGTGCTTCACCTGCTCCTACATGGTTGCTCCACCCTGGTTTCCCTGCTGTCCTATCCAGTCTCTGCACTGCTTGCAGGGTCCAAGTCCTAAAGTACAAATCTGACCACTTCAATAGCTGCCCTTTGTTCAGATCAAGATCAGGCCCCCTATCTTGCTATCCATGGTCCTCTGTGACCCTGCATCCATCTCCTCCTTGTACTTTATGTTGATGCCATGCCTACTATCTGGTGGCCCACCCCATACTTTTTGTTCACCCCCATGCCCTTGCTCCTGATTTGACTTCTTGTGCTGTCCTTGCTACTTCTCTTTGCTTGGCTACATCCAGCTCATCTTTTAAGCATCTGATCAGTTGTCATCTTCTTTAGGAAGCATTCTGGAGATCCTCCTACTAGGTGTTAAATGTCTCCTGTATGTGTTCTCGCCCATTGGTCCCCTGTGCCTACCCCTACCATAGCATTTGGTGCCACTTGATATTATTTGTGTACGTGTCATCTGCAGTACAGCCAGCTGCTCCTTGAGGATAGCAATTGTTATTCATCATTGTGTAACCAGTACCTGGCAAAGTACCTGGCACAAAGTCAGCATTGAATAAATTCTTGTTGGATAGAATTCCAATTTCTTCTATCTTACAGCTTGGAAAATGATTGTTGATTTCTTAGATGGACTCTGCATGTCATATTTTCAAAACTACAGCTACAGTGGTTCTATTAATTTATAAAAGTAACCCAGTGTTAGCTCTGAAAGCCAAAGAAGCTCCACTTTCTTGAGGAGAAAATGAGCTCTACCTACCTTCCAGCTCTCAGTTCTCCAAGTGCAAGGCAGCACCCGTGAGAATTACAGTAATGCCGAGTTTCCAGTCTTTGTCTCAGGTGAGATTTGTGACAACAAAAATGCCCAGAGCGTTCTCATAAAGGTCTCTGTGACAGAATCATCTTAATTTAAAAAACAGATGGGGGGGGGGGTACCTGGGTGGCTCAGTCAGTTGAGTGCCCCATTCTTTATATCAGGTCAGGTGATGATCTCAGGATCGTGGAATTGAGAACTGCAACATGGAGACTGCTTAAGATTTTCTCTCTCTCTCTCCTTCTGCCTCTCCCCCCAATCAAAAATTAAAATAAGACAAGACAAGACAAGGTAAAATTAAATTAAATTAAATTAAATTAAATTAAATTAAAATAAAATAAAATAAAATAAAATCTAGTCACTTTAAAAAACAAACAAAACAAAAGAGGTTGGAAGAACCATGACCATGTCCTCTAGAATTTCTCCATGTTTGGACTTAATGATGCTGGCTGCTTATCTCTGCAATCTTTCAAGATGCCTCTTTGCATTATTTGCATCATTTACTGTCTATATTGTGACATTCTATTCAAGTCATACTCAATCAAGTTTCCTTTAAAACAATCACTTTGCAGAAGGATGTGGGGGATTTAATCATTTCTTTATCAACAAATATTGATTACCTACAATGGGTATACATCTGTGAGAAAAAATAGACAAAAATTCTTACCCTAGTGGAGCTTAATTCTAGCAGGAAAACCAGAAAAGAAACATTGTAAGTGAGCATATTCTGTATTATTGAAGCTAATAGTCACTAATCAATAAAAAGAAAAATAAAATAGGGCAAGTAAGGGGGGGACCAGAAGTATGGTAGTGGTTTTTTTGGTTGGTTGGTTGGTTGGTTGGTTGTGTTTTGTTTTGTTTTGTTTTTTAAGAGAGGGGGTGGTAATTTTAATAGAGATAACATAGCTCTCATGGAGAATTAAAACATCTGAGCAAAGGAGATGAGGGAGGAAGTCACATGTGTATGCAGGCTGATGGGGGATGACCAATTCAAAGGCCTTAGGGAAGTTTGTACATGGAACACTGAAAACAATGTGGGGGTTGCAAGGGTGAGGGAGGGAAATAAGAGAAGAGATCAGAAAAGTAAGAGGTGGGCAGGGCTCAGATCACATAAAACCTCATAGATCTCTATAAGGATTCTAGTTTATACTCTGAGATGAACAGGAAGCCATTGCAGGATTTTTGAGAGATGTGGGTGTGCCTGGGTGGCTCAGTCGGTTAAGCGTCCCAACTTCGGCTCAGGTCATGATCTCATGGTTCGTGGGTTTAAGAGAGATGTGATGTGATCTGAGGTCATAAGTGATCCCTTTGATTCTGTGTTGGGAATAGACTGTAGGGGGCAGGGGTATAAGGGGGAAATCTGCTAGGAGTCTGCTGCTATTATCCAGACAGAAACAGTATAGGCTTGGACTGGTGTAGAAGTGGGGTAATGGTGAGAAGTGGTTACATTCTGGATATATTTTTGGAAGGAGACCTATAGGATTTCCTGATGTAGAGTATGACAGAGAGAAATGAAGGATGATTTCAATATTTTGGGCCTGAGCACCTGGAGGTGAACTGAGAAAGACAGCAGCAGGTCAAGCACCTGTTCAGGGCAATCAGATATTGAATATCTACAGGGAGACATCAAGTGGAAGTTAGATGCGGAAATCTAGAATTCCAGAGAAAGGTCAAACTGATGTTGTAAAGATGGTTGACATATAAATGGAGAAGAGAAGAAGTCCAAGGATTAAAAACTGGGACATTCCAACACTTAAAGCTAGGAAAAAAAGAGAAACCAACAGAGACTGAGAAGGAGAAAGTCATTGAAATGGTTAGAAAACCAGGAGTGTCCAAAGACAAGAGAGAGGAAATTGTTTCCAGGAGAAGGGAGTTGTCAGATCTGTCAAAGGTTACCAATAAGTCAAATAAGATGAAGACTGAGAACTGACATGGACTTCATCAATGTGCTGGATATTGGTGACATGGGATACTGCATTAATGGTGTCCTTCCAAAATGCTAATCTACCCACAATCTTTTTTGGAAAGAATCTTTGCAGATATATTCAGTTACATTAAAATAAGGTCTTATTGGATTAGGATCGTCCTTAAATTCAATGACTAGTGTCTTTATGATAAGAAGACCATGTGAAGACACAGAGAGAGCTAGCAAGGAGAATGCAGTGTGACAGCGGAGCAGAGATGGTGGAGTGATGCAACTAAAAGCCGAGGAACACCATGATGGTTGGCAACCACCAGAAGCCAGGAAGAAGCCAGGGAAGGATTCTTCTGTAGAGTCTTTAGAAAGAGCACAGCCCGAATGACACCTTGAATTCAAACTTCTGGCCTCCATAACTGTGAGAGAATAAATTCCTATTATTTTAAGTCCCCCAGTTTGTTGTATTTTGTTATGAAAGCCCTAGGAAATGGAGGCACTTGATGCCTCAGCTTGGGCTGCCGTGACAAAATACCACAGACTGGGGGGCTTACACCACAGACATCTATTTCTCACAGTTCTGGAAGCTGGAAGTCAAAGATGAGGTACCCCCAGGGTTGGGTTCTGGTGAGGACTCTCTCCCTCGCTTGTAGATGGCTGCTTTCTCACTGTGTCCTTACATGGCAAGTGGAAAGAGAGGAAGAGCACCAGCTCTCTGATGTCTCTTATATGATGCGCTAATCCCATCATGATGACCCCATCCTTGGGACTTCATCTAACCCTAACTACCCTGCAAAGATCCCATCTACAAATACCATCACGTTGGAGGTTAGGGCTTCAATATATGAATTTTGTGGGGTATACAATTCATTCCATAGCACTTGGTAAAGTAATCCTTTTACATCTTTGTTCCTTGATTTCCTCATCTGTAAAATGGGGATAATAATAGTACCCACCTCAGAGAACTGTGGTGAGGAGAAAAGGAATTCATAGATGTAATATTCTTAGAACAGTACATACTAAATGCTATATATGATATTAGCTATTACAATGATTTATGAAACTAATCATTTCGTTTTGAAATTAAAGTACTCATTTTCATTTTTTCCATGTTTAATTCTCAATTAGTTCACTAATTTGACAGATTATATTTCCCTAAGCTGCTAAACACTGATTTCACATTTAATCAAATTCTCTTAAACATTTCAAATTAAAGAAAAGACCTTATACATCTAGCAAGTAAAATTCTCCTAATACTTAAACACTGTTTAAGCAATTGATTGGCTAATTTCCCTAAACATTTCAAACTGAAGTCACAAATCTAAAGAGTGATTACATCAAACACTTCAAACATCTAACACAGTAGGTGTTAAACAAAATTGTTCCCAGCACTGTTAACTCTTCCAATGCTAATAAATAAAATCGTATACTGTTAGATTAAACTACTTTAAGCATTTCAACATCTTAGAAAATAAATTTCTAAACTTAGTATATTGGATTTTCCTGAGCATTTAAATGTTCAGTAAATTTAACAAGTCAACTTTTCCTAAATGTATCTATTAAAATCATAAATCCTGTAATTTTTAATATATTATTATAAGCACTTACCTCAACATAAAGCAGAACTGTGATAACAAAATGTGTTCTTACACTCAAATAAATATAACTTACACAAAAAAGCATCATTACTTCATTGTTTGGAATTCTTGTTTGTTATACCTTGCTGGTGTTACAAAGTTAATTTTCTAAATAATACGATCAGAATTACCAAGTCTTTGGTAGCACCTGAGATTACAGATGGCCATTGAGAGGTCCAAGTCCCAAATTGCAAAGGTAGGATACCTGTGCATGGACATGGGGAAGGGCATGGATGGCCCCCTGGAATATTTCACCAGAGCTGTGCTTTAACAAAGCAAGTCCCTTCTTATGTTGGCTTATAGTTGGCTTCTAGCTGTACTGTCAGTGGGAGAACACCATGCTTTTTTAGTGGGATTGCATGTCACAATCCAGTGCATCTCATATATCCTAGGAACCTTTCAACTTTCACCCTGACCCAGTTTTTTTTTATAACTTTTTTCCTTTTTCTTCTCCGACTTGGGAAAATGGAATCCTGTACACATGCACATGTGCGAAAGTGCGCGTGTGCGCGCGCGCACACACACACACACACACACACACACACAGTCTCTCCCCCACCCCACCCCACCCCCACACACACACATAGCAATTTCAATCAGGCTTCTTGATGAGACTTCATTTACTCTCTTTTCTTCCTCAGTGGCCTGTTTCTCTAGCCATTTACTGACAACTGCAAGCTCTTGAAGATAGGGTGTGCATTGGTCATCTTTGTGTTTCTAGTGGTCCTCACATTTGCCTGGTGCTCCATAAATGTTTGTTGAATGAATTAATGAATAAATGTAACAAATTATAAACTCGGAGTAACAAACTCCAAATATCAGCTCAACTCCCATCAGGTAGAGTAAGCTTTGCCTTGCAATAATTCACTAACTTGGCCCTTCATCTGGAAACTGTGACAGGACTCTCCTATACCTTTTTAATGACACCTCACTTATAGACCTTGCTTCTTGCTTGTTTCTGATGAACCCTTCTCAGTAACAATGTACATGTCACACATGCCGCCACCATTCACCACCTTTCCCCTCAAGGTTGACTTCACAGTGGATGTTAATACACTTTCCTATGAAGTCTGTACTGTTCAGAATTATCCTCTGAATTGGAAATCCTTTTTAGAAAGACTCTGTGATGGGGTGCCTGGGTGGCTTAGTCGGTTAAGCATCCAACTTTGGCTCAGGTCATGATCTCACAGTTCGTGGTTTGGAGCCCTGCATTGAGCTGTTAGCTCAGAGCCTGGAGCCTGCTTTGTATTCAGTGTCTCCCTCTCTCTCTGTTCCTACCCCACTCATGCTCTGTCTGTCTCTCTCTCTCTCAAAAGTACAAATAAACATTAAAAAAATAAATAATAAATTAAAAAAAGAAAGGCGCCATGATGTAGTTGGCATTCAGGGTACGATAATTTGCTGTCCTGGGCATGGTACTTAAGAGCATACATTATGAACCCGTAAACACATGATAACAGGTCCTGGCTCTGCCATTCACTACCTTTGTTATTTGGCCTTTCTCAGACTCAGTTACCTCTGTAAAAATGTTACTAATATTTATCCCAGAGGGTCTAGGCAAGCATTGAATGAAGTAAGCCATGCAAAGCTCTTAGGATAGAGAAGAGCACTTGAGTGCCCCACAACTAGTAGTTACTACCCAAGTGGACTCTCCTTTTCCAGCTATCACCCCAGTCTCCTGACTAAAAGAATAGTCACATTCACCCTGCTTTATTTCTTTAACATGATTCTTAAAAGGGTGAGGGGCAATGAAGAATAAAGAATGCCCGCTTCGGGGAAAGAAAAAAGAAGCTAATCATATTGTAAGCAGGAGGGCCTGATGTTTCTTCATATATTTCCAAAGCAGTGCTAAGTAATAGTCAACAAAATCATGAGATTTTTGTGATTTTTAAATAAAAATTTTAAATACAAGCCTAACAATAATAAGCCCATGTAAGATTGAATCATGTAATGAGTCACTTCAATTTTTGACAAGCCTCTTAGTTCAAAACCCTTAGATACTTCCTGTAATCAAAACCCATTTTCAAATTCACAGGAAGATATTATCTAATGATCCACTCAGTCTTTTCATGTTCTTAATTTGGGGTCAGTTTCAATGGCCTGTCTCACATCAGCCGTCATTTTTGTGATCGAAATGTCACTTCACATTACGGTTTTCATTGAGACAGTTCTCATCTTTGGTTTCAATTCAATTTAATTCAAATCGAATCTGTATGTCTCAGGACAATTCAATTCACTTAAATTCCCCTCTGTTCTGATAAGATTGTACCCACTACTTCCTGTTGATGCCACTGAAGTTCCTGATACCTTCCAAGCCCCTGGTGCTTCCTGGGAGGGCACTGGTCTGATAACAAGGACACTGCTGCTTCTGCCCACTGAGATGGGCCTGGTGCCAGCCCTGGAACCAGCTAGGCCAGACTTATGGCCACCAATGTTTGTGCTGCCACTGCTGTCTCTAGTGTTGGTGCTGTCAGTCTCTACCACCCCATCCCCCCACCAAAGCCCTACTGGGTCAGTACTCTTCTGAACTGTAGAAAAATCTTTCCTTATGCTTTATTTTATAGAAATCTGGGCTGAGAAACAGTTCATTAGGTAGTAAGAGTATGGGAAGTTGTTGTAATTTACTTCGTTTTCTTTGGTTTTGTTGAGCTTTTCCAGTCTTTCCCCCCACCAAAGACAAACAAAAGAGGTTGGGCCACAGCACAATTCACCCATGCCACACTCAAAACTACCCTTCCCTTGTAACAACTGAACTACTTTTTCCACACCTGAATTGTATATCTGACTTTCCCTAGGAAAAGTTCATTTCCAAGAAGCTTCTCTTGCAAGACCCCTGGCAGAGACGACCACACCACCATTCCACCAGACATCAAAACTCCTTTATCCTGTCACCTTGTGGGCTGGAAGACCAAAAACATTCTGGGGCCTTCATGGCACTGTCCAGAGTAAGAACACAAAGGATACTGGGAGCAGACAGGATCAGGGCCCAGAAAATAAACCCAACCATAGAAGAGGGAGATCCAGCTAAAGAAGAGAATAGGCACCCCACAGTATTCCCAGGGGCTGTGTTTGATTCCAGTTTTCCACAAGGAAACTCACCAAGTGAGCAAAACCCAGCTGTGGAGGTTAGGTCAGAGCTGCCCTATAATTTGGCCATTTGGCTGCTTCAAATGGAGAGGAGAAACTAAGGTCAGAACAGGGAAGACTGAGGTTGTGCATAAAATTGAGGGGGCAAATGAAGTACATGGGCAGGTCACTAGCCGGGGGAATCCAAATGGAGTAGTAAGGTTGGAAGCTGTAAGTGGGCTGTGGTATCTGCTGCATGCTACTGGCTCAGACTAGGGTTTCTTAGTGTTCCTTCTGATTTAGAGTATCTAGAAAACCAAGGCAGAAGCTCAGATGTGTAGACTGGACTTACAGAGTGAATTTAGGAACAATGTAATTGCTGAAGCATAGACTTTGAAGTTACAAGTCTTGGGTTCAAATCCTAGCTCTGACTCATAGTAACAGTATGGCTTTGGGCAGATTAATCTTTCTATATTTTTATGTCCTCCAGTAAAGAGCCTCATAGGGTCCTTTTAAGGATTTGTAAAGTGCATATCTGAGCACCTGGCACATAATAGGTACTCAAAACCTGAAGGAATATGGCACGTGGCCTAGTTGGCTAATAGCACAATTAATTCTTTGGTGAGGCTAAGCCTGTTGACAGTTTGCCTTCCCAGATAAGGAAAGACTCAGGGACTGGCAAGCTGGGCCTGCAGGTATGGGTCTCACAGCTGAGAGAAGGGGCTCTGAAAAGATCCTGCAGGATGTGGGTGGTAGGCTGGGAAGGAGAGCCATTCATGGGGTGCTCCAGAGCATTAGCTGGTCTGGGAAGGTTGTTTTGAATCACAATATAAGACAAATATCCATTCACAGTTTCCTCCTAGACTCAGGAAGGAACATCCCTTTCCCAGGGGTATGGGTGTGCCCAAGCCCAGGCACACACTTTACATTCGACGGTCACAGTCTGTCTACAGTGTATGCTCTAGCTTTTATTGCTCTAAGTTATAGCCTCACATGTGAACATTTGATCCTTGAAATGCAGTCCATGTATTCTAGTTTCACAATGTTTGTGAATCTCCCATAGTTAATATGTATATTTTTTGTTATTGCTGTGTCCTTGGGACTGATTCCAGTTTTCTTTCTCTCTGGGACAGCAGCATAAATACCCCTAATCTATACTGGAAGATGCCCTGAGTTTAAATTAAATTGATGCTCCACTGAGTGTGAAACATGAGAGATCCTGCTACTCTAAGTCTGGACTCCACTGAAAGAGCCCATCCTTCACAGCTTGAAGAAAAGGAATGGATGTGGCACTGCACAGACGCCCCTCTCTCTTCCCCAGCCTTACTTCCTCCCCTTCTATTCCTCACTCCAAATTCTGCCACTTCCTCCAATGGGCCAAACATACACCTTTCCTGCTTTTGTGCCTTTGCACAAACTCTTTCCTCTGCCCAAATTGGCCTTCCCTCCTTCTCTCCTGATGGACTCCCCTTTAGCCTAAACAGCCCAGCTTGACTTATCTTTCAGAATCCTCTCTGTAGACCTCCCCAATCCCCTTGTCCTTCCCTATGCATTTTATGTACAACTCTGTCATTCAGCTTCTCACATTCTAACTTCTCCCCCTGTGAGCCCTTTGAAAAGGCAGCATGTGTCTCACTCATGATATGTATATCCCCAGCAACTATCACAGTGCCTAGCACTTATTTGGTGCACATTAAAAAATGTATGGGTGATTTGTAGTATATCTTGAAATCTAGAATTCTAATACCTCCAGCTTTGTTCTTCTTCTTTATTTACTTATTTATTTTTTGAGAGAGAGAGAGACAGAGTAAAGCAGTGGAGGGGCAGAGAGAGAGGGAGACAGATCCAAAGCAGGCTCTAGGCTCTGAGCTATCAGTACAGAGTCCAATGCAGAGCTTGAACTCATGAATTGTGAGATCATGACCTGATCTGAAATCAGATGCTTAACCAACTGAGCCACCTAGACGTCCCTTCAGCTTTGTTCTTCTTTCTCAAGATTGCTTTGGCTATTCAGGGTCTTTTGTGGTTCCATACAAATTTTAGCATTATTTGTTCTAGCTCTATGAAAAATGTTGTTGGTATTTTGATAGGGATTGAATTGAATCTGCAGATTGCTTTGGATGGTATGGACATTTTAATAGTATTAATACTTCCAACCCATGAGCATTGGAATATCTTTCCACTTGTTTGTGTTGTCTTCAATTCCTTTCATCGGTGTTTTAGTTTCAAAGTACAGGTCTTTACCTCCATGGTCGTGTGACCATGCTAGGTATTTTATTCGTTTTGGTGTAATTGTAATGGGGATTGTTTTCTTAATTTTTCTTTATGCTACTTTGTTATTAGTGTGTAAAAATGCAACACCTCTCTGTATATTAATTTTGTATGTGAAACTACTGAATTCATTTATCAGTTCTAATAGTTTTTTGGTAGAGTCTTTAGGGTTTTCTCTATACAGTATCCTGTCATCTGCAAATAGTGAAAGTTTTATTTCTTTTTACCAGTTTAGATGCCTTTTATTTCTTTTTTGTTTGATTGCTACAGCTAGGACTTCCAGTACTATGTTGAATAAAAAAGTGGTAAGAGTGGATATTCTTGTCTATTTTCTGATCTTAGAAGAAAAGCTCTCAGTTTTTCACCATTGAGTATCATATTATCAGTGAGTTTGTCATATATAGCCTTTATAATGTGGAGATATATTCCCTCTAAACCCCAAAAAGTATGGTACAGATACAAAAATAGACCCACGGATCAATGGAACAGAATAGAGAGCCTAGAAATAAACCCATGCTTATATGGTCACTTAATCTATGACAAAGGAGGCAAGAATATGCAATAGGGAAAAGACAGTCACTTCAATAAATGATACTGGACAAACTGGACAGCTACATGCAAAAGAATGAAACTGGATCACTTTCTTATACTGTGCACAAAAATAAACCCAAAATGAATGAAAGACCTAAATGTGAGACCTGAAACCATAAAACTTCCAGAAGAAAATATAGGCAGTAATTTCTTTGACATTGGCCTTAGCAACATTTTTCTAGATATGTCTCCTCAGGCAAGGGAAACAAAAGCAAAAATAAACTCTTGGGACTACACCATAATAAATTTTTGAACAGTGAAGGAAACCATCAACAAAACAAGAAGGCAACTTATGGATGGGAGAAGATATTTACAAATGATATGTCCAAAAAGAGGTTAATATGCAAAATATATAGATAACTTTTATAATTCAGTACCAAAAAACTCCACAAATAATCCTATTACAAAATGAGCAGAGGACCTGAATAGACATTTTTCTAAAGAAGACATACAGATGGCCAACAGATACAAGAAAGGATGCTCAACACCACTAATCATCAGGGAAATACAAATCAAAACCATAATGAGATATCACTTTACACCTATAGAATGGCTAGAATCAAAAACACAAGAAATAACAAGTGTTGGTGAAGATGTGGAGAAAAAGGAACCCTTGTGCACTGTTGTTCACTGTTAGTGGGAATGTAAACTGGTGCAGCCACTGTGGAAAACAGTACTGAGGTTCCTCAAAAAATTAAAATTAGAAATGCCATATGATTCAGTAATTCCACTAAACTCCAAAGAAAATTCCAAAATTCCAAAGAAAGCAAAAACATTAATTAACTTGAAAAGATACATGCACCCCTATGTTTATTGAAGCAGTACCTACAATAGCCAAGATACGGAAGCAGCCCAAGTATCCATCGATTGATGAATGGATAAAGAAACTGTGATGTGTATGTGTACACATATATAATGGAATATTATTCAACCATAAAAAAGAATGGGATTTTGCCATTTTGTGACAACATGGATGGACCTAGAAAGCATTATGCAAAGTGAAATAAGTCATAGACAAATACCATATGATTTTACTTCTATAGGGAATATAAAACACAAAACATATGAATAAACCAAAAAAAAAAGTCTCTTAAATACAGAGAACAAATTGGTGGTTGCTACAGGGGAAGCAGGTAGAGAGGATGGGAGAAATACATAAAGGGGATTGAGAAATACAAACTTCCAGTTCTAAAATAAATAAGTCATGGAGATGAAAAGTACAGCATTGGGAATATAGTCAATAATATTATAATAACATTGTATGGCAACAGATGGTGACTACACTTACCATAGTGAGCACTGAGTGTTGTATAGAATTGTGAATCAATACATTGTGCACCAAAACTAAAATAACACTGTATGTTAATCATACTTCAGTTTTAAAAATAAAAGAATATGTATGGATGAAAACCAAAGCATTCTCTTTTGTTTCTTCTTCCTACAGAAACGATGACTATTGGTAAGAGGATTGTTTGTGCCGAGGACACAGTGGGACAACCACCTTACAAAGATCTTAAGTAACTTTTCCCATCCAACAACACCCGGACGACTGCAGTGACCAAATGCTGAGCTGTAACCACAGCAATAACTGGCCCTCTTTCCATATTAGGTTTGGTGAATATGAATGGCCTGGCCATCCTCAAGTGGCCTAAGGTGGTGTGCTGCAGGGGAAGCATGACTGTCATGGCCAAGAACCAAGATTGGACTGTGGAAGAAACCACCTGATGTAGTGAGAACACTAAGAGTACCCTAAAGCACTGGGATTCTTAGTGATTAACACGAGGCCCTTGGTGATGGGGTCATAGCACCTGCTCTGGCAATGTCACTCTGACATGATGTTATTTGCTTGAATGCCCTGGAAGGACAGAATAGTTAAAAATATATCCAGGTGCTAAATAGGCAGCAGATCTAATTCATACTGGACTACCTTTGAGCTAATAACTGTCTTCAGAAAATAATTTTACCCCAAGAAGTGCTCCAGCTTTGCAAGGAATAGACCCAGGAGAGTCAGAAAATAAACAGGCTGTTCCCCTAGAGAAAATCTAGTGCAAGGAGGGCTAATTCACAGCAAATTCACTGCCCCCTCCCATGCACATGGCAGAGAGTACCAGTTGATCATAGATGTCTCTTGTGCTGCACCTAGATTCTGAGGAGCCAGAATCCTCAACAGTGTTTTCTAGATGGCCAGCAGCCACTTCCTTGCAACTGGTGTTGACATTAGAATGAAAGTTAATTGCCATCTATTTCTGTTAGGGAGGCAAGCATCTCAATGGCATAAGCATTCTGGACTACCCTTTCAGGGCATATTTGTCCACCAGGGGAACGGCGTCAAGAACAGGTGTACCATTGTGTGAGATGAGTTGATGGAGAGGTAACACAACCCTCCCCTGAGAAAGGCACAACTTTTGGGCCTTCTTGGCCTGAGTGCTTTCTGGGGTATTTCCATATGCAACAACCCAGGGGCATAGCCTTGGGAAGCCACAGACAGGTTTCCTTTCACTTCCAGACACATATATCACTTTCACAGCACTTGGGGAATGGAAATACCTACAAGAGTGAAGGTCAAGGGCTCTCCCCGGGTATCTCATTCATTACTCAGCTTTTCCTTTGTGACCACATCAGCCAACCCACTGCCAGCTCTGCTCCTCATCCTCATTGCTTCTGCCTCCATACAAATGAAACCAAAGGCCTTAGCATACCTTGGGGTGGGGGGAGGAGGTGGCTGTTACCTAGTGGTCCTCTCTCTCCCATCATGGGTGCAAGGTAATTGGGTATCCCAACCACACATTGCACCACTTCTCCAAGATAACATCCTGGGAAGCTCATTATCTTTGTCTGAATTAACATTTCACTATGGGGCTAACTGGGTAGAAGCAGGATCATTGCATGTCTTCAGAAAGTTCTTATTGCCACAGCTGTCTGGTTTAAGAAACTCTACACTGATTTCACATCTAAATAGAGGCCTTTGGTTCTGTAAGGCAGTGTTAACCACACTTCAGCTTCACGTGTTCCCCAGCCTGCCTAGTCCATTTCCATCTCTGATTGGCTTTCAACAACCGGGATCCAAAGAGAACCCAAGGTTCTGCCTGCATCCGATGACATGAGAATTCAACTTTCCTTGCCCAAGGTTCCACTCTGACTCTTCCTCCCCATTCAGACATCCTCCACCATACCAGTGTTCCAAACCAAAGCATGAAGGACATGTTCCAGCTGGATATCCAGCAGATATACTGTCTCTAGAGCCAGGCAGATGAGCCCAGAAGAATGGTCCCAGAGAAACCAGACTGGCCACAGCAGATATCAGGTAGCCATCCCAATAAACTTTGACATGTCCTTGGCACTGAGAACCTGGGTAGGAGATCCTGGGGCAGCTGTGCCTATTGTTCCCCCCCCCCCACCCACCCAAAGATCTTCCTGCCCAGAGAGCTAGCAGCCCTGGGTACTACTGAGTATGTTACTGGCTTATTGATATGAATCAGAAGGTGGCTTTGTAGGAGCCAGCAGGCAAAGAAGCCTGTCTGCATGGCAGACAGGTGGCTTTGTGTCTAGAAAGCTTTATCTAGCCAGTCCAGCTGTGGCCAGAGGCCATTTTGAATTTGAACTCCGTGAACCCATCAGCAACTCTGCCTCTGTTCTCTTGCATTCTGTTTGGTTTCCCTTTAGTTTCCTAGTAAATGTTCCTTTTGAAAAACTCCAACCTTGTCTCATTGAACTTGAAGGGAAGGGGATTCTCCAGCCTCTTTTCCAAGATGGAAAAGGAAATTAACATACCTTGAAAAAATGGAAATGGCAGTGAGAGGGTCAGATATTGGGAGAAGACCTTGGGAAAAGCTGGTGCCAAGAGGTGGGAGAGGCCAAGTGTCTCCCCTACCCACCTGGCACTGATTCTCAGCCCCTTCCTCTTGCTGCCTTTGTCTTGAAGCTGATGTGCCTTGGATGTGTGTAGCTACCTAAGCTTCTCCCCTCCAGTGAGCTGAGCACATTCAACGGGTGATATGCTGTCCAGGAAGTACACTGGTACACAGAGCAGGAATAAGGGAGAGAGGGATAGGCGTGGTTTCTACAATGTGGATGTTTTCAAAATGTTCCAATTATCATGACTCTAAATGGAATGACTTAGTCCTCATGACCATTAATAGAACTAAATTGCATATGAAAATAAGAAAGTTATGCATGTTTTCATACTTAAGCCAAGGAGACTGACAAAAGATAGATGTGGAAAGCTATCTTCATGGCCATCCTGTCCTGCAATGGTGGGTGTCCCAGTTATCTATCACTGCGTAACAAAATACAAAGCTTACTGATTTATAGGGGAAGTTATTACCCCTCATGGTTATGTGAGTTGTCTGGGCTTGGGTGATTGCTTTCTCTTGGAGTCCCATGGTTACTATCAGATGGCAGCTGAAGGTGGCATCATCTCAATGCCCGACAAGGCAGAATATTTATGATGGGTTTATCACTTACATGTCTGGCTCCTTCACTGGGATAACTGGAACAGCTGGTTGCTGTTTGGGCTTCTCCATATAATCTCTCCACATGATTAGTTTGGGCTTCCTCACAACATGGAGGTCTCAAGGCAGTCAAACTGTTTGCATAGCACTGGCTTCCCCAGAGCTAACATTCCAAGAGGTCCCAGTAGATGCTGCAAGTTTCTTCTAAATAACATTTGAAGTATCACAGAGTCATCCCTGCCACATACTACTGGTCAAGAGCAAGTAATCAGGCCAGCCTAGATTTGGGGGAAGAGATTACACAAGAATGGACTATCAGAAAGTGTGGCTCATGAGGGCTACTTTGGAAATAGTGGGGTTAGGAGTGGAGAGGGAGGTGTCACTGAATCAGAAGCCTTCCTGGATAGCTCTTATTTTAAAAGCACATGTAAGTCTTAATACATACAATGGGGGGGGGGGTGAGTGGTAGTAATAAAGGGCAGAGGAGAGGGGGAAGGGCTATCCATGGACACAAACAGAGCAAAATCTAATGAAAAGCAACTGGTTATCACTGATGCAGAGCCTACCATAAAACAAGAAACTTTGGAGTAAAAATATGATTATCACCATCCTACTGAGAGCTCAAAAGCTTAAGTTGGATGCTTTTCTCCCTTTATCTCTGAGTCAAAGGGACATGGGCTACAAATGCTGTCCCTTTATGTCATTGCTACTGCCTTCCTAAACTCTGTCATAGGATAGTTGTATTCATGAAGGCTGGGTGACTGTTGTCAGACAGTTATGAAGGTATGTTTATTCGTAAGAAGGTTATTAATGATAAATCACTGCATCTTATAGCTTAGAACACATCACATTGCTTTTACCATTTCTTTACTTTTTGAAAATTCAACTGTTCTTCCAAACAGTAAAGGTAGTAAAACAAAATTATAGTCTTCTTGACTCAATACTAAATTCACTGTAGCTATTATTCCAATAATTATCAATTGCATTAAAGCTATTTCCAAACCAGCATCTGACATAGTAATACTGATAGTTTTTCCTATCAAGTGAACATCATCTCAAGACACTGATATTAGCGCAATTTAGATACAATTCTTCTTGCGTGGCAGCAGTTTCCAGATTTGAATTTATCAAAGAAAGGCAATTTCTCTAATTTGCCAATCTCAAAGCTGTCAGAGAATAATAAATACCTGAAGATACTTGTATTCAGGGCTTCAGAGACAAGCTTATGGGCTACATAAACTGGTAAATAAACCTTCCAGAAACAAGTTTTTTTTATCTTTATTTCAAAAAAGTAATGATTTTTAAGATGTATTTTCCCCCTCAGGAGTTTTTAGGATTAAATTAAAAATTTTTAGGTATAGGGGCACCCTGGGTGGCTCAACTGGTTAAGCATCTGACTCTTGACTTTGGCTCAGGTCATGATCTCACAGTCTGTGGGTTCAAGCCCCACATCCGGCTCTGCACTGATAGTATAAAAGTATAAAATAAAGTTTCAAATAATCCCTACCTTAGAAGTGCACTGGAAAGTGCAAAGCAGAGTAAGAACTCAGTGAAGAAAAGCCATGCTATAAAGTGTACGTTTCTTAAAGGGAAACAAATGTGCTATACCTATCTGCATGTCTGCAAATGCAGACTGAAAGCTCTGCTGAGGACTCACGGGGCCTGCTGGCTCCAGGGACATTCATGAACCTTCCTAACCAAGCTGCAGATCTGCAATATGGTCACGATTGTGGGTAGCGTGGTTCAATTATGGTCAGCGTTTTCTGGATGCAAAGAGCGAATACAAAATACGTTTTCTTGAGAATAAGATGCAGGCAGCCCTGGGCCAAGCCCCACGGAGACCAACGGTATGTCTTGGCTCCTCTTTAAAAAGGAAGAGGAGCTGCTTTATGCCACTTTTCAAATTAGAACTCTGGGGATGAAGATATCTCAACCAAAGTAAATATTTTTTTTCTTTTCAAAATATGTGTTGGTTTTGCTTTGCTCTCTGCAAATTAAGTGAAACCCTATGTTGAATTGCACTGGTAGATTTTGAAAGAATTGTGTTTGTTTGGGTAGAATTAGCCAGAAGACATGTAAACTTTGCCTCCCGGTGTTTCCCACACCTGAAAGGCACGTTGAGGAGCCAGTGGCACTTACATGTCAGGTGCCTAGTCTTGCAGGTTTGGGAGAGGAAGCTGTCTGCCTGACCTGCTGGATCCTGGCCCCAACTAGTGCTCATCACACTTGTTTGGCCTCACCCCACCACCCCCCAACCCTGAGCCCCAGCCTGCTGGCAGTAGCAGGTCCACTTAGCAGCTCTGACAAAACTTCTGGGGGTTCTGCATCAGGATAATGCCATCTGGACAGCAACTGCCACTTGCTTTTGATTCTCCCCAATCTGACAGGTCGTCCTTTTGTCCCCAGAACTCCAAGGCAAAGGAGAGTGTATTGTGGCACCAAACAGAACAACAAGGACAACCACCATGTGTGGGTGCAGGGTTCTGGGGGTGCGCATCATCTGGAGCCAGACTAAGTGCAGTCTCCTTAACTTTTTCCCACATTTTAAAGTTCATTGATTTTGGATTTTTAAGAGGAAGAAAGATGTAATTATTTAAAACATAAACAATGGACTTAAAAGAAATCCAAGGGGTATATCTGTGACTTTAAAGAGTCCCATAAGACCAGAAAACTTAGGTAAATTATTCACGCATTTATTACATCTCTTAGAGCACATATTGACTATTGACATTTGGCTGAATGGCTCCATTATGTCATTTCCCTGCTCATGTAAAAGTAGGTGCCATGGTGCCTTAATAAGGACTGCTCCTGTGTGTAAAGCCTCAGTGGGACCCACTGTCCCTCTTGGGCCCTTTCTAGTTTGGAAGAAGAAAGAGCCTGCTTGGGCACGCTAAGGAAACCCCAGCACAGTCTTCATGTCTCCCAATATTTCCATGGGGAAGGCAGGTCCTTGTGGAGGAAGGCATTTGTATACATGAGGAAAGAACTCATGACCTTCTTAGCTCCAGGGGACATTGTAAAATCACTACTTTGGGAAAGCCCAATTTCAGGCTTGAAGCTATAATTACATGGGGGTTAAGGACCCGGAAGAAAGGTTAACTAAACTTTTATCAACCACTTAAAACTATTCTAGTGCATGATCTCACTGCTTTGGCCAAAACATTTGCCCTTTGCTGGTGGACCAAAGCAGTGGTAGAGACCAGATGGCCCTAGAAGATGCAGAAGGAGCTCAAATCAGTTACCTCCAAACATAGTGCTGGTTGGAGACAGCCCTGCCCTGCAGTGGGGCTGAGAATCTACTCTGCCACTGACCAACATTGTAACCTGCAGGCTTCCCCTTCCTACTACACCCCTAGCCCTCAAGGATTCCTGCCCAGACCCTTCTCAGTCCCTGGTGCAACCAGACCACAGACATACCTGAGACAGAAAAAGTAGTACACTTGTGGGAGTACTTGGCTCCCACTCTCTTCTGGGCTTAAGAGGGCTTGGGCAGTCTGTTCAAAGAGCTCAAGCACACAACAGAAATGTGACATGGGACTTTCTGCCTTGACCCAGTCTCTCACTGATTTTTACTTCTTGGTGCTTGGTATGCCTACGGTACATGGGCACACACATAAGCACAAATGCAATTATTGTTCAGGAGCGCTCGGCAGAGGCTGGTGCAGAGCTTCCTGTCCCTCCTAGGCAGAAGAAAATGATTGAGGAGAACATGGTCCCATGCAGAACTGGGAGACTTGACCTTTACATCTCTTTGTAGCAAGGAGCTCTCTGGATCTTTTAGAACTCGCTGCATGGAAATACCAGAGATGAAGCAAGGTTTTGTGAGTGTTCTTGCCCACCTAGCACAGGGAGTCCAGTTTTCTCAAACCCTCTTATCTCCTTAGATACCCATGACCATCATTCATGGCAGCTCTCTACTCTCATTTTATGCAAGAGTCTACATGACACTCACCTCCATAACCCAGTCTTTGGCCAGGAAAAGCATCACTGCCAATGACTCCACCTCTCAAGGGCCACAACATGTGGGTTCGAGAAAGGATCATATCAGAGACTACAGCATCACATGTAGGGTTTGTCAGGGCTACCATTTCTGGTGAAAGATTGCCATTCATGTGTAGTACATTTGACCTTTGCACAATGTGGGGGGTAAGGGCACTGACCCCTCCAACACAGTAAAAAAATCCACATATAACTTTTGACACCCCTAAAACTTAACTACTAATAGCCTACTGTTGACCACAAGCCTTACCAATAACATAGTCAATTAATATATTTTGCATGTTATATGTATTATATACTTCTATACATTATTCTTAAAATGAAGTACACTAGAAAAAAAGAAAATAGTATCAAGAAAATCATAAGGAAGAGAAAATAAATTTACAGTACCGCACTGGAAAAAAAACATATCAGTGGAACCACCCAGTTCAAATCCATGTTCAAGGTCAACTGTTGTTTTTCAAGGATCAGGAACACTGAGCAAGGACCAAGAGGTAGCATGATGTAATGGAGCCACAGTCTGGGGCTGGGCCCAGGGCTTTGCCCTTGCCTCTGAAGCCAAGGCCACTCCTGTGGCTCCCAGCTTCTTCTCACATGGGGAAGTTTGGCCCGATGTGTTCTGTGCTCTTCTACCTCTGATCTGTGTGTCTCTGAGTCTGAGGAACTGCTTGTCCCTGTCCCCGGAAAGCTGCATAGCTGGGGTGGGGCCTGTGCAGTCCTAGACTCCTGTTGCCTGGAAACCCAAGTGTAGACTAACTGTGAGGGGAGGGTTTTCTATGCTCTCCAGGGGCCATCAGCTCTCTCCTCACCTCTCCCAGTGCTTCTCAGTTCCCTTTTCACTGGCTCTTCATTTTTAACAAATGATCTGAAAGGACTTTTTGATTTTGAGAATTACCTAAATCCCTTTTAATAATCAGTGATGTCTAGTGTGGATCATGACACAGGACTGGCACTCCAGGCAGACGCAATTCCATTCTGAATTCAATACCAGCATAGATTCTCTCAAGATACCCTAAAGAATTCATTATAGTCCTGTGAGTAAGCTGGAGGGTAGGAAGAGGGCAGTTCCCTAGAAGAGGAGATTTTGATGAAGAAGTAGGTGTTAGATGAAGAGGGACAGTCTGGGCTGTTGGTTCCTAGGTAGGGGCAGGAAAGAGGGGGAACACTGAGTGGCCTCTCACCCTGGCCTACTTTGTGAAGCAACAGCCTATAAACCCTTGCCTTGGGCTGCAATAAAAATCTTTATCCTGGGTGTGGGGGGGTGCCTGGGTGGCTCAGTCAGTTGACCATCCAACTTTGGCTCAGGTCATGATCTCATGGTTTGTGGGTTCAAGCCCCACGTCGGGCTCTGTGCTGACAGCTCAGAGCCTGGAGCCTGCTTCCGATTCTGTGTCTCCCTCTCTCTCTGCCCCTCCCCCACACATGCTCTGTCTCTCTCTGCCTCTCAAAAATAAAGAAAACTAATAAAAAAATTTTTTAAAAATCTTTATCCTGGGAACCTCATGAATTTGTCCACAGCTGCTGCAGCTCAGCCCTGTCCTCCTGATAACATCAAGACAGAGGTGTTTGGGGGGTGGGGGGTAGGCAAAGAGCAGGAACCTCCCTTCTCCAATCTGCAGTCCACACAAGCCAGCCCTGCCCACCCCCCAAGCCCACATGTGACTGGTTTGAGATGTGGATTTCTAGGGCCTGATACTCTATGGACTGCAAGAGCATTTTTTAATTTAAACCACTCAGTCAAAAAACAAACAGACAAACCACTCAGTCTGTTCTATTGATTCAGTCAATCTGATTGAGAATATCAATCAAATTTATTGAGGGAGGCAGAATTAAAGAGAGAGAAAGTTTATGGGCACTCTTTGTAGATGAGCTACAGTCCTATTCAAATATAAAAAGAGAAAGGACTACCATTTTAGCCATAGTCAGGTAACTGCCTAAAAAGTCTTTGCCCCCTAGTGGCAAACCAATATTTTGCACAAAATTGACTCCATGTTTGGTCTTGAACACTGAACTGAGACCACCCAAGCTGATACTCTGTGGGGACACAATGTAATCCATGATGTTAAGTCCTGGGGCTCTGTCCGCAGTGGGCTAAATGCTCATCGGTCCCCAGAGGCCCCACTTTCTTGGGGACCTTCACAGCAGAAACCAAGGGTATGTCCAATGCTGGAAAAGACACGGAACCTGTATAAGACCCAGCTTTCCTACACATGCTGACCAGCCGTGGCCCTGGGGCCTACTTAGTAAGGAGTCCTATGCTCATTAATCAGTCCCTTCCCTGCAGTGCATCCTTCCCCCACTTCCAAGACCTCCCCAAGCTAAGTGAATGTCGGCAAAACTTCGGGAGCTCTTGGCAGAGATGTGGTTACCAGGTGATCTGAGAACAGACACTCCAAATAGGACACCCGCACCCAACCAGCTACACGTGGCACATCGCGTCTAGTATTTGACTAGTGTCAGTTAGGAGCAGACACTTGGCTCCCATGAGAATCCACTCATAGGAAACTGCTCAGGTGGATTTCTAAAGCCAAACCAGAATGATCACCAAGAGAGGTTTGGGAAGTTCTAGGGACTCTGGTGCACATGGCTTAAATAAGTCATGGAGATATAATGTACAGCAGAGGGAATATAATCAACCATATTGTAGTAATTCTGTGTGGTGACAGATGGTAACCAGAATTAATCATGGGGATCAGTTTATAGTGTATAAAAATATCAAATCACTATGATGCATGCCTGAAACTAATAGGACATTGTATGTCAATTATACTTCAATTAAAAAACAGCAACAACAACAAAGAGGGAGGCTGTGAGTATTCCACCAAAGGAATGCTGGACAGCACCTTTCCCATCCTGAGGCTGCAGGAGACAGGACCAGGCTCTCCACTTCAGAGGGGGAAAAGCACTACTGGTGGCCACTTGAGAGGATTCTGGCCAGAAGACATTTCCAGTAAAACATGGAGGAGAAGGGGGAGGAAGTCCAGAACGAAGCAGACTGTGCTCTGAGTAGAGTCAGGCCAAGAGTGAGAGAGGGTAGGATAAGAAGAGGTGAATGGGGGCAAAGGAAGTGTCTCAGGAACTTCTTGCTCCGCTCATGTCAAATTACATCATCACTGATAAATGGAAAGGCTGGTGACAAAGGCTGAATGGGGACAGAAAGTAACTAAAGGTATATCTGACACTGATTGGAGATTCCACAAGCATTTATATATGACTGTCATTTTTGGTTACCTTTATGGGGCCTTCTAAGGGGGTTCTGTCCTGATTCCCTATGTTCTAATGTAGATCTCTAAAGACTTTTAAATGATTCCTCAAATATCTCATTATCCACTAGAAAAATCGCAAATTGCTTCAATAACTTCTTGCCCCAGAATTATCAGTCAGAAATTCTTCTTTTTTATATAAATATTTTTAATGTTTATTTATTTTTGAGAAAGAAAGAGAGCAGGAGCAGGGAAGGGGCAGAGAAAGAGGGAGACAGGATCTGAAGTGGGCCCTGTGCTGACAGCAGTGAGCCTGGTGCGGGGGCTCGAACTCTTGACCGTGAGATCATGACCTGAGCCAAAGTCAAACAACTCAGCCAACTCAACCAACTGAGCCACCCAGGCACCCCAGTCAGAAACTTCTTAATGTCAAATTTAATTTCCTTCTATAGTATGTCTCTTTTTAAAATCACATCCTGAAACAGCATTTAGTCCTATGAAATGACACAAACCACTCCCTATTGCTTCACTCCTACCTCCTTCTTTTCCAGGTAATCCAAAGATTTGAAAAGATGAGAGTAGCAAATTAATAAGAGAATAAATCCATCAAGGGGAAAATCACAGTAATTAATTAAGGAGGCTGTTTCAAGTCCCCTACACACATGTTATCTATGTACAAACAACTGTGATCCTCACAACTGGATCTTTAGTCCTAAAAAGTACTGACTTTTTAAATAATTTGGTGTTTCAGGCCCCCCTCCTTCATTCAGTGCCCCTCCTCCTCTCCAAGTGGTCCTAGGTTTTGAGGTTTGATTGTCCTTGTAAAATCCTCCCCATCATGTCCACAGCGCTACATAGCTTATATATCTGACACTTCTGAGAACTTGGTTTTCATAGGTATATGGAATATGTTGAACTACTGTGAAATCTCACATCTGTCCAGTTTGCTAAGGGCTAGAGAGTACTGAGTCCTTCAAAATAATGTAAGGTTTGAAGTCAATGCTAAAATCCATTAAGTGGGCCTCAGTAATGGACCTGAGGTTCTTACAACATCCATGCAAAATTCTAAGTGTCTTTCAGAGAGGCTGTCAGGTGACAGGACTGTCACACTTGGCTGCCAGGTGACAGCAAGCATGATTCAGACAAGGGACCCATTCTGGAGGAAATTGAAACCCAGACCAAGAGCAAACATGTCTTTCTTTCAGGAATTAGTCTAGGCAAGGACATGTGTCCCAGCAAAACTCTAAGAGCTGAGTAGCAGACATATGGCAAAAACAAGCAGAGAAGCAGAAATTGCGTCCAAAAGAGGCATCCTCAATTCTAAGAGGCAGCCTTGCTAGCCAGAGGTAAAGGGCTATCTGTGTGCCTCCCTCCCCACTTGGAATGTACCTCACACTTACCCCTATTCCTTTGCCCATATTTTGCTCATGCTATAGATCTTAATTTAGATGTAACTTACTTGCAAAGCCTTCTGTGAGCCTGGGGAATTTAGACTTTATTGGGGAGGAATTGGCAGACAGTCCGTGCCCCTAAGCAGGGGGAATTACATAATTAGGTTTGCAAATTGGCTCCATCATCCTGGCTGCAATGTGGACGATAGACCAGAAGGGGTCAGAATGGAGGCTTCTGTAGACGATGCAGAATCTAGCCATCAAACTGGATTCCTCCCTCTCTCTATCCTTCATTCAGTTAGTAACCAATTTTGTCACTTCTGCATCCTAAACGTTTCTCAAAGATATCTATAATTCTGATCACCAATTACAATGCGTGTTTTCCCCCCACACCATCAATTCTCTGATCCCAGCTGGGTGCCCTACAATTTAACTCAAATCTGACACTATCTGGAAACAGCATCAGATCCCAACCTTAAGGGCTCAGTCCCACAAGACTTCACCCACTTTATTTATTTTTTTTTTCAACGTTTTTTATTTATTTTTGGGACAGAGAGAGACAGAGCATGAATGGGGGAGGGGCAGAGAGAGAGGGAGACACAGAATCGGAAACAGGCTCCAGGCTCCGAGCCATCAGCCCAGAGCCCGACGCGGGGCTCGAACTCACGGACCGCGAGATCGTGACCTGGCTGAAGTCGGACGCTCAACCGACTGCGCCACCCAGGCGCCCCATGACTTCACCCACTTTAGACACCAATTACAGGTCCAGGTTGTCACCTGTGCTTCCAACTGATTGGCTATAAATTAGAGATTCCCACAACCCACTTCTTGTGTTAATTTACCAGAGCGGCTCACAGAACTCAGAGAAACATTTTACTTACTAGAATATGAGTTTATTATAAAAATATATGACTCAGGAACAGCCAGATGGAAGAGATAAAGAGATGTGGGCAAAGGGCGTGGAGCCTCCATGGTCTCTGAGTGCACCACTTTCTTGAACCTCCACGTGTTCATCAACCTGGAAGTTCTCCAAACTCCATCCTTTTGGGTGTTTATAGAGGCTTCCTACATAGGCACGAGTAATTAAATCATGGCTGTTGGTCATTGAACTTGATCTCTAGCCCTCTCCCCTCCCTGGAGGTCTGGGTAGAACTGAAAGTTCCAACTCTCTAATCACATGGTTGACTCCACTGGCAAGCAGCCCCCACACTAGGTGTGGTCCAAAAGTGCCCTCATTAACGAAAGAGACTTTAATGGCTTTCATCACAGGAAATTCCAAGGGTTTTAGGAGCTCTGTGTCAGGAACAATGGTTGAAGACCAAATCTTTATTTATTTTATTTCACAATACCATAATATCCATTTAGCTCTCTCTCTACTGACTACTCTAGTTCTGGCTCTAATTATCTCTCTGCAATCACTGTAACAGCCTCCTAATCTCCCACCTTGAGTTTGGTCTAGTCACCCTCCAATCCATCCTCTGGAGAGGTCTGTCTAGAACATCAATCTATTTATGTACTCACTTATTTGAAACTCTCTAATTGCTCTTTCATTGTTCTTACCACAACATCTAAACTGTTTGGCAGGTCCTACAAACTTGGCGAGGTCTGGCCTCTGCTTATTCTACTAAAGTGGATGCTATGATCCTCTAGGACAAGGACACTTATTCCCCATGTTGTGTGAGTGTTGCCATTAACACAGTCCCTCTCCAGGACTGTCCTCAGCCAAAAGAAGCTGCCTCATTCAACATTATGTATCCTCCCAACTCATGAACAGTCCTTGCCAATGACTGCTTGATGCAGGGGTGCCAACACGTGGTCCCTTTGCATCAAATCGGGACATATCTGAAGGGGTCTTCTAGTTCCGGAGCTCCTTGTGAGATCACTTGAGGCCTGTGTTGCAACTGCACTGCAATTTAACTTCTCTTTTTGCTCACTCATGCTTCATTCACTCCCCCACAGGTATTGTCCACTGAGCACACCCCCAGAAATGTTTTGCATGCAGGTTGGTCTCAACGTCTGTTTCCTAGGGATCCTAACTACAATAATTTCCCCAGCGTCATTACTCAGTCATTGAAAGTCCATACAGAGCTTTTCATCAGTGCCTCAAGTCCACTAAGTCCCCATTTGTGTGTTTTTGCCCATGTTCTTGCCTGTGCTTAGAGCCATTCCCACCTATTCCCCCTGTTACCTCCTTGATAGGCTAATTCCTACTCATCCTTCAAGTCTCAGCTTCAAGTATCATGTGTCACCTCCTTTGGGAAGTCTTCCCTGATTCACAGAGCTCAGATGCTCCATCTCTAATACTGTCCTGGCACTCAATTCTATCACCGCATAATTAAAATAGCTATAATGCAGAGCACCTGGGTGGCTCAGTCAGTTAAGCATCCGACTTTGGCTCAGGTCATGATCTCACAGTTCATGGGTTTGAGCCCCGTATTGGGCTCTGTGCTGACAGCTTGGATCCTGGAGCCTGCTTTGGAGTCTGTGTTTCCTTCTCTCTCTGCCCCCCCCCCACACCATGTCTCTCTCTCTCGAAAATAAATAAGCACTAAAAAATAATAATAATAATATAGTTATAATGTATTATAATTTAATTATGCATCTCTGTGATTGTGTCCCCTCTGAGACTACATCCTCTTTGTGGGCAGGAAATATATGTGTTGTGTCTGTCATTGTATCCCTAGTGCATAGTCCAGTGATTGGAAAATAATAGGCACCCCCAAACATTTGTTAAATAAGTGAATAAGAAGTAGAAAATAAGGAAGCTCTAAGTAAGGAAATAGCAATAAAAGGATATAAAAGAGAAGAAGGCATTTTTGACATACATTTAGGTGATAAAATGAATAGGTCTTGGTGACTGATTAAACATAAGAATAAGAGTGATAGGGTGCCTGTGTGGTTCAGTCAGTTAAGGGTCCAACTTTTGCTCAGGTCATGATCTCACAGTTTGTGAATTTGAGCCCAGTGTCGGGTTCTGTGCTTACAGCTCAGAGCCTGGAGCCTGCTTCAGATTCTTGGTCTCCTTCTCTTCCTGCCCCTCCCCTGCTTGCACTGTCTCTCTCTCTCAAAAATAAATAAACATTAAAAATTTTTTTAAAGAAAAAATAATGGGGAAAAGTCTAGAATACATTTCAGCATTTATAAGTAGATAGAAGGTGGTGCTATTTGGGGAGAGAGAAAACGCAGAAGGAAGTTTAAGTTTGAGTGCAAAGATAGAGACAGCTCAAGTTTGAGATATTTATTCTATATCCAAATGCAAACGTCCAGTAGACAGGTGAAAATAGGATCTGGAGCTCAAGCAGTAAGCCTGGACCTGGAAATCATTGGAGTATCACCCAGGAAATTCCTTATCAATTTACTTCCTGCCAAGAACATCCCCTGTAGATCCCCATTGGAATCTTTTTCCATTTTGTCCCCATACTGCTCCTTTCTGCAACTCAGCAGGTGCTCATATTAGTTTGTTGGGGCTGTCATAACAACAGGAAATTATTTCTCATGGTTCTGGGGGCCAGAGGTCCAAGATCAAGGTGTCAACAGATTTATTTTCGTCTGAGGATTCTTTTCTTGGCTTGCAGATGTCCTCCTTCTCACTGTGTCCTTACATGGTGCTTCCTCTGTGCCCATTGCACCTGTGCTGTTTCTGTGTGCCTCAATTTCCTCTTTTTATAAGGTCATCAATCAGATTAGATTAGGGCATGGCTTCATTTTAACTTAATCACCTTTCTAAAAGCCTTGTCTTCAAATACAGCCACAATTCTGAGGTGTTATGAGCTAGGACTTCAAACTAAGAATTTTGCAGAGGGACGCAGTTCAGTGTCAAACAGATGAGAGGATTTCCTCTCATCCTCCTTCCACAGTGCTGCCCTGGAAGCTGCCAGCCAACACTCCTCTAACAGAGCACCAATGTCCAGAGGTGGCTTCCCCTCAGATTTCCAAGATTCTGTCTTTAACATGTTACAGAAATAGATGGAAGAGTGGGTTATTCTGCAGGGATATGATGGTGAGGAGGTGGTAGGAAGACTTGAAGGATAAGTTAAGAGTTCACTGTTTACCAAGGGGAGAAACATTTTAGGCTAAGCAAAGATACCATGGCATTAAATTTCAGAGGGAGTTTGGGGACAATTAGATGTAGCTGTAGTGGAGGTTGAATGTGGGGGATGGTAGTTAGAGCCGAAGCAAGAGGGGTTGGCCAAGGTCACGTTTTAAAGTGCTTTCCTGTTGGCATAAAATCAGCCACTGCTTTATGTGAAGAGACATAGACAGGGAATTAGAGGCTGCTCTGATCACTCAGGCAGGAAACAATGCAATTACTTGTAAAAGGCTGGAAGGTTGGAGGATGATGTTAAGGCAAAGAGCTATTGGGGGGGCTATCTGGGTGGGGGCCAGAGTGGGGAATAAAAGATAAAGCAGAAAAGATGGGGGGAGAGAGAGAGGATAAAAACAGGAAGTATCTTGTTCAGATCTAAATGCGGAATTCTAGTAACCCAGATGGGATTCTGTTGGGTTGGTTCTCCTCCTAGTTGGCTAGCACTCCTTGGTGAAGTGGAGGATACAGGGAGCAGAGAAGGCTCTAGCTATCAGGGAGTCCATTAATAAAGAAGCACAGCAGCACAAAGGCCCCCTGTCATCAAGGTGGCAAAGAATTCCAAGAGGACCTGGGAAGCTGGATGAGATCAGCCTCAGCGGGCTGACCAGGCTCGGCATTCACAGGTCCAGTTCTGACTGGTCATCTAGGGCAGTCATCTCAGGACTGGGCCTACAGATCAAGGACTAGTGATCTAGATCCAACCACACTGAGGACATGGTGGTAGCTGTCAAGGGCTTAAGTTTCCTTAAGGAGCAGGAAGGATCAGACACCGGCACAGGAGAAAAGCAGGGGGTCACTGTGCTTGGTCACTGTCATCGCTAGTGAGCTTATAGCAGTGGTCGAGGCCAGAGGTTAGATGACAGGAAGGCAAAAGGGCCGGTCAAATGATCTTATCCCAACTGCAGGCTAAGGTGCACGAAGCCATCTTTCCATTGAGTAAGGCCTGCTCTGAATAAGGACGGCCACAGTTGGCCACCATATGTCTTTCAAATTTGTGACTATCTTCAAAGGGAGTTTAATCTTTCTTTATGAAACCTCTGGACACAAGAACACGAGGGTTTCCACTCTGGGCTGCCCCATGGTTGACAATCCTAACGGGATCCGGAAGCCAGCTGTGGGCTTCACTGCATCTGGAATCCTAAGAGTAAAGCTCTCCAACTAAGACCATGGATGGGCAGTTAGAGCAGAGAGGCCTTATGCCTGTGAAGCTGGTGACTGAAGAGAGAGTGGTGAAGGGCCTGAATTGGTGGCTGGCAAGTGAGTGCCTGCCAGACTGGACTGAAGGACTCTGAGGCCAAGCTCTTTGAAGCCCACTGTGGAGATGTCAGGGCCACAGCAGCCCTGGGTGCAGCCTGAGGAGTTATGCTATAGTCATGGCCTCCCACTGCCTTCTCACCTACTCTCCATAATTCCTGAGACTTCATTGGTAGTGAATATATATTTCATTGTGAAAATAATGTAAAAATGCCACAGAAAACCAAGAAAAAGATTTTCACAACTCTGCTCCCGCCCACCCCCCCCCCACCCCCCCACGAATTAGTTGTGATACAATCAGAGTTTTACCTCACTGGGCCTTATTCATCTGAGTTTACAGTCTCAACGTTAGGACTTGAGGCATTCATGAATAAAATCAACCAGAGCCTCTTCAATGTAGGAGATGGTTCCAAGATGCTGGGCATGAGAAGTTTCTGAAAGAGCATTCCCACTTGGAGAAAGAGGCTGAGTCGGGCAGTGTTGTTTCTGAGGATTTAAGAGGAGGGGTCAGCAGAAGTTCACCTCATTTGGGGAATGGTTTAAAGATGGTTGTTGGAAATAGGAGGAATTAACCCTAGGGATGAGGAGTCATTGTTTAAGACTTTAGTGGTGAGGCACAGTTAGGGGCTAAGGTCAAGTGGAAGACAGGTAGAGAGGAACATCTATCCAATGGGGGCAGGGACTTGCAAGTACACCCTGGAAAGTCCTGTCTTTTGGTGTCTCTTGCAGGGACCAAATGCAAACCCAGGTCTTCTGACTCCTGGTCAGAGTTCTTCCCATGTCTCATAGATACCTCAACCCTTCCCACTTTGGTAGATGATTGAGAAAGAACCATAGGTATTCTGGACCCACCCATAGAAGGAGAGATTGAGATAATTAAAGGCCTGGACAGGAAAAAAAAAAAAAAAAAAAAAAAGGAGGATTTACCACTTTGCCCTTGGGATGTGATGTATCTTCAACAGGACCAGGTCCTGCAGGAGTTGCATCCTGTGAATTGCTGACCTGAACCTTCAGGAAGGAGATTCTGCTTCTAGAGATTGAGAAAACTCAAGGACTTCCTTACAGAGGAGTTCAGTGTCCCGAAGGCTTGGTTCTGGAAGCATCACTGTACAGATAGCTGTTGTTGTGTCCCTTATAAAATTCTTCTGAGCTCCATCCTCCGATTTTTCAGCTACCTGGGGCAGCCAGGCCTGTGGCTCATTGTATCTCTCTCCCCAAGGGGCAGTCAGCCCTGTGCCCTGGCTGTTCAGAGACAGGGGTGTCTCCAAGCTTTCGTTTTTCCTTGCTGTGCCTTTAAGAGCTGCAGGAATGCAAAGAGTCTGGAGGAGGGGTGGGGTCTCCCAACAGGACTTCTGGGAAAAGGATCCTGGGAATTTTTGCCAGAAACTAAACTGAAATTCCAACTCTGAGAAGTTGGGGGTGGTTTGGTTTGTGTTGGGTCAGGCCTGTGATTGGACTGCAGAATCCGCTAGGGAGGAGGAAAGCAGAAGAAAATGCAAGGAGCCAAGGAGAGGAGGAGGGTTGCCCTCCCCACCCTTACCCCCACCCCAGTGCACACTCACCCAGGCCTGCAAGAGGGTGCAGCCACTAGCCTGGAGAGGATCAGTGTGTGTGAAGGGTGATAATAACAGATGGACCCAAGGAACTCTCTACCCCACATCGACCTGCAAGGCCTCCAGGGGCCGGCTTGCCAACAGCTGGACTTGATCACTGGCTTGCAAAGTGAGATCACGCATCTGGTGGAATAACAAGCAGGCTTTGCTCTCTGGCTGTTTGTGGAGGATTTTCACAGCAGTGGCTAGAAAGTGGGAGACTGCTACCTGGACCCTTGAGTTTTCTTGGAGAAGCACAGCACAGGAGATTCCACCCCTGGGTGATTTGCAGGACAATGGTGGCCCTTCAGCAAGCATCTGCTTTCCTGGTTCTGTTCCTTGCAGCTCTCCTGCTCCCTCCACAGTGTGCCCAGGACCCAGCCATGGTGCACTACATCTACCAGCGCTTTCAAGTCTTGGAGGTAGGTGGCATCTGTGCACCTGATCCGGGGAACATGCCTCCCGGAAGTCACGTTATCTTACCCCTGTTTCCCTCTCTACTGGGATGCACTTTCCCCACATATATCATAAATACATTGCCAATATTACACTTGAGATTTTTTATCATCTAGTGGTTCAGAGAGCTGGCTCCAGAGCCCAGGCTGCACCACTCCCAAACTTTGAGCAGGCTTCACTTTGTGGTCTGATCTGACAGTTTTTCTCATCTGTAAAGTAGGGATGATAATAGAATTTATCTCCTATGGCTATTCTGAACATTGCCTGGCATGGCGGTAAATATTACAAAATGTTGTTATTATTCAATAGTTCCATTATTTAAATATGAAAATTAAAAATTTTGGTCACTTCTGGGGTGCCTGGGTGACTCAGTCGGTTAAGTGTTAGTCTTCAGCTCAGGTCATGATCTCACAGTTCATGAGTTCAAGCCCTGCATCAGGCTCTGTGCTGACAGCTCAGAGCCTGGAGCCTGCTTCCGATTCTGTGTCTCCGTCTCTCTCTGCCCCTGCCCTGCTCATGCTCTGTCTCTCTCTCAAAAATAAATAAACATTAAAAACAAAAAATAATTTAAAAATTTTGGTCACTTTTTATTCATATTTTATTATATCAGGATGATAGTAGATGTTAGTTTTCCTTTTGTCTTTTTATGATAAAATATTAGGCGACTGTAAAAAGTTATGGTATTATATCAAGAGGCTACATCTTAGCTCCTTTGCCAAACTGCACTCGGGTTTAGAAATGAGTAGATTTCAGGGGTGTCTGGGTGGCTCAGTCTGTTGAGCGCTGACTTCGGCTCAGGTCATGATCTCATGGTTTGTGAGTTCGAGCCCCACATTGGCCTCTGTGCTGACAGCTCAGAGCCTGGAGCCTGCTTCGGATCCTGTGTCTCCCTCTCACTCTCTGCCCCTCCCCCACTCATGCTCTGCCTCTCTCTCTCTCTCAAAAAAAAAAAAGAAAAGAAATGAGTAGATTTCAGCAGTGTTAGAGAGAAAGTGTTGGGGGTCCCCTTCCCCATGGGTTGCAGCTGCCACTTCACTAAAATTTGTAAAACCCACCATTTTTGCAGCACAGACAAGCTCCCAGCGACAAATGTAACCCTGTGCCCTAGCCTTTGGCATACCCCTGGCGTTGCCATTATTTCATACTCAATTGCCTTGCTTTTGTACAAGTTAAATTTTGATAAATTCTTTACCTTTTTCCAAAGACACTTTTTTTTCCAAAGACACTCTTGTTTCCAATATTTATTTTCTATATCTTCTTGAATATTTTTAAAGTCCAAATTAGTTGATGATCTGGTTAAGTAAAATAATTCCAAAGAGCAGGCTGAACGCATTTCCTAATGTCCAGCCAACCAGCTGAGGCTGGGGGCAGGGAACAAGATGGTCCCAGGCCATGGCCTCTTGCTGCTTGCCTTGCTTGCTCTTTCCTCAGACAGCTCCTCCCCAGGGTACCTCCTTGAAAGTGCCAGAATTAGGCTCAACCCTGGGCCCCCTGCATTTAGCACTAGCTTGCCCTGGGATTCCTGCAGGTTTCCCTCAATACCTGAAAAGTTTTTCTGCAGAAAAGGGTATAAAGTGCAGACACTTTGATTGCTATGAATGTGGATTTTTTAAAAGATGGGGATATGGTTCCTATAGATCTTCCCAACCTGGTCAAGACTTGGAGGGGAAGTCAAATCCCAGGTGGCAGTCACTGTTGACCAATGTGGACACTTACAAAGTAATACAGTTCTCATCCTGAGGGATTTTTAAAAATTTTTTTAACATTTATTTATTATTGAGAGACAGAGAGAGACAGAGCATGAGCATGGGAGGGGCAGAGAGAGAGGGAGACAGAATCCAAAGCAGGCTCCAGGCTCTGAGCTGTCAGCACAGAGCCCGACACGGGGCTTGAACTCACAAACTGCGAGCTCATGACCTGAGCCGAGGTTGGACACTTAACTGACTGAGCCACCCAGACACCCCTGATTATTTGTATTTTAAAAATATTTTTCTGCGAATGATAGCTATTTGTATTCTTGACCAATTTAAGTAACTAGCAATAATTTGAGAATTTATTTTCTGACTGAAGCAAGGACTGGAAAAATGTACCCAAGCAACGAGGGCATACATTCACGACTTCCAAGAGTTCTCAAAAAACCTATCCGTTATGCTGGGAAGATGTCAGACCTCCACCAGTGAGTATAGGAGTGCAGTGGCTAACCTGGCCCTGAGAGTCGAACGTGCCCAGCGCGAGATAGACTACCTGGAGTACCTGCGGGAAGCTGACATATGCCTGGAATCAGAGGACAAGACCCTGGCAGAAAAGCTCATCCAAGAGGCCGAAGAAGAGAAAAAGATCCGGACTCTGCTGAATGCAAGTAAGAGAACTATGTCTTTTACAGCCCTTGTAGGGACTCACATTCAGAGACACAGACTCGGCACAGATAGGGGTCTGGCCAGGTATGAGAGTAAGAACCAGATGTACAGTTTTGGGGGCAGGCTCTGGGAGGGAAACCTTACCAGGGAACAGGTGTCTGAAGGAAAAAGTCCTTCTCATAAAGCAGCTTTTCCTTTCATAGAGAGTTCTTAAAGCCCCCATAGAAGGTCAGGGCTTCAGTGTCAGAGGTCAGCTAGGGAAGCACATCTCCAGATAGACCTTGGTTTGGAAGAGGTGTGTGGTACCAGATCCTTCCAGGGAGGGTAGAAGGTTGGCAGATTCCCCCGGTGCCTTGAGAGTAGGCAGCGGCTGCTAATGTGCCAAGAGATAGTCTGAAATTGTAAATGGCATTGGTCAACCCTCAGGACTGAGTACTGCAGTGAATCATTACTGTGTTGTCAGGATGGTGATATCTAGGGGATTTGTCTTCCATCTTGGGATCCTGTTCAAATCCCTTCCAGGCCATTAAGAATAATGGTTGGGAGCTCAAATTATAATAACGAGTATCAAGCAAGAAAAACATAAGCGAGAAAGAAAATTTCCTGTGCATGAGTCCATTTTATTAAAACAATGAGGGAGACAAGTCACCCAGCTCAGAGTCTGTATTCTGATATGGTTTCACTGCAAATAGGAAAACTTCATTTATATGTTAATTGTGTCTGTCCCAAATGTGAGAAATTCCATCAGAGAAATAAGATAAAAGATGAGTGTCATCATTGTGCTAAAGGTTTCATATATCTTCTCAGTGTAATCCTGATAAGAACTCCATGGGTCATCATAAGACAGGTCTTCCTAAATGATGTGACACTTGATCTGAGTTTTTTTTTTTATTTTTTTAAATGTTTATTTATTTTTAAGAGACAGAGAGAAACAGATCACAAGCAGGGGAGGGGCAGAGAGAGAAGGAGACACAGAATCCTAAGTAGGCTCCAGGCTCTGAACTGTCAGCACAGAGCCCAACCTGGGGCCTAAACTCACAAAGCGCAAGATCATGACCTGAGCCAAAGTTGGCCACTTAACCGACTGAGCCACCCAGGTGCCCCTTGATCTGAGTTTTAAACAAAGTATTAGAGAAAAATGAGCAAAGGGTACGTGAGGTGAGGGCACAATGTACTGAAGGCATGAGAGTATAGAACACTTTGGCATGTAGGTCTGCAGATATGGCTGAGGGGAAGCTCAATGGGGCAGATGCATTTGCAAAACAAGATACAAGATTGTAGGGTTCAATGAAAGACCTTGCATGTGAAGCTCAGGCGTTTGAACTTGATTTGGAAAAATGATAGAGAACCACTAAACAATGTTCATCAGGGACATGACATGAAGGAAGAGGGCAAGACTAGAGAAAGGAGACCAGTGGGGGACTACTGTAGCAATTGGGGCAACAAGTGATGGTGTCTGCATTAGGTGTCATTGAGATAGAGAAGGGCGGATGGATTTGAGAGCCATTGAGAGTTGGAATCCACGTGGCTTGGGGACTCATAATTAAAGGTGAAAAATGCCTGAAAATGATGAGTCCAGGACACTTTCCGGATCTTTGACTTAGGTTTTGGGTGGGTGGTCTCAAACACGTTGAAATAAGAAACCCAGGAGGAATTTTGGAGCACTATTACTCTACTATTTGTTTTTTCAGAAAACTCTGAAATCTTCTAGTTCATTTATTTGCTCACTGCTTATTTTCTGCCTCTGCATCTAGAATGTTAGCTCTATATGATCCTGCACAATGCTGTGCCCCAGTGCCTAGAACAATGTCTGTGTTCAACACATATTTGTCAGTGAATAACTAAGTGAACAAATGAATGGATTGTTGGAGAGACTGTCAGCATGGACAGAGGAGTTATTAGGTTTTGATGGAAAGGAGAACAGAAGGCAGAGAGAAGGGTGCCTATCTATAATATGAAGCAGTTGATCAAGTTGGTTGAATGAGTAATTGATCCTTTTTGGCCTTGACATTATCTTGAGATGAATCATCCTCTGAGAGGGAGCAACTGGGGATAAACATGGGGTGAGAGAAGGAGGGAAAGGGTAAGGATGATCTAGGAGAGGATGAACAGAGACTGCCTAAAAAGCTGATGAGGAGGATTGGGTATTATTAATGTGCCTGAGCTTTCCTGCCAGGGGTCAGGCAGGACCCCAGTCCTGAACGGTGGTGCTAGATTAGATCCCTGAGCTGCTCCTGGTCCCTGGACTGGCTAAGCCCCTCAGTCCTTGGGGTTGCCCCTTTCTTCTCCAGCTAGAGCCCAGCAGAGGTCCTGATTCTGAACTTGCTGCTCTTTGAACCCTTATCATCTGCCTCATCCCTCAGACACTGGAGGCCTGAAATATTCCCTCTTCCATGGTGAGTGAAAACTTTCAACTTTTCAGAGATTGCTTCTTCCATGCCTGTTCCCTCTGGAGCCCTTGACTGATGATTCATTGGTTTAATATTCCACACTTTTGACCCCTACCCCTGGACGGGCCCTGTGCTACACAATAGGGATAAAGGTGTGAGCAGAACATGTCTGTCCTCTGAGCTTCCTTTCTTACTGCTCCTCTTGCCTCCGGTCTTGCCTCCTATCTGCTGTCACACAGACCTCCCCACAATACAAAATTAATCACATTACTCCTCTGTGTAGAACTATCAACACCAAAATTTCCATTCAAATCTCTTGGCCTTTTATATAAGAAAGGCCCTTTACGAAATGACTCAAGTTCATTTCTGGCTGCTTCTTCTCTCACACTTTACCCACATGCAGTTGCAATTAAATATATATTATATATTATAATATATATATTATATATATAGTTTTTCTTATTCCCCCTTTTTGACTCAAAAATGCTGTGAATTCTCTGTGAATCCCTTCTGCCAGGCAGATTGACCTCTGGTGCTCCTGGTGCAGCTCATTAAATCCTCCAAGGGAGCATTAATACTTTCAACCACACATATGTGTGTGTATTTATTCCTCAACCAGACCATAAACATACAGACATCTTCCTGTCTGTATTCACAGAGTCTAGATCAGCATGGCCCGTGGAGGAGGCTGTAAAAATTGTCCATAGAGGAGATACTGATGGCAGAGTCCCCTCAGAGCTTAGTTTAGGGGAAGACCAACCTGTAAACAACCACAGTTGTGTGATTAGTATTGACGTATTATTTTCAGAGTTTCTCCGCTCAAGAATAGACTTTTCTGTGTTTTGTATTCTGTGCCCATCCCCCACTTTTCCTCTTTTTGCCATTTCTTTTTTGTTTAAAAAAATTTTTTTTAACATTTATTTATTTTTGAGAGAGACAGAGACAGTGCGAGGTGGGAAGGGGCAGAGAGAGAGGGAGACACAGAATCCGAAGCAGGCTCCAGGCTCTGAGCTGTCAGCATAGGGCCCCATGCGGAACTCGAATTCAATGAACTGCGAGATCATAACCTGAGCAGAATTCAGATGCTTAACCGACTGAGCCACCCAGGTTCCCCTCTTTTTTTGCCATTTCTGTTAGTAACCATATCTATCTTAGTTTTCTAATGCTGAGTAACAAATTGCTGCAGATTTAGCAGCTTAAAACAAGGTACATTTATTATCTCAGAGAATCTGTGGATCAGGAGTTTCACCTCCCTTTGTTCAAGGCCTCGGGAGGGTACGGTCAAGGTATTAGCTGGGCTACATTCTCACCCAGAGCTCAGGGTCCTCTTCCAAGCTTGCTGAAGTTTTTGACAGAATTTGCTTTCTTACGGCTCTAAGAAAGCCTCGGCTTGTGTTGCCCATTGACATCAGCAGTTCACAATGTCATTGTTGCTTCTTCAAGGACAGAAGGAGAGTGTTTCTCTTCAGCCTAGTCCCTCTTAAGAATTTGTATGTGATATAAGCCAGGCCTACCCATAATAACCTTCTTTTGGGTTAGCTCAGAATCAACTGACTTGGGACCTTAATTATATCTGCAAAATCCCTCCACCTTTGTCTTGTTATGTAACCAAATCATGGGTGCTATCCTGTCATATTCACAGATGTCACACACAGCCAAGGGGAGGGGATACGCAGGGTACGTCCACCAGGGGAAGGAATCTTGGGGGCCATCTTAGAACTCTGCTTACCTGGTGCTCTAGTCCACTAGGCCTTGCTGGTGTCACTAATTACATGTATCGACTTTCTTCCTACAAGGCTCTGATCTTCCTGTCTTCTAACCTTGGCCAGAAGAGACTGAGCCAGCTACAGAGCTCCCACTAAAATCCTTAAGATTCATGTCAGCACCCTTGTGTGTGTTGGGAAACACCTTGGGATTACAGGCCAGGGAGGGTTTGTCACATCACAGGGTTTCATTCATACATATACACTGTCTTCTAAAGAGAGTTTCTTCAGGGGGCACCTGGGTGGCTCAGTCTGTTAAGCATTTGACTTCGGCTCAGGTCATGATATCATGGTTTATGAATTCGAGTCCCGTATTGGGTGAGCCCCACTTCTCTCTCTCTCTCTCTCTCTGCCCCTCATGGTATTCTCTCTCTCTCCCCTCCCTCTCTCTCTCTCTCTCTGCCCTCACACACTTGCGCCCTTTCTCTCTCTTAAAAAAAAAAAGAGAGAGAGAGAGAGTTTCTTTGGAAATCCCATAGGGAGAGAATGATGCAGCTTCTTTGGGAGATTCTACCCTGTGTCTCAGGATACTTCGAGAAAATTCTGACATCAGTCTAAAATGGTTTGCATTTATTCCTGGAATATTTCTCAGTCAACCAGAAAGGGTCAGATACTGGGGATGATAAATAAGATAGAATTGTTCTGTAATGAAGCCATTTCCTATAGAGCTGTTCTCAAGTCTTTGGGCTTTATTTAGAGACAATCCGCAAATGGTGTTCACGTGAGGGCAGCAATCCCAGGGATGTTTTGGGGTTAGGTCAAATTCTTAAATCTTAACTCCAACATGCACACTTTCTCTCTTCCTCTCTCCTTCACTCTCCATCTCTCTCTCTCTCTCTCTCTCTCTCTCTCTCTCTCTCTCTCACACACACACACACACACACACGTACACACACAGAATTTAGAATGTAATGACTGAACGTTGCTGTACACAATCCAACTTATATTTAAAAGTCATTCGAAGTCTTTGGCACTCTGTTATTAGTAAAAAGAAATTTTGCATTGCACTTGGCAACTTAGGGCAAAGCACATTGCCTCAGATACCCAGATTGAGAATTTATCTAGCAGTTTTTTGCAGATTCTGCAGGCTACATTCTTGTGTGGATAAGAGTATTAACCTCTTTTTAACTCGCAAATAGCTTGTGAAGAAAAATTCTAAAGGCAGTCAAAACAAGCCATTATAGCGGATTTTATTTTATTTCCTGTTTCAGCACAGCAACTTTTATTGGAAGGCCGCATGTAGGTGACCTCAAGTAACCCTCTCTCTCCTGAATTAAATAACTCCTATCTTTTGTTAGATCATGTTTCAAAAAGAAAATCTGTTGCTGCACATTTAAATGCCTGTGGGATCCATTCAGGTATTATAAATGTGCCTGCCCTATATTCAAAGCCATTAAAAACAAAACAAAAAAAAAACAAAAACAAAAAAAAACACCTGGCAGCCAAATAAAACATCTCTGTGAGTCAACTCCCAAGGTCCACTAGTTTGTGACACAGGGCACAAAACATTAAGAGAGGTATAACTCTAATTTGTGGCAATGTATTTACTATAAAGGAGGGGATTGAGAGTGTACACACAAGTGTAAGTGCAGGACAGAGAGAGAGGGAGAGAGAGAGAGAGAGAGAGAGAGTGTGTGTGTGTGTGTGCGCATGCACTTGTGTGCACACGCACATTTCTACCCAGAAGTTGCTGCAATATAGGGCCAGCAACACTAGAGATGTATATAATGTTTATCCTGGGCCGTCTCCGGCAGGGTTCCATAGGTCACCGTGCTGGGTCCAGAAGGGCCTATATACACAGCACTTCTTTTGTTTATCCATCTGGAAGGCCTGCAATCTAAGAAGATACCTCCAGTCCCATCACTATGGATACTAATAGACGGTCCCAAAGTTGTTTCAGCTGATGGCTTTTGGCTCCAGGTAGAGTGAGCACCCATTCACTCTCTCTATAACTCATTCATTTGCTCACTCATTCAGCAAATGTCTAGTGAATTCCAGGTCTCCGTTGGCATGGTGCCAGGCATCAGAGATGGGACATTGAATAGGGTAACATCCTTGTCCTCAGGAAGCTACAGCCAAGTGGGGAGGCCATCTAAACAAACCCGGGGTAACAGCCAGAGTGATGACTGCTCTCACCAGAAGCACAGGGGCAGGCATTGAGTAATTTAGCAAGGTCAGGGTTGCTGTGGAGATGGGCGGGGAGGGACTGTGGAATTTGGAAAGTAACCCTCAAGCCGAGTTTTAATAATGGAAAAGAACGATTTGAATGGAGAATAGAGTAGAGGCTGCTTCAAGCAAATGGAACAGCCTGCGGAAGCACAGAGGCCTAATGGCGCTTGGCATTCAGACCTCAGGTGGAGGAAGAAGTTGTGGAGAGCAGATGAGAGAACTGGGCAGGGGCTTCATGCTAAGCCAATCGACGCTTTCAAGCTATGAGAAATGAAAATAATGTGACTCATGGTAGCTAATATTTAGTGAGTGTTCATTAACTGAATAATCTTTAAGAATTTACCTTACTGGGTTATATCATCCAATTCTCACGGCACCCTTATGTATATGTATTATAGTTATCCCCCATTTTGTACGTGAGGAAATCAAGGCACTGAGAGGATAAGCAATCTGCCCAAGGTCTCACAGCCAGTTGATGCCAGAGCTGGGATTCAGACCAAGGCGGCTGACTCCTCCACATTCTAACCTCTCCCATCATGCTGTTGTGCTTAAGAGTGGTGAGCAGGGATGTGTCAGAGCTCAGACAGAGGTTGGGGAAGGTCATTCTGGCCACTGTGCATGGAACAGACTGGCAGTAGGGGAGGATGGGTGTACACAGAAGAGAGAACCAGGCAGGCCATCTCCAAGCCTGTCACGGAAGCACTCGAGGTAGGAGCCCACTGTTCCGAGACTCCGTGCCTGCACCCAGGAGGCCCAGCTTCTTGTGATCTCGTTGTGGGACACATATGAAGACCACGTCCCTCCCCTTGGTCACTGTTTGATGACGATTCTTACTCACAGATTACTTTAATTTTTTTTTAAATGTTTACTTTTGAGAGAAAGACAGAGACAGAATGCGAGCGAGGGAGGGGTAGAGAGAAAGGGAGACAGAATCTGAAGCAGGCTCCAGGCTCTGAACTGTCAGCACAGAGTCCGATGCGGGGCTCAAACCCACGAACCGTGAGATCATGACCTGAGCCAAAGTTGGACACTCAACCGACTGAGCCACCCAGGCACCCCACAAACAGATTACTTTAAATCATTCTTTTAAACCCTGGCCAAGAAGGGTCAAAAATTTTCCCCTACTTCCTTGGTTTTTAATTATTTGCCTTTCCTTCATTTACTTTATGTTTAAAATTTTTAGATTTTAAATTTTTATTTTTTATTTGCTTATTTTTACTTTTGAGGGGGGAGCAGGAAGGGGCAGAGAGAGGGGGAGACAATCTCAAGCAGGCTCCTCACTGTCAGCGCAGAGCTGGGTGCAGGACTCGAACTCACAAACCGCCAGATCATGACCTGAGCTGAAATCAAGAGTCTGACGCTTAACTGACTGAGCCAGGTGCCCCCATTTACATTTAAAATTAAAACACTCATCTCTGTGCCCCCATGAGTTAGCAGAAGAGTTCCACACACACTTTTCCTGTGCTAGAAATCTCAGAAGCATCTCTTTGGCCCTCATCTGACCAGTCACCCTATCCAGTACATATTTCCTTCTGAACATCCCTCAAATTTATTTTTTCCATCTGCACTTTTCTCTCATCATCTCTGGTCCTGATTACTGCAGGAGCCTGCTGACCAAGCTTCCTGCTGCCAGCCTTTCCCCGTTCCAGGGCTCTGTCCTATGTTGCCACCAGGGTTATATTGCCAGATTTACTGCATCATTGCTTTATCAACTTTGATGGTAACCACAACCTATGGGTTAACGCAAACCCCATAACATAATATAAAGAAAGCCCTCTGGAGCTCCTGGGTGGCTCAGTTGGTTAAACGTCTGACTTTGGCTCAGGTCATGATCTCACGGTTCTGGGTTCGAGCCCCGCGTCAGGCTCCGTGCTGACAGCTCAGAGCCTGGAGCCTGCTTTGGATTCTGTGCCTCCCTCTCTCTCTGTCCCTCCCCTACTCACACTCGATATCTCTCTCTGTCTCTCAAAAATAAATAAACATTGAAAAAAAATTAAAAAAAAAAAGAAAGCCCTTTACAACCTGACCCTGACCTAGCTTTCTTTAACTCTTTTGTTATTCTCCATGAAAGTGGCATCTTCTGATTAAATAAAAACTATGAATATCATATAGACTATATTTACTGTATTTACCTTTATTGTAAAAAGGTAGATAACATGCTAACAGCTGAACACATGAACTTTGAATGTTTCTCAGCCTCATCTTATGTCACTACTGCCTGTTCGCATCCTCTCAATGCTCTATGCTGTGTCTGATGTGCTATTCGGAAAGCAAAATATAGTTCATGCACCCCTACATTATTCATACTGTGCTTTCCAAGTCTATCACAGTGCCTGGAACAGAGTAGAAATCAATATTTTCTGACCTTGGGGAATAGTTTATTAGAGAGTGGAGGCAACTAATTGCCAAAGATTGTATTAAGCCCTTTGTCTGTTATGTTGCCCAAAACCCACCACACCCGTGCCAGGGAGATACAATTATGACTTCTTTTTAGATGACGAAACAATGGTGCTGAGTGTTTCACGCAGCCCCATCTTCCTCCCACGCTCTGGCTAGGAGCATGTTCCCCTGCCCTAGACACACTAGATTCATCTCAGCCTCTATTTCTGCTCTCCATCCCCCCACCCCCACCCATGTCAATTCTCTGTTGCCACAAGAATGCTGCAAAACAAACCACTTTATAACTTAGTGTGTTAAAACAATAATCATTGATTATTTCTTAGGAGTCTATAGGACAGCAGGGCCGTTCTGTTGGTCCGGGCCAGGCTTGGCTGCTCTTGGGTGGGTTCTTCAGTGGCACATTGCCCAGGGGATGGCTGGTTGAGGAGGGCCTCAGCTGGGATGGTTTGGGTCTCCTCCACATGGTCCCTGATCTTTCAGGAAGTGAACCTGGGCGGGCTTGTTCCCATGATAGAGGCAGACCTCTGAGGAAGGAGGCACAAGCCTACTAAAGGTCTGGTCCCTTGTACTGAATTCTTTGGGCCAAAGCAAGTTCCAAGCCTGGCTCTAGAGCCCACACCTCCACTAGAACCTCCAACAACATCTCATAAGGCAAAAGCCCAAAGGTCCTGATGCTCCTGGAAAGAGGCAGTAATCAAGATCAGTTTTTACGTATGCCAATTTCTATATGGAAGCAGTAAATTGCGCATTAGTGTGACTGATGATTTTGAGGCTGCTGCAAAGTTCAAGTTCAGGAGAGCAAGTCCTAGACTTTGAGACAGGAAGGATGAGAACAGGATGAAGTGACACTTATCTCACAGGAAGAATCTGTGGTACAATGTCAAAATGACTCTGTTTTCCAACCAAACAAATGGGAGAATGGCAGTACCACACCTAGAAACTAAGAACATTTCCATCTTTTTTAGTTTGGTAAGAATGTTACAGGAAGAAAATAAAGAAAAAAACACTATGCAAGAAAAACCCACAAGAACCAGCTCATTTTTGAAATGAACAATACACAAAAACAAAAATGTTCATAATTATAACCTTGGAATGCTTAAATGTTGCAACAGTCAGAAAATTGGTTCAAAATGGAGCTGTTTGATCGGAAATTCCTCAGAGACTGCCCACTTCAATGCCTCACTTCCCATGAATGTTGACCAGCCTGGACCCGCTAGGACAGCATTCTCAAACTTTCAGTTTCAGGAACCTTTTACACTTCTAAAAAGTTATTCAGGACCCCAAAGAATTTTTCTTGATGTAATTTATATCTGTTGACACTTACTGTATTCATAATTAAAATAGAAAAATTATAGTGTGTGCCAGATGGCTCTTTTAGGACAGACATACAACAGTAAAAACAACAGATTAGACAAAGCCTTGCCCTTGTGGGGTTTACATTCTATTGAGGGGAGTCAAATGATAAATATGTTAATGGACACATTTAAAGCATGTCAGATAGAAGATAATAAATACCATGGAAGAAAATCAGCTAAGGTGTGGAGGTTATGAGAGCTGGCCAATTCCAAAAGGAAGCATCTGAAGGAGTCTGGCTGTGTTGGATTCCAGCGAGAGGGACCCCACAGTGGAAGCAGGCCAGACTCACACTCGCATTCACACATCTTGCAGGCTTCCATCCGCTCCTGTGAAGTTCTCAACTTGATCTGGAGAACAGAGCCATGCAGGCTACCAGCCAGGTATCAAGTCTGTTTTCTTTCTCACAAGCTGCTGCTAATCACCAATAAAGGGAGGCTGTCAGGGTACGACACTGGGTACCATGGAATAGTTTGAAGTTAGTCTGGGAACCTAGAAAAACCTCTAATATAGATTTACTACAGACTTCTGTAGGACTCACCAAAACCAACATATGCTGTATGCCAGGCTCTTTTAAAGCCCTGGATTCACAGTCGTGCAAAGCCAAATCCTACTGTGGCTCACTCACTAAGTACCATTTCCCACAAGCCAGCCTTCCCTCTTTCCTGCCATCCATCTACCCAGGCACTCAAGAGTGTGAAATAGCACCTGCTCATGTCTGCCCATACCTCTTGCCATTCAAATCTGATTTCTAAGCTGGCATACCATGAGTTGGGATAGTAAGTTTGGACACTGACTAATACTGCATTCTCTGAATCAAATTGATTCCTGAGTTTTTGGACAGTAAGCAGTAAGAGATTAAATAGACAGGATATATGTAGTGGGTCCCAGGAGCTATGGATAAAAACAAATAAGACACAGCCCCTGTGTAAAGTGCTTGCTAGGAAACAGAGTGAGTAAGCAAATCCACTTCTGCACCAGAACTGCTCTGGGAGGCACCTGCACAGAGCGCTTGGGACGCACAAGGAGGAGCAACAGATATCTGCCCTGTAGGAGCCAGAGAATTTGGTTTTGAAGGACCAGTAGATGTATCCCAAGTGAGTGAAGGCAAAATATGGAAAGCTAAGGAAAAATATGGGTGAAGTCTAAGACTTGTAAGAGGTCATGGCAAGTTGGTGACCGGTGACCAGCCCAGTGTGGTGGGGAAGTGCCAAGAGGAGGTCAGATGAAGGACCTTGAGTGCCATGCAGAGATATCTGAAACTTATTCTGTAGCAGAAAGCATGAAACAGCCCTAATTTCTAGAAGAAATTAAGTCCATGCTGACAATTTCATTGTACTGACTGGCTCGAAGCTTTCCTAATTAACTGCTCATTTGAGAGCTTCCATCTTTGTCATCCAAGAGCCTGACGTTGTACTGTCACCCGATAGGTATTGACTAATGTTTATTAACCTGAATACAATCCAGGTGCTTAAAAAGTCAAGTTTCATAGCACAGAATTTCAAGAAGCAGTCAAAATACTCATGGTTTTATAGGAGTTCTCTTTTTTATTTTTTATTATTTTTTTAAATGTTTATTTGTTTTTGAGAGAGACAGAATGCGAGTGAGGGAGCAGCAGAGAGAGAGAGAGAGAGAGAGAGAGAGAGAGAGACATGCAGAATCTGAAGCAGGCTCCAGGCTCTGAGCTGTCAGCACAGAGCCCAGTGCAGGGCTTCAACCCACAAGAAGTAGGATCATAACCTGAGCCAAAGTCAGACACTCAAGCGACTGAGCCACCCAGGTGCCCCTGGCGTTCTCTCTCTCTCTCTCTTTTTTTTTTTTTTTTTAATGAATTCATCCCTGTTTTTCCCAAGCAAACCTGGGTTCCCTTCTCTGTTGCTCTCCTGTGCATTCCATCGCCCTTAGCCTTGAGGGCTCCCTCCATCTACCAAGTTGCTAAGACCTGACCCCTATTTTCCTAAGGTTTTCCCAAATCCTTACTCATTTTGCCATGTCCATCATTATTTGGATATCTCTGATCTGGATTATACCTACAGACTCTCTACCTGTTTCCCTGTGCCCCGTTTCCCACCCCTACCCCCAGTCCATTCTCCACCAACATCCAGACCACGTTTCTAAAACATAACCACAGGGGAGTTGCATCACTCCCTATAGAGGAACAAGTCTCACCAGGTCTGGAGAGTATTGCCATTAAATAAGGGAAAAAGTATTTTAAAAATTCAAAGAGTGTTATTTGTATATGAAATCACTGTGAGGCCTTGGGCCACACTCTGTCCTAATTGCCTGTCTCCAATTGTGCTTGAGGGAAAACCATAGATTTGCATTCTCTGATTTGCAGTTGGATCCTTCATTGTCATTGTCTCTGTTAAATAATTTGCATCTTTGTTGAGCTCAAAGCTTTTAAATGTATTTCTTCCTCAGCTCTTTTCTCCTGCTAATTATCTCTCTCTGAAGAAAAGCACTGAAGGGACTTCTAACTTATCCTTTTACTCAAACACTATATTTTCTCCAAATTCCAAAAAGAAGAGGAATTTATAAAAATCATAGACTATCTGCCCTGAAGAAACTCCAGGCTGAACTCCTCATTTTAAGGCTAGGATAGGTAAGGGCGGATTGACCAAAGGACTTTCAGGGAGACACATGGAGAACCAGAGACGGGGTTCAGAGCATTCAGGTCTCTGACTCCCAGTGCTGGGTTCCCTCTACAAAGGAAGGATCGGAGGAGCACAAGGGGCAGTTGTGTGTTTCTGCACTCTCACAACTGTCTCTGCCTAATCAAAACCATCTATCAACACTCTTCTTGTTTTGCTATTTCTCTAAGGATTCTGCATGAGAAAGGAGGAATAGGAGAAAGAAGAATGGTTGAATTAGTTTCTGCTGTATATTAAATGAACATTTTCTCACTCATGAGACATTGAATGTGCCTTGTTCTTAGCCATAGTCCCCCTCTGTAGCTGGGCTGTAAGCCTGCTGACTGTCCTCCTGTAGGGATGGGCCTGCCCTGGGGCTGGCTGGAGGGTTCCTGGTTAGCTCTGCCTCCTGGTGCACATTAAGTTAGGAGGACCTATAGCCATGTGACCTTCTAAGTAACTTATCCAAGCCTTTCTTTTCCTTTAGAAAATGGAGTTTGAAATATTTATCACTTAGGCTTATTGTAAGAACTAGACAAGTTGATGTAAATAAAGTTATCACCATACCAAGCACATTATGTGTATTTGTACATATTTATTAACTTCTCAAGGCTTTGTGCTTGTTCTCCAATCAGAAACAGTTTCTGAGCTTCTCTGGTGGCCCATGGACCCCTCCTCTTCCCCATTAAAGACATTTATGAGCAGTTGTAAACTTAAACCCCCATTCATTCATTCATTCATTCACCCTTCGTGATCACCAGAGAGTGTGAGAAGAGCAAAGCATCCGCAGGAGACAGACTCCGCTTGGGAAGCTGAGAAAAGGTACACTTCACCTGGCAGAGATGGGGCCCTAATAAACAGAACAACCCCCTCCTCCCTCTTCCAGCCACAGCCTGGAGCTGCCCCTACCCACCCACCCCCCACACCCCCCCCGCCCCGCCCCGCCCCGCCCATGCCCCGCCTCCCAGGCTCAGCCTGGTGAGGGGCCTTCTGTTAAGCAGTCCTGCAGCGCCTAAGGTTTAAAGTAGCTGGAGCAGCCTTCTCTGCCTTCCCCAGGGGGAATGCTTCCTGTACATTAATCCCCACTTATCTGTGGTTTTGCTTTCCACAGTTTCAGTGACTGCTGTCAACTGCACTTCAGAAGCAGATGATCCTCCTTCTGACGAACGTCAGAAGGTCAGTAGTAGCCTAAACGCTGTGTCCCAGTGCCTATGTCATTCACCTCACTTTATCTCATCACATGGGCATTTTATCATCGCACATCATCCTAAGAAGTGTGAGTACAGTACAGTACGATACTTTTGAGAGAGAGAGAGAGAGAGAGAGAGAGAGAGAACCACATTCACATAACATTTATTACAGTATATTGTTATAATTGTTCTATTATAATTGTTGTTAATCTCTACAGTGCCTAATTTATAAATTAAACTTTATCACAAGTGTCCATGTATAATGTATAGGGAAAAACATAGTATGTGTATATAGATATAGATGATATAGATAGATATAGATATAGATATAGATATAGATATAGATATAGATATAGATACAGATATAGATATATAGGCATCCCCTGGGGTCTTAGAACCTATCCCTCACAGACGAGGGGTGATGACTGTAACCAGGCTGAAGTAGACCCAGAGGCAAGGGGAAACAATCCCTCGGGCTGGCAAAGCATGTCAACAGGGGGATATGGTGGCAACTGATGGCTAAGAGATTTCTATAGCTTGTCCCAAAGTCTGTCCCTGGCCATGGTAGGGACCAGGCAAGGCCTCTGGGCATCTGGGAGCAGCCACTGATGACCTGACCTTGGAAAGGACTGACCTGCTGAGGCTCTGCTCTCCCCAGCTAGAGTTGCTCCCCACGCCCACTCCTGCCATATGCTCCTTGATAAGAACCTTGTCAGATTTTCAAATGAAATAATGGATTTGAAAGTATCTTAAAAGCTTTAAAGTACTTTACAAATTATTATTTACTTAAGACAGGCCTGTGGTCAGAACTCCAGATGCACAGTACTATGTAGGCCCTAGAAAAACATCTGTTTGAATGAATCTACTTCCCTCATTAATGCAATAGATATTTATTGAACCTACAAAGCACTGAGTTAGGCAGTGGCGGTACAAAAGTAAACATGAAGACAAAAGCCCTACTTTTGTGGAGCTTATAGTCTAGTGGGGGAGAAGGTCAATAAGCTAATAAAACAGATGACATAATTACAGAATATGACAAGTGATCTCAAGGAAATAAGAAAGATGTTGTAGTAGGTCATTTTAAATTTAGATGCAGTAGTCACAGGAAGCCCCTTAGGGAGATGATATTGAAACAAAGACTTGAAGGATGAGAGGAGCAGACTGTGGGAAGATCAAGGAAAAGAGTACCCAAGGCAGAAAGAATCACAAGTACAAAAGCCATGAGGCAGAGACAAACTTGACATGCTCCTGGAATAGCAAGAAAGCCAGTGTAATCACAACACAGTGAGCCGGGGCGGAGAGTGGAGGATACAGCTGCCATATCATGTAGGTAAGAGGTTAGGATTTTATTCCAAGAATGATAGGAGAATGGGTTTAACAGGTCAGCCACATAATTTATGTTTTTAAAAAGATTACTTCTATTGCTTTGTGGAGAGCATATTATAGGTAAGCCAGAGTAAAATCAGAGAGACAAATTAGAGACCACTGTAGTGGTCTAGGCAAGAGGGAAGAATTCAAGGAGTACAGGGATGAATGGTGGGAAGAGGAGGAAAGAAATATATTTGAGCATTAAAAAAATTGTTTTTAATATTTATTTTTGAGACAGACACAGAGAGACAGAGAGAGAGAGAGAGACAGAGCGTGAGCAGGGGAGGGGCAGAGAGAGAGGGAGGCACCGAATCTGAAGCAGGCTCCAGGGTCAGAGCTGTCAGCACAGCGTCTAACGTGGGGCTCGAACTCACAAACCATGAGATTATGACCTGAGCTGGAGTCAGAGGCTCAACTGACTGAGCCACCCAGGCGCCCCTTGAGCATTTTAATTTAAGTATAACATAATTTAAAGATTAGTTTTACTATCAGAACTTGGTGGTGGTGGGAAGATGGAGAGAAAGGAGTTAAGAATGACTTCTAGGGGAGTCTGGGTGGCTCAGTGGCTTGGTTAAGCTTATGACTTTTTTTAAAAAATTTTGTTAACAAAAAAAATTTTTTTTTAATGTTTACCCATTTTTGAGAGAGAGAGAGAGAGACAGACAGACAGACAGACAGGCCATGAGCTGGGGAAGGGCAGAGAGAGAGAAAGAGGGAGACACAGAATTCAAAGCAGACTCCAGGCTCTGAGCTGTCAGCACAGAACCTGATGCGGGGCTCAAACCCACAGACCGTGAGATCATGACCTGAGCCGAAATTGGCCACTTAACCAACTGAGCCATCAGGAGTCCCCCAACTCTTGATATCAGCTCAGGTCATGATCTCACAATTGTGACATGGAGCCTCACATCAGGCTCGGAGCCAAACGTGGAGGATTCTCCATGCTGGGCACAAGAATCCTCTTAGGATTTTCTCTCCTTCTCCCTCTGCCCCTTCTCCCCTTCGGAAAAAAAAATTACTTATAGATAAGAAACTTTGTTGATGGTTTTTGCTTAAAATGGGAAGAGTAGGGAGAAAAAGAGTTTGGGATATAAAAGCAAGGGTTCTATGTTGAACAGGTTAAGTTTGAAGATATCCAAGTAGGGCTACTGAGCAGGCAGTTGGATAAGTGGGTTTGGGACTTAGTAGACATCCTGATAGGATATCATTCCAGAGACAACTTCAGAATTTATCATTAATTAGAATTGAAATGGTATGCAGAGCCATGAGATAGAATGAGGTGGTTCAGAAAGTGATTACAGACAGAAGGGGTGTGAGGACAAAGCACTTATGGGTGGGAGAGGAAAAGAAACCAACAATGGATGCAAAAAAAAAAAAAAAATCCAGAAAGATGGGAAGACAAACAAGAGGAAGGGTGTTCCAGAATCCACACAAAAGAGTTTCAAGGGGAGGTAGCAATCAAGTAATCAAATTTTGCTAAGAAGTTGGTTAAGATGAAAACTGAGAATTGACCCTTGGATTTGGCAACATGGAGGTTGTTGGTGACCTTGAGAAGAACTGATTCTGTGGCATAGGCAGGGAAGTTTAGATCAGTGAGAGCCTGAAGTCTGATTAGAATGGCTTAGGGCATAATTGGAGGTGAGGAAGTTCCTCCTTTGAGGAGTTTTATTATAAAGTGCAAGAGAGAAATGGGCACATTAGAAAGTGAAATAAGAGGCAAGATCTTCATATGAAAGTAAGGAGGGTATGATGAAGGCTTGAGGAGGGAAGAGAAGGTATAATAATAGTGGATGGTGAATTGATTAAGGAACTGTGGTAAGATGGCTGGCCAAACAGCTGGCAGAACAAGCAGTTTGCTGAAATGCTTGCTTACCTCAGAATCTCTGGGACTTCTCTGGGTATGCACCTCTCTTCTTTGTGTCTAGTTTCTCTTCCTTCACCCTGTTTCTGTCCTCTGACTCTAGATAGTCCCCAGTTGTCCTGCAGAACCCAAACATTTATTAAGAAGAAAATGACAACCCATGAGCCCATCCAGCTTCTTATACCAAAGCCTTTGCAAAGACTTGAGCGAAACCCCAGAGAGCTCAGTTGTCCCAGAAAGATTGTTATACACCTGTAATTCCACTACAAAATGCTCCAGGAGTCAAGGAGAGAGGCCCATACAGCTCCTGTCCCACCCATGATACAGACCTCAGCAGGGTTTGAGGGATACCTGCAGGATTCCTCATGCTTTTAGTAAGCCACCACTCTCTATCTCTGTAACTCTGTAGACTGTCTAATGGTGCAGTCCCAACAAGTTCATCATTAGAGCTGATGACTCAGTCCTAATGGGTCCTGAAATGACCAGTGGAACTAATTTCATCTTGGCCCATATCCCTCTTTAGCTTGGACACCATGAGAATTCCAAAACATGAAGGTCATCTGGAAGATAGCATATTTAAGGGCCAGGTCGAAATGGCTCACACCACTTCTGTCCACATCTCTTTGGACAGAACACGGGTCAGTGGATGCAGCCTAACTACAAAGAAAGCTGAGAATATAGAAGTAGGGAAGAGGAAAATGAAATGGCATTTGGTGAACACAGATACTGTCACTGCCATAAGCAGAGAAGAAGCAAGTAGGAGGCACACACAGAGACTGTAGTGACACAAAGATCAAGGGCAAAGAAATCTTCAAGAAGAAGGAATTAATCAATACCATCATTCTATGGGAAGATCAAGTAAGATATGAACGTAAAGGTCTGAGTTTTCAGTTTGGAGGTCCCCAGTGACATTATGGAGGGTGATTTCTGCAGAGTTATTTTGAAGTGAAAGATGGGAGGTGAAGAAGTAGATCCAGAGAACAAACTGTTCTGGAACAGAAACTATGTAAAATGACAGAAAGAGTGAAGTAACTAGAAAATGATGCCTGAGGGAGAATTGTTTTTTAATATAGGCAAAGTGTTTACAAGCTAAGGAACTAGCCATGAAGGAGAAATTAAAGATAACAGAAAGGAGGCAATTCATTGAGGGAATCAAGAAGAAGCCAGGAAAGAGTGAGATCAGAGCACAAGTGAAAGAATTAGTCTTGCACAGGAGGAATGATGTGGCCTCTTCTAAGATGTGTGGGAGCATAGCAAGGGTAGGAACAACTTAAGAGAAGTTTATAAGCGAGGGACAGAGGTGGAGGCACTTCATGTCCGGTGGTATTTATTTTTGCAAAGGAATTAATCTGCTGTTGGTGAAGAGACTGATGGGGTAGAGTGTGAGTATATGGGGGTGGGATTTAAGATACCTGCTATGTGGAAGATAGGGGACTAACCATGGAAAGAGCAGTATGTACTTAGGGCCCAGCTGAGGATGGAGATGCCGTATGTGCAGGGGCACCTTTGGGAGATCTTCTCCACCACACGCAACTCTCTGGGACACAGCCAGAGGTTTGGATTCACTGGGCCACGGATTTTTGTAGAGTGCATATTGTGGAATAACTAGGGGGGTAAGCATGCTAGTGAGAGAGGTATTACAGTGGTCCAGGTTGGATAGAAAAGGAGGCTGACAGCCTGGGAGAAAGCAGAGGTCAAGGGACTCCAGGGCCCAGGGAAATGGAAGAGCAAAGGGGGTAAGAGCAAAGAGGTGAGAAATGGAAAGGCAAAGTGTTGTTGCAGAGGGTAGGATAGTAGAATTTTACATTTCTCATAGGGAACAGTTCCAGGGGATGGGGGTGGGGTGGGGATCCAGAGTATGGACATGGAGGGTTGCTAAAGTAGGTTGAAAGCAAGGTGCTGTGGAGCTGAAGAGGTTGGAAGTGCTCAGGTTCCTAATGCATATGGGTAGTGTCCTGGAGAGCTCTCAGTGATTTAGACTAGAAGGAGTTGATAGCATGAGATACAAAGAAGGAAGGTTTTTTTTTTTTTTTAAGTTTATTTATTTATTGCAGGGGTGGGGGTTGTTGCCGAGAGTGGGAGAGAGAGGATACCAAGCAGCCTCTGCACTTGATCCCAGAAACTGTAAGATCGTGACCTGAGTCGAAATCAAGAGTCCAACGCTTAACCGACTGAGTCACCCAGGCACCCCAAGAAGGGAGGGTTTTTGCATGAAGGAAAGTAGAAAAGCTGGAAAAATGTAACCCCACCTTTTTTTTTTAACTTCATCTTCCTCCACCTATTTTAGACCCTTATGATCCTGTTTGGATTATAGAAATACTCTCCTAATTGGTTTCCCTGATTTTGGTTTCCCTCCCATGTATCCATCATACACACAACTGCCAGCTTAATTAATCTTGACCAGGATTCACTCTTGCTCAAAAACTTCAGTAGCTCTTCACCTGCCTATACAATAAAATCTATATTCTTTAGCCCCACCCTCAGTGTTCCAGGCACAGAGCTGGTTTCAATCGATTTTGTTTTATGCATCTAGTTTGGGGCAAGAGCAAGTATGTAGTTTATACTGGGTTAAACCCTGCACTACTTTCCTAACACTGATCCTGAAGGACTTTCCCAAATGTGGTTTTGTTAACTGTAAAGAATGTTATTCCCAACCATCTCTGAATGGCATCCTTCAAGGGTCAATTCAAATACACATTATCCCCTTCCTTAAATGACAGCACCATTCTCTGTCCTTTTGTAAAAAATTCACTTTAAACTTCATATTGTAGTTAGGTGCCTATTAAGCAAGAACCATTCTTGATTTATCACTGTACCTCAGCATATTGTACCCCATAACACCTATCTCAGTAACTTGTCTTTTGGAGGTATCCATTGTCTGCTGACTGACCAAATGCGTGCATTCATATAAATAAGTGGATGGATGAATAGAGTTCTTATAAAGTTCTAGTAGTATTAAGGGCCAGAATCCTTCACTAGAAGGTGATCTCTTCAAGGTTTAAGATTGATATTATATATATTTTTTATTCTCAATACTTAGTTAACATGGTTCTGGGAGATTTGTAAGCTAAGTACACAGTAGATACCCAGTAAGATCTTTGCAAATGGAATTGAACTAGGTGGCTTCACACCTAAGTGATTCTCACTGTGTCAACCCCAAGAAAGTGAACAGGGTCTCTGACCCAGCAAATAGCTGTTTATATCCTGACTTGAATAAAATGTGGACTCTTATAATTCGACAGCAACTCCCTTAACAGAGACCCATTTATTCATTTAATTCTTTGATTCTTTGAACCATACTATAAATTGTGATTGATTTATGTGTGATAACTTTATTCTAGACACTGAAGGGGAAAAAAAGCAATCAGTGAGAACAGACACATGAAAAGATGCTCAACATCACTAATCATCAGGGAAATGTAAATCAAACCCACAAAGAGCTACCACCTTACATCTGTCAGAATGGCTAGTATCAAAAAAGACAAATTACAAGGATGTGGAGTCAAAAGGAACCCTCGTGTGCTATTAGTGGGAATGTAAATTGTTGTAGCCACTGGAAAACAGTAGGGAGGTTCCTCAAAATAGAGATACCATAATCCAGTAATTCCACTACTGGGTTTTTACCCAAAAATACCAAAATGCACTAAATTTGAAAAGATATGTGCATCCCTGTGTTTACTGCATCATTATTTACAATTGCCAAAACACAGAAGCACTTAAGTGTCCACCAACAGAGAAGTGGATAAAGAAGATACGGTATATAGACAATGAAATATTATTCTGCCATAAGAAAGAAAGGAATATTGCCATTTGGGACAACATGGATGGACCTAGAAGGTATTATGCTAAGTGAAATAAATCAAAGAAAAACAAATACCATATGATTTCATTTATATATGAAATCTTAAAAATAAAAAAAGCAGAAACAGACCCATAAATACAGAGAACAAACTAGTATTTGGGGTGCGGGGGGAGAGGGCAAAATGGGTGAAGGGGAGTGGGAGGTACAGGCATCCAGTTAAGAAATTAATGACCAGGCATCATGGGGCGCCTGGGTGGCTCAGTCCATTAAGCGTCTGACTTCAGCTCAGGTCATGATCTCATGGTTTGTGAGTTTAAGCCCCACATCAGCCTCTGTGCTGACAGCTCAGAGTCTGGAGCCTGCTTCGGATTCTGTGTCTCTTTCTGTTCTTCCCCCACTCATGCTCTGTCTGTCTCTCAAAATAAATAAAGAATAAAAAAATTAAAAAAAAAAAGAAATTAATGTCATGAGTATAAAAGGCATAGACAGCATAGGGAATATAGTCAATGGTATTGTCATAGGGTTGTATGGTGACAGATGGCGGCTACACTTGCTGTAAGCAAGCATAACGTATAGACAAGTTGAATCATAATATTGTACACGTGAAACTAATGTAACATCGTGTGTAGACTATGCAACAATAAGCAGGGAAAAAAAAGAAATCTGTGAGAAAAGCAGACCTGTCATGTTTACAAAGTCTCTCTCCTTTTTCTCCTGTTTTGCCAGGCTGTGACAACATGTTGATGGGCATAAAGTCTCTGAAAATAGTGAAGAAGACTATGGATACACATGGCTCTTGGATGAAAGATGCTGCCAGCAGTTCCCAAAAGGTTTATTTCCTAATCGGATCCAGAAACAAAACTCTGTGGGAATTTGCAAACATGCGGGCATTCATGGAGGATAGCACCAAGCCAGCCCCACGGAAGCTCATCCTAACGCATTCCTGGCAGGGAACAGGCCAAGTGATCCACAAAGGTTTTCTGTTTTTTCACAACCAAGGGACTCTCAATGAGATAATCAAATATAATCTGCAGAAGAGGACTGTGGAAGATCGAATGCTGCTCCCGGGAGGGGCAGGCCGAGCGCTGGTCTACCAGCACTCCCCGTCAACATACATTGACCTGGCTGTGGATGAGCATGGGCTCTGGGCCATCCACGCAGGGCCAGGCATCTCTGGCCATTTGGTTCTCACAAAAATTGAACCTGGCACACTGGGAGTGGAACACTCATGGGACACCCCATGCAGAAGCCAGGATGCCGAAGCCGCATTCCTTTTGTGTGGGGTTCTCTATGTGGTCTATAGTTCTGGTGGCCATGGCCCCCATCGTGTCACTTGTGTCTATGATCCGCTGGGCACTATCGGTGAGGAGGATCTGCCCAAACTGTTCTTCCCCAGGAGGCCGAGAAGTCATTCCGTGATCCATTACAACCCCAGAGATAAGCAGCTCTATGCCTGGAATGATGGAAACCAGATCATTTACAAACTCCAGACAAAGAGGAAAGCAACCTCTGGAGTAATGCGTTTACAGCAAGGAGGAAAGGCACTGTGGCTGTGGACACTGCTCTCCAGGACATTGAGGCCACAGCCCCTTTATACTATCATGTCCCTCTGATCACAGACAGGCATAGGGTGTAGAAGCAGGCTTGCATATGCATCCTTCCCCGGATGTTATGGCCTGAGGTGTTTTCCAAGACCTTAGATGAGAGTCTGTCATTCAGACATTTTCTACTTCCATCACCCGTCCAAACCTCCGGGCTCTCTAGGCCTTCCACATTCTGATCCAGCTTACGTCCATCCTTTTCTTTGCTCCCCTCAGCCAGCAATTAGAAATGAAGGCCACTGCCTAGTACTCCTGGCTTCCTTCCTGGCCTTTCCTGAAGCTCTTTCCTCTTTCATAAATACCTGTCGATATTCTTCCATCTGTCAGTGCCCCACTAAAGTACAATCTTTTCCTGATGTTGAATCTCCACTTGCCCTAGTTCTGCCCCGCCACCAAGCTAAGTAGATAAAATAGTGAAGCAAAACCATTCACATGTGAATACCACTTGCTGGTTACAAAGTGTTTGCACCTATGTACGTCATTTAATCCCCATCCCATGTCTTCTTCTGAGACATACAGAAGTCTTTATAATTGCCAGCTTAGAGATGAGAAAAGTTGAGGTGAGCCAAAGTAACACAGCCACAAAATGAAAATAGGGCTAGAAAATAGTCTTTCCATTGCCCAAGGAAGCATTGAATATGTGTGTTTGTTCACCCAACCTTTTGTAAGCAATACGTTCATCATTTCATCCTAAAAATAATGATCTGCCCCCTTTGGCCATTTTTCATGTCTGCACAAGACATTCCTATAAGCCCTTCAAAAGCTACTTCCCCCAGAAAACCAGCCTAAGGGTGAGGACCCCCGCTGTAGCCTCATCTTGTTTTGCCTTCCCCTGTGTCTCTTTTCTTGCTAGAAACACAATAAAACTGACACGAAGCAAATAACCCTCATCAGGTTATATTTGCCTACGTGCCCTCAGCATACAAACTCTCAGGAAGTGCTGTCTGTGCTGGGATTCCCTGTGAAGCTCCCCAGCACACTGAGGCCCTTGGTAAAGATTCTGGAATCTGGATGGAAGCCAGGTAGCAGGCAAGCGGTTCCCTCTCACAGCAGGCATGCCAAGTGGCACAGGTGACAGAGGGCAGCTGTGCCTGTCCAGAGGGGCTTCTTCAAATCTTTCCCACGCGTTTGTCCAATTCAGCCTAGTGTGGGTCACAAGCTCAGGCTGTGGTGCCGGTCTGTGTCATGTGCTGAGGCCTCTGTCTTTCCAGGTTGGTCACATGAGAGGGTTGGCTTTGTGTGCCTGCAGCTGTTTTGCCAACTCTGCCAAGCTCAGGGCGGGACTGTAGGCAATGAAGAGACGTTCCCCCCCGCCCCCCATAGCATCTAAGTAGATCTCTGGCAGAATGGAATCACTCACCCCATGCATACAGCACAATTATCCACAGTTCTGATAGATACAGAGCCCCAATCTGTTGTGCAATGAGGCAGGTATGAATAAATAAACATGGCAATGTTCCCCACTCCATGGGTTTGTGGACATTACCTACTCCGTGGGTAAAATGACATTACCTATTTCACGGGGATAAGGAACATGGACTGCCTCGGGAGGAGGGTAGAGTGGGATTATCAGTGAATGGAATTATGTGTGAGTCCTGCACACATAATTCCTCTGGAGGCACAGAGGAGGGTTGCCCTTCATCTGTGATATACTTTAACTTGTCGACTCTGCAGAGTGCACCTGCCACTGACAACACTCCCAGGTGCTTTAAATTCCTACGGCTAGAATCACTCTTTTAGGTCAAGACATTTTCTCCTTGTCAATGTGCCACTTTGCTTCCTGGGAGCCAGGGCAGCAAAGCATTCAGGCCCACGGATACTATCTTGGGCTTCTTTTGGGTGAATTGTTCAGCTCTGAGGTCTCTTGTTGGAATTTAGTCAGGATGAAAGTCCCTATGGCCTATAGCAGTAGTTAAACTCGAGTGCATGTAAGAATCGCCTGAGGGGCTTTTAAAACTCCTAATACCAGGCCATACTCCCAGACAATGAAGCCAGAACCTCTGAAGGTAGGACCCAGGCTGTACTTTTTTAAGCCCCCTCCCGCAACATGGTTCTAGAGCGTGAATAAGCTTGAGAACCAGTGACTTACACCATTTTTAAAGGTAATTTTAAAAAAGTAATTGTATAATTCAGAAAGCAGGTTAGTATTTTCTAGAGACTGAGGCTAGGGCAGTGTGTCCACTGGGGCAATAACATGTGGGATTTGGAAACACCCATGAACTCATGTGAACTATAGCGCCTAGGTCTACAAAAGCCTCTGCTGCTATTTTAAGGAAGTGAAAGAGAACTGAAGGGTGTCCTGCTGTAACACAACTCTTGTGGGCCCCAGCCTTCCTCTGCTGGCTTTGCCTCTAGTCTGCTTCTGGCCAGGTTCCGGCAGTGACCAGAGTCTCATATTTGCAGGGTGGCTTAAGTTCTGTTCACATGTAAAAGCCTTCTGGGCACACTGGTAATTTCAGACCACCAGGGTAATTTGAAAAAAAAGATGTGTCTTACGGAGTTTGTCCAGCCTGTATAAATGTAGATAAAAACTGAGGCCAGGGCTGCAGTGACTCCTGCCAGTGACTCCTGCAGTGACTCCAGCTCGGGACTATGCCAGAGTGTGCAGTGTAGATGCCATCTGCGGTCCAAAGGGATTTTAATCAGCTGAACTGAGCAACTGGTCCTGGGAGGCCCAGGCAAGGCAACAACCTAGCAGCACAACCAAAGGGGATTCAGGCCATACACTAGGGGAAGGTGTTGGACTAAGTCCCCAGGGCCCAGTCCCGCCTTGATTCCAGAATTCATTCCTGTGGTCAGAAGTCGCCAAAGCTCTTGGCCCTATGGAACCCCACCTTGGTGCTGAGCACAGAGAAGTGCTTCTTGTCCTTAGCTGTTCACAGGACAAGGCGCAAAGTGTCTTTAGTCGGGGCTGACCACTAGGGGGACCTCCACGCCAGGTCGCGGGGTTCGAGTGCAGCCGGACTCCAGTGGGACGCAGAGCCTTCCAGACGGGTTGATCAGAGACAGGGAATGAGGCTGCCTTCAGGCCAACCTCAACTTGGACTGGATCCTACGGGTCCGGGAAGTCCGGACACCCAAAGTGTTGCTACTCTGGGTGTGCCTCCAATCGGTTTTTCCGTGGCTTCTCTCTTTGCAACTCTAGATACAAATTGCTTTTCTGCTTCCTCGTTTTCATTTCCTACGGCCGGGGAATGAATGGTGCTGAAGGGCTGAAGAAGCCCAGGGGACAGGCAGCACCAGAGCCAGGAACCGCCCGTCGGTGTCTCCGGGACCGGAAGGGTGCAGGGCGGGGAGGCAACAGGAGCGGGGCGGGGCTCACGGGGGCGTGGTCTGCGGGAGGCGGGGCTTGTAGCACCGTCCAGGGGGCGGGGCCACGGCTGGGCTGACTAGGCGAAGGCAGGTTCGAAAGGGCGGAGTTGACGAGGCCGGTCCCCGAGGACAGGGAACCGGTGGCGGACCGGTCCCTGCGGACCGCCGCGGAGCCCGAGAAGGAAGGGGAGTGGAGGGGCGGTCCCAGGGAAGGAGGGCGGGGAGAAGCGGGGGCTCCGGGACGAGCCTCCTGTGGGTCCCGCCCCCGTCACGTGGGCTCCAGACCCGGCCGCTGCCGCTCGGTCCGCTGGTTGGTCGGTCAGTTGGTCGGTGGGTCAGTGGCCTGCAGCTCGGTTCTCGGCTCTCATGTTCGGAGGTGGGAGGGACACGGGAGCGGCCCTCACACCTGAGCCGCCCGGAGAGGAGCCCAGCACCCAGGTCAGTGGGCTGTCCCCACGCCCCAGGTCCCCTGCGCGTTCCGGACCGGGAGCCCCCCGCGGGTACATTGCCTAGGTAACCGAAAGCCCCCAGATTCAAGAACCACTCGAGGAGTGGGGGTCAGTGCCAGTTAGGGCCCCAGAGTGGGTCCCAGATGCGAGGGCAGGAACCCTCTTCCTCTTCTCTGGCCAGAAGACTGGGAAGAGGGTATAACTCCCGAGGAGGATTTGCTTCGAATTTTCACCCGACCCTGCCTGGGATCCATGGACAATCCGCGCCCCTGCAGGTGCCAGCATGGCCCTGGAGATGCGCTGGATGGTCATTCACTTCAGTTTTGTGCGGTATGTCACCGAAGCATCAGAGTAACTAGAGAGCACAAGGGTGGGGGGGGGGGGGGGTCAGGCAGCTTAGGGTCTCTGCCCAAGCATATCTGTTCAGTGTGGTCAGATGCAACGCCTCGACTGAGACCAACTCTATACTCTAATTGCAAAAATGCAACATGCCATCAAAGTCTCAAGCCACTGCAGTCCCAGGAGACTGCCAGATGGGGATGGTCCTACTTAAAAGTGGGCTCCTCCTCTCCCTCATGACATCCCAACTCCAGTTTTGCAGTTTTTCTTCAAATGAAAATAAGATTATGTATTTAAAAGCTAGAATTTCCAAAGTTTGTGTAGGATTGAAACAGGTATTCTAACTAGTGTTTAATCCTCTTAGAAAACAAACCCAGAGTGTTGTAGTTTGCTTTCAGAGCAGCTGGATATTTGGTATCGGTGGATCCCCCTTTGCATATTTTGGTCTACTTCCTATCTTTCTCTTCATTTGTCTCTTTCCTTTCCCAGTTCCTTAATTGATTATAACACACATCGGAAGTGTTTCCAAATTGTATGTTGCATTTTGTGAAGTTAAATGCCCAACTACAGGAAGGTAGTTGGCTGTGCACAAAATTCATCTTCAAGATGTTCAGTCTTTGATTATTGTTTGTATCTGGAAAACAAAATATTATTTGATTTCGAGATTATTTCTCTCTTGGGGTTGGAAGGCAGCCCATTAGTATTCTGCTTAAATTCATATTTAAACAACTATGAAGTGGGAGATGAGAGAGATTAGTGCATTTCTCACTGCATTCATACATGATTTTATTCATACATTTATTATTATTATTCTTACTTAGAAATTAGATGATGTACCAGTTATTAGCTTATTGCTACTGGGGGGGACAAACTGAGAATCATGGTCTCTTCTTTACTGGGGTAGCTATGGCAGGTGCACTGGTTTTAAGACCATGCACTGGTTTTAAGTACATGACAAATGCCCTGAAGGAGGGAAGAGCAAAGAGTTGTGGGAATTCCTGTCTTTCACCTGAGCAGGGAAGATCTGGATATTTCAAGAAAGGGGTGATGTGTGTGATCCATCTCGAGCATTCTCCTGGGCGTCTCCAGGCAGAGGTGGGTAGAGCATGACCTGGGCTGAGATCTGTGTAGGCAGGGCAAGCACCAGCTAGTCATGAGAAGTGGCAAGTGGTCTAACTGGACTCCCAGAGCAAGTGCTAGACAATAAAGCTGGTGACAAGGATGAAACATGGCCCCAGTGGGCCGTGAAAGCCAGGTGCAGAAGTCTGGACTTAGAAAGCATGGAGCCAGTGACAGGTTTAATCAAGGGATTGACTGTGAGCTTCTCAAAGTCCAGGACCTTGGCTCTTGACCCTCCCAAACCCCTAGCCAGACGGGGAGAAAATCCAGTAAATATTTGTGGAATGAATGGTCAGGCAACCCTTTGGATCTGAGCTTCTCAACCTTTAACAAGCTTAAGAATCACGAGGGGGGTCTTAATTCAAATGCAGATTCTGATTCCTACCTAGGTCAGGGTGGAACCTGATCTGCCTTTCTAACACATTCCAGGGTGGTGCTCTTCACTATCTATGGCAAGGATTAAGGACCTTGGTTTGCAAACCTGGGGAGCTTTTAAACTGTTTGGATGAAGTGGGTCCGGGATGGTGTCCCAAGTTCCCCCAGGGGTGATTCTGATGAAGGCCAAGGTGGAGCCTGCTCTAGCCCACTGTGGCTGTGGCAAGGAGTGAGCAGAGGGGAAAGACCCTGGGATGGAGGGACCAGTTAGGACATTGAAAATCCACCAGCATAGAAGCGGTGAGGCCTTCTATTGGGCCTGAGTGGGACAGGTGGGAGAGACTTTGGAAAGATAGAATCTGTGAGCCAGGGGGCCAGGGATATGTGGTATCTGTCTTCAGACTGACCGGACTGCTTCCAGCAGTGAGGATAGGGGAATGATTCCGAGACACTTCAGCTTTGGAGAAGAATGGCATGCCCTTTAGGCTCTACCATTTGACATGATACATTGGAAGTTGGTTTTAAACGTGGATGTCAGAATTTTTTTTTTTTTTTTCTGAAATACAAACCTGTTCATGACTTCCCTGCTTAAAATCCTCTGGCTGATCCCCTCTTGCAAAATATAAGGGGGAAAAGCTAATATGAATGCAACTAATGAGGTATCTAGACATTTATTAAGTTCGCAGACTGTGCACCCCCATTCGAGAGGCGACACTTGGGTGGGGGGAGATGTGACATTGTCACCACTTGGTGTGGGCACAACTAGGCTGAAGCTTCTGGCAGCTTTGTTTTTTCTGGAGTCACTATTTTTCCTGCTTCCTCTTTACGGTGGTTCCACTTTATGTTTCCTGGCATCAGTCTTTGGTTTCAACACTTGCTGGCATCTAGGTGTCTCGGTTTTCAAAGAGCCCACGGGTGGTTTCAGAAAGGTGGGCTGTATCCCTTATAGACTCTGAGAGCCAGGTCTCCTTAGCCCTTGCAGAGCTTCAAGACACCCATTCTTATCTCTGACCCACTCAGTAAATAACCTGGGAGATGCAATCTGTTTAGCTTCAGACCCAGATCTCCTCAAGGCCTTGCAATTTTCCAGGGGGCTGCTAACACAGCTTTGTCTTCAGGAAATTTATGATTTTTACTTAGTGCTCCTAGGTAATTCTTACTTTGGTGCTCCTCTATAATTCTTGCTTTCATTTCCTCTGTCTGTCACGTATGCCCTTATGCACACAGAGAACTGACTCTTCACTGTGCACCATGCTCTTAATCACCGTGTTCCATGTCATGTAGTCATTTGGCCCTGTAACGTATCTGTGGATGGAAGGTCTGCACAAGATGGGATAGGGTTGCCTCCCTGATAGGATAAAGTATAACATCCTTCTTTGGCCTTCCAGGCTCTGCAAAGGCTGGCAATAATTTAGCTCTCCAGCTGTATCTCCACTGTTCCCCAAACCGAGTAGCTCAAGAGATCCTATCTTTTGTGCCTCTCTGTCTTTACACGCACTATTTGCTCTTCATGGAAAGCTTTTTGTCTGCCCCGTGAGCTGAACGGACTCTTATTAACTTCAGGATGCAGATCAAACTCTTGAAGCACCTCTCCTCCCCCCACCTCCAAGTCACTTTTACTCTTCTCTCTAGTACATACATGTAGCATCAACTGGAGAACTGTGCTATGGTCCTGAGGTGCTTTATTGGCATGTCTCTGTCCACACCCACTCCAGACTCTTGTGTGCAGCCCTACATCTAGCAGATGTCCAGGAAGAGTTTGTGATAAACATGGGCCTGGAGCTGGCTGGTTTTGCAATGTTTGCTTCAGTGAAAGGGGAAAAGAGTAGGCTATTCTGCACAGGTGATGAGGGAAGAAACAAGAACAGAACCTGAAAGACTGGGACAAGCCCAGTGAGGAGTGTCCCACATGGCTAGAGTCAGAGGGTGGAGTGGGGAGGGGACACTGGGAGGTAAGACTGCAGTCTTAGGCTGGGGAGAGGTCAGGGAAGGCCTTGAGCATTGAAGCTAAGGAATTGACATTTTCTTCTCATGATATTGAAGGCCTTTTGGTGTAGAAAACACGTGGTGAACTCTCTGCTTTCAGGAGGATTCAGGGCTGAAAAGGGCCGGTTGCAGGGCCAAGGAGCAACTTCCTGTGAGAATATGCTCTTGGAATAACCCATAGAGGTAGCTTAGGGTGTAAATCAAGGCAATGGCAATAGAGATGGAGAGTGAGTGATCTTGTCCAGAAATCCTGCAGGATTTGGTGACTGACTGGATTTGAGGGAGAGGGAAAGGCATCAAATTGGACACTGACACTTTGTGCTAATGTGCTGGGAGAAGAACGAGGCATTGTTAGTAGCATGAGAGCAAGGAGGAGATTCTTGGAAGGGGGAAGGGAAATGAGGATGGTTGATTCCTTTTGGAATCAGAAGAGAGCCTTGAGTAGTTTCTCATATCACACACACACACACATACACACACACCCTCACACACACACACACACACACACACACACGAATGGTGAAGCGACCCAAAGGAACCTATGCAGGGTCACCTGCTGCTGGTGGCAGAAGCCAGGCCTCCTGGCCCTTTGGCCTGGGCCTCTTTGTAGCACTGTGAGTTGGCCAGAGAAGAGCTGCCAGAGGTCCAGATGGAGATTCCATTAGGCAGTGAAAAATGGGAAAAAGACCAGGTTTAGGGTGAATTCAGTCTGCAGAGCAGCTAAAGCTGGAATCTTAGAGGTCAAGAATTCAGAAGGGAGTCTGTTGGTAGCCATTGCAAATGGGGGTTTGAAGGCTCATGCGTCCTCCTTTCTGTCCTATGGCCTACTATATGTGGGCTGATGGAAAGTAGGGAGTGTTTTATGGTATGGACACTCATACTTGTTAGTGCTCCATGTTGGTACATGTGTATCGAATGGTTTTTCTGGGAATACAACCACCAATCTGTCAGTTCTGTGGAAAGATGTATTCCAAAACCCACACACTTTTGCCCCCCACCCCGACAAACTTTAGGGACGCATCCAATCAGTCCCGAGAAGTGGTCTGTGCAGTGTTGGAGTGGGGGGTGGTGGGTGGCACCCATCCGGGGAAGGCTTCCAGCCTTAGGGACCTCATTCCTCCAAGCAGAGGCCTGTGAGTAGGGCCAGTGTCAGGGGGCCAGATGGATGAGGGAGGGCCATAGCTGTCAGGGGAGGGGAGAAGACCTTATCTAGAATCTGACTGATGCCTGGAGACTCAGTGAACCTGAGGCTGGATTTCCTCTCCTCCTCATCTCTCCCTTCCACACCTTTCTGTCTGGCCAGGTCCCTCACTCTCCAGCCTCCCAAGGACAGGTCCTGCCTTTGCCATGGCACAGCGTCACCTTAGTTTGCTAAGACAGAGCTGGGCTAATGCATGTAAAACACTTAGATTATTGCCTGGTATGTGGTAATTGCCAAGTGAAAACAAAGACAAGGAAGCCTGGGGTTCAACTTCAAGGGAAAACTTGTCAAGCCTCCTGGCTCTTTTGAATTATGCAGCTGGATCTCTGGGAAGTTTCTACCTTATCTTGTTTTGATTTTTGTTTTTGGCGCTATAATTAATTAATTAATTATTTATTTTTACTGATACTAAAATGGGTGCAGGGCCTTCTCATCCATGGTAAAGAATCAAGGATAGCCATGGATTGCAGACTTGGGACTTGGGTTGTCCAGGAATGACTCAGGAATGACTTATACAGAGGTGAGTGGGTGGAGGGCCTTCTGACAAATCTCCAAGAACAGATTCTTAACCCAGGTGAGGCTGTTCAGGGGAATTGATGGCAGCCTGGCCTCTCCTCAGGCCTAGAGCTGCTGAGCCGGTCTCAGGCGGCTCTGCTTTGGGTATATCTGTTTCTTCCTGGTGATGAGGACAGGCATAAGGAAGGGTTCATCCAAAATCCTAGGGTTGATCTCTGTCTGCTCAGGGATAGCCACTGCTTGCTGGCTGCTGGGAGTGTGCTCAGTGGGCATAGTCAGAACTTCTGCCCAGACTCCCGGGTGAAAACGTAAATCCACAGTGAGTTGTGTGCATGGTTGGAATGTACCAGTCACATGTAGCTGGGCCTCTCAGCTGGGCAGGGACCACTCTAACTGGGAGGGCCACCCTTGTGACTGCACTGCTATCCCAAGAAGTCTTAGCAAGCTTCTCCAACCTGCTTCTGGCAGAAAAGCCCAGAAATCTCTGCCAAAAGGAACTCTTAAGGTTGATAAACCGTGTGTGTGTGTGTGTGTGTGTGTGTGTGTGTGTGTGTATGTGTGTGTGTGAGAGAGAGAGAGAGAGAGAGAGAGAGAGGAAGGAAGGGTGGGAAGGAGGAAAGAAAGGAAGGAAGGGAAAGAGAGAGAGAAAGAGGTAGTTGTATAGGAACCAAAGGTCTGTTGTAGGGATTAGAGAAGAGAGGAGGGCAGAGCCACAGCTGAGGCCAGGAACACCAAGAATCGGTTACCTTTGTTTCTTACATGCACTCGTGGCAACTCCACTCTCTTCAGGGGCAACAGTCCTTCTCCCAACACAGGGCCTTGTTTCCCCTGAATCAAAGAGGTTTTTGGAGGAATAGCTGGACACTGCGTGGCTTCACCAAGGCAAAAGAGGTGTCGGCAGGCTGGCCCCACGGAAAGCTGCCTCCAGAAGAAGGATATGGGGGCTTCCGGCTTTGACGGGTTTACAAAGGGCTTGTCTCATGAGGTGGGTGATATTATTCCCATTTCACAGGAGGCAAATATGTGCCAGAGAAGTGATTTTTTAAAAAAGACCCAGAGTTTTAGATTTAATTTATTGTCTAAATTGGGACACTCTTGAGAGAGAAAGGAGGCAGACAAATGCTGGGTGGGGTCCTGGGTGACAGGACTATCTTGGGTGCACCAGGGATGTGGTGTCGAACTCCAGATTCAGTAAGCAACCAGGTCAGGTAAGGGGGGGGGGGTGGTGGCTGGGGGACTGGAGAGAGAGGATTGCAGTAGGGGGAGGGGAGACGTTAGAACTTGAATTTGGACGGGAAAGGAAGATTCTTCTTAATTCAACATTTTACCAAAGCAAAGGAATAGTTCTTGGCTCTGACACCTGACCTTGACTGGATGTCATGAAAAAGTTTTATTACATAAGCTCTTCCTGTGACCAGCCAAGACATCTGGTTCTTCTATGCAGTGCCGCTCACCCGGTAACAACAACAACCACCCTGTGCGTCCGTCTAGGTTTTCGCCGCGCCAGCTCACTGGAACTGCACAGTGCCTCGGGCAGGGATTATTGTCCTGCTTCTGGAGATGAGGAAACTGACTCCTGCCTATCCCCCTCCTTCCAGCATGGCGGGCAGCAGGTGTTCTCCACCATGAGGACCTGGCCTCCCTGATCTCCGAGGTCCCTGCTAGCTCTAGAGTATGGACTTTGAACCAGACAGGCCTCCCTTTAAATCCCCCTTAAATCCCCCTGTACACAGATTTTCTGTCGCTGCTTTGAGCTTTAAGTTCCTCATTTGTTAAATGGGAACAATAATAAGCCTATTTCGTTTGGTTCTTGTGATGATGAAATGAGAGGATGCACATACCGTGTTGCCTGTGGTGCTTGGCTCATCCCATGTCATCCTCTTCTCAGGAAGCCCGGAAAAAACTATGTTGTCAAGAACAGTGATTTACATCATCTAGCGGGCTTATTCTGAAATTTCGGGGCAAGTAGCGTTCTCTGGGCCTCTAGGTGTGACACGGAAGGGGCAGCCCTGGTGAAGGTGAGCAGGGAGTCCATAAGGCAGAAGTACATGGCAGCCTGGTTTCAGATGACTGGTCACCCATGTATAGGATGAAGGCAGCAGAGGGAGCTGAGCACCCAAACCAGCTCTGTGAGATGTGGCATGTGGCAGGGAGGTGCAGAGTCCTGCCCGCAGACTCCAAAAATCAATGGTGTGAGTTTCCTACCTGACCATGTGGGAAAGCCCATAAGGTGCAACCTTAGCCTGGTTGCATTAATAGAAGTCCTGGCTTTAGACCTTGCTAGAAGATCATCCCACTTTGTCCTGCACTGGCCAAGGCTGGACACACCACACTCTGGGAGTAGGTGGAGGAGGGATGCTCTCTGCTGCAAAGCTGGAGTCTGTGCTCTGCAAGGTTTGAAAGGACTTGAGAACTGACAGGAAGACACCAGGGCCATGACTGATTTTCAGGTCGGACCTATCTTGTTGTGTGTTGCTCAGAGGGCAGAGTTGGGAGTCCATGGTGGTGATGGGAGAGAGAATTAGAGAAGAGGCAGATTTCAGTTCGAACTGATGTAAGAAATTCCACAGAATTCACGCTGATCTTTAGGGGGAGGCAGCAGTCTTACAGCCTGTGTTGTGGTCTATGTAAAGAGGGCGTTGTCCAAGCGGTATTGGTTAGAGAGAAGTTTGCAAAATAGTAGGGGAGGCAGATTTGCTGGGAGGTCTAACTAAGAGAACGGCAGGACTGTGGGGGATAGTTGGCTTCTGAGCAGAGATGAGTTGCAGCAAACGCAGGGTGGGATGAAGGCGGGAGGCCGGGAGGGGGTGGCTGCAAACTCTGCAGGACTTTCTCTGTCCCAAGCCACAGGCCAAAGTCCTGTCCCGTAACGGGGTTTGGGAGAGAAGCTTTGTGGCCTGAAACTCTGAAGCTGTGACCCCAAAGAAGTGATTAGACTCTGTGCATTCTCTGTTCATGCCTACCTTGGCTCAGCCACCTATCCGGGGCTCAAAGTCTCTTACAGACTCATGGTCACCCCTTGAAGATTTTGAGAACACAGCATCCTGGCATCTGAAGAACCTGGGCCATGTGGTCTGAGGCACTGGCTCACAGCATCCAAGAGGGGATGGCAGGTATAGGAAGGAGACATCCAGGAAGGCACTGGGCACGACACTGGGAAGTCTGACTGTCTGTCTGCAGCCTGGGCTGCAGAGTGAGCTTCCAGCCCTAAAAGGAGCTGGGGAAGGGCTGTGGGCAGCAGGGCCTTATTCAAGTAGGCTGAGGTTTTGGGTGGGGTGTATGGGCGGAGGATGGAGAGTGTTGTGGTTAAGCAACGTGGATGCCTGTGGGGCACGCTATCCTGGCCTGGTTGGCAGGGAGGGAGGCCAGGGACGCCCTAAAGTCAGAACTGGCCCACTGGATCTAAGGAAAGTCCCCCTTTCAGGAGCAGAGGTAGAGCATAATTCTAAGTACTCTGGAGGCAATAAACTTGTGACCTCATTTATTATTTCAGGCACTGAATGATTTTTGACCATCCTCTATGCTGAGGACTGGGATGATGGGAACATGAGAGGAGTGAGACATGTCCTCTGCTTGGATAGCACTTAAGGAGTGTACTCCTTTCTCAAAACAGGCAATAATGACCAAACCACAGAGAGAACATTCAGAGAAACAAGCGTTTGGGGTACCTGGCTTGCTGAGGAAGTGGCATTTGAGATGTGTCTGGAAGGAAAGATGGGGAACAGAGACTCCCCTTCCTCTGGGTGAAGGGCATTTCTGGATCAGGGAACAGCAATGCACAAAGGAAGGTGTGGGGATGGTGAATTAAGGGGCGGTTGCAGACAACAGCCAGGGGTTTGCTTTGGCTACAACTGAGGAATGGGGTTATATGGGTAACTGGGATTGGAGATCATCATTTATTAAGTCCCCGCCGGACGTCAGGGACCGAGCACAGAGCCATCTGTGCTGATGTACATCTCACAGGGGCCTCTCAGGGCTTTCACCCAGCAGGAAAAGTGACTTTCCTAAGGTTCCCTAACTGGCAAGAGGCTGAAATAAGACTTACGCCTGGTCTACCTGATCCTCAAACCCATGTTTTTTCCACTCTATCTTGCCACCATGTTGAGAGGTCAGATTATTCAGAGTCTTAAATTTACCATGAAGAGCCAATTCTTCATGTTGAGGTGGGAAGATGGTCAGTCTGCACGTGTCGGATGACATTAACCTGTGAGAAGCACTTGGTGGACGTGACCAGATTGTTAAGGATACACAGCCAGCCCCAATAAGTATATATGTACACACACAAAGACCTATTTGGAAGTAAGTCTCTAAAATAGTAGGAAGTTGCATAGTTCCGTGGTGCCATAGAAACTGTTACTTCCTGAGCACCATAGGCAATTGCTGATTTCCTGGCTGGATTCCTCCCACTCTATAAAGTACATGAGAATGGGGCAAGATAACCTGGAATCTAATCTAATTTCTACAAAAAGCCTCTTGGCTTAGCTACTTTATCATTAGTGACAAGTTGCCTACAACCCACCTCATCTGTTGGAGACCCCAGGGTGTCAGCCGTAAAGGGATATGTAAGATGGCGCTCTGGATTAGGTTGGAAGGTGGGGTGAGGGACTAGAGTCAGAGAAGCCTCGGCAGTAACCCAGGTAGGGGTGTGGGGGTGGAGAGAGGCCAACACTGTTCAGTAAACTGACTGGGAGTCTGCCTGTGCAGGGGTGTCGAGTGGGGGCTGGGGTGCCTGTGTGAAAGGAGAGCACCGTTTCCACCAAGCATGTTCAGGCTCTGAGCAGGTGGGTGCTGGTGGTGGCTGCCTGCTGAAAGTGGGCTCCTTCCTTATCTTGTATGCTATAGAGCCAGCCAGTCCTTATTGCTGATTGTGCCTGTGTCTACCCAGGGCCCCATCCTCTCTGTTCAGCTTGGCCGTACAGCCGGAGCTCAGAACCCAGATCCAGCCACAGCCTCTTCTTTAGGGTGGGCCCGGGGTCCTTCGGGCTGCCCAATGGGACGCTTCCCCTCAGCCTGGAGAGAAAGCCTGAGAAGACCACCTTAGGGAGGCTGGGTGCAGATTGGGTAATATCTGGGCTGCAGAGACTCGGGATCTCATGTTAACAGGAGACTTCAGGTGGGACAGTGCTCTCCCTCTGTGTCCTGCCTACTAATCAGGAGCACTTTGAAAACTGTTAAGGGCTGCTCCAGGGTCATGAATCTAGTCCTCAAACGTCATGGTTATTTGTATTTGAAAGAGAATTTTATTTTATTTTATTTTTTACTTTTTTTAACGTTTATTTTTTATTTTTTAAATATGAAATTTATTGTAAAAACCACATAATTTTCAAGAGAGAGCAAGAGAGGGGAGGGGCAGAGAAAGAGAGAGACACACAGACTCTGAAGCAGGCTCCAGGCTGTGAGGTGTCTGCACAGAGCCCAACGTGGGGCTTGAACTCACGAGCTATGAGATCATGACCTGCGCTGAAGTCAGACACTTAACTGACTAGGCCACCCAGGTGCCCTTGAAAGAGAATTTTAAATAAATCTAGTGACAGTTGAATGAGGGATGGCGTGAGAAGGCTTCCACAGGCTACATGAGACCCACGTCTTGTTGCATCACTGTCACACACCGCGTATGGCAACCTTTCCTAAGTAATCCCGGGGGCAATTGCCCATTTGGCCATAGATAGGTGTTCTGTGAGAGTGTGATGTCCACAGGGAGCAACTGTGAGGCCTCTCGGCCACCAGGACAACTTGACCATCTTCTGTCAAAGCCACCTCTGAATTAAATGGGCTCTCCTGACACCAGTGCCCCGGGCCAGGGACCTCCCGCTCCATGAATGTGGTCAGGACATGGCCCTTCCTGCCCCCAACCCCAGGAGCCCAGCTTCAGCTTCAGCCTCCATGTTTGGGGTCTCCCAAATCCATCTCCCGGCTGTGACTTCTCTGCCAGGTGCCTGCCTGGCCCGTGAACAACATAAACCCTGCCTGCTCACTGTCCCAAAGTGAGGTGCCTGAGAGACCCTGGTGGAATGGCTGAGAAAGCGGCCAAGGGGCTCTAAGAGTAAGCACAAGATCAATGGGACACTTTCTGCTCTGGAAGACTTGGTGGCCTGGACCTTTCTGTCCAATACTGCTAGAGAATCACAGAAAGTTTGGAGCACGTGTGCTGTGTTTGTAGCCCCAGGGTCTGCCTAACTGGGGGCTGGCTCCAGGGGATTTGGTAACTTCTCAAAGGGAGTCAGTGTCATGTATTTTTTCCCCTAACCCCAGCAGTTAGGGCCTGATAAGAGGTCTTGGCCAAGTCCATCTTCTGGAATAGTGCACTTAGGGACATGTTCTCTGAGAGGAGAGAGGCAACGTGTTGCAAATCTACTGGGCCGGGCACTGAGCAGGGTGGTTTACTCTGTCCTCTCTCGTAACCCTCCGACCAGCCTTGTGTGAGGCAGGTATTATTATCTCCGTTACATAGTAACCTGAGAGGTTAATATCTATTACCCAAGATCAAAAACTAACCCAGCTCTAAGGAGCAAAGCCAGGATTTAAACCCAAGTCTGACTGCAAAGCTTGGACTCATTCTACTGCCTCCCCCTGCTCCGCTCCTTCCTCAGGGGCATGGGAAGGAGTGCAGGAGCTCGGAGTTCGGAACAGGGGTGGCAGGGGGCAGGAGGGATCTCCTGTTGGTACTTCCTTCCCCTGCTGTGGGTCCTTTCTACCCTTTCACTATGAATCTGAGAAACTGCTGGGGGATCTCCCATGGGAAATAGCCCTGCTGTATGGACAAGAAGTGAGAAATATGGAGAGAGGCCCCCAGGAGCAATTGCAGATGCTCCCACCACCTGGGGATCAGACCGACTGACTTCCAGGAGCGAGATCTCTTGGGCACCCGGAGAAGGGAATTCTCTAACTGGCTTGTCTTTGGTCTGCAGGAGTATGTGTGCAATGGCAGATTCCTGGATCACTTTTCTCGGGAAAACCCCCACATCACTCTGGCCTAAGTGCTGTCAGGGGCAAATGTCTTGTGATAGGTGAGCTGAGATTAGTGCCCTGGGCCTTGCCCTCCTTCCCCCCATCACACGCTGGAGTTGTTGAATTGGGTTGAAGAGGAGACAGCTGGGCCCAGGGCACTTAGATCCTTGAATGCAGCTTAAGAGCCGGTCAGCTGCCACGTCTCAGAGTTTCCTCCTTGAAGCCCAACAAAGTCTGGCCTTGATCCCTGGTCATGTCCCATTTGGAGCTGACTTGCAAAGATAGATAAAGGACTATGAGGAACTGTCCCTACCTGGATGTTGTTTAAGTCTTCCTCAGACTGACAGGGATGGGGAACAGGGCCCCACATCTCTGGAGAGGAGGCCCTGTGTCCGCAGGTTAGTGTGTCCGGGATCAGACTGGGGCGGGTCCTAGCTTGTTAGCCCTGCCATAACAACACACACAGATTAGCTGGACTAAATGACAGAAATGTGTTGTCTCTCAGGTGGGAGGCTGGAAGTCCAAGATCAAGGTGTCGGCGGGCTTGGTTTCCTCTGAGGCCTCTGTCTTTGACTTGTAAATGGTCATCTCCCTGTGTCCTCACATGGTCTTCCCTCTGTACCCATCTGTGTCCTTATGAGAACACCAGTCATGTTGGATTAGGGTCCACCCCCATGACCTCGTTTTAACTTAATTATCTCTTTAAAGAGTATGCTTCTAAAGATAGTCACCTTCTAAGGTACTGGGTGTTGGGACTTCAACATATGAATTTGGGGAGGGGGATACGCTTTGGCCTATGACAGGATGTTTCCCAAATCCTCAGTGAACAAGCCTCCGTGTCCTGGTGAGGTAAGAGAGGCAGTCACTGCTGGTCCTGCCAAGGCACCAGGAGAGGAAGGTAGGCCCAACGCAGTCAGTGCAGGAGGCTTGATTGGCCTTGTCCAAAGGCTCAGCCCCGAAAAGTCCAGGCCGGGCAGTTCCCTTGTAGTCTAGGCTCTCTAGCAGCAGTGGGTTCTGTGTGCCGTCTTCATCTGCCTCCCATGTGGTCCTCAGGCCTCCAGTGAAGACAGAGCTGCTAATACCCTACTAATGAAAATCCTCCAGCCCAGGCCTACAGAGGAAGCCCCTTTCTCCTGACAGAGGCAGGAGCCAGGCTGTCCTTGCCAGTGCACACAGCCTGCCTTTAGGGAAATTCCCTAGTCTCTTACTGGTCTAAACGTTTTCCTCCCCAGTGCAAAAAGAAAACTGTTGCATCGATTCAAAATTAAACTGTTTGACAAGTGTTGAAATGAAGCCTCAAAAGACAGAATAAACTTTGATTAATCCAGTTAGTATTTACCTAAAGCCTGCCAAATTCTGGGGTCTGTGCTCCCCCCGAGCCAGCTTGGGAGGCACATAGGAGGTAGCCAGCTACAGGCTACAGTTATGTATGAGGCCCCTGAACATTCTAGATGATAGAGAAAACTCGCCAATTCAGATCTGTTGTTTTTTTTTTCTTGTTGCTTAGCATTGTAAAATAATAGAATAAGTGGAAATGCCTGGTTTTATCATCTGTTAGGGGAAGTTACGTTCTCTTCTCCCATCAGTCCTGTGGAAATCTACCTGCATTCACCACTTGTCCCTAGGTTGTGCCAGGGCCAAGCACGGTCAAGTCATTCTTACAGCAGAGCTCCTTCACCTCTGAGGATTAGTCCACGAAGAGGGGGTCTCGTGTACAGAGAAAGTGAGAGGGGAGAGGCTGCCCTGGACGACTCCCCACCTTTATTCAGAAGGGTGGCCAAGCTCGCTCGTGCTCTTTCTCACATGCCCCTCCTCCTTTTGCCCTCCACTCAGTGCACACACCTAACATCTCTCATCAGCTAGCATATACTGAGTGTCTACCTGTGTGTCAGGTTCACGGCTGGGCTCTGAGGATGGGAAGGTGAATAGGACATACTCCTTGCTCTCAAGCATTTTAATTTAGAAGAGGAGACAGACATATCGAGGACTTGGACAACCAGAGCCGTAAGCAAGATGATGCAGGTGAGTACCAAGTATGGCAGAAGCAGAGAGGAAGAGCCAGCCAGCACCTTCAGGCACTGGGGGGTGATGGTGTCAGGAAAGGCTTCCTTGGGTTGGTACATTTGGATAAGGTCTTAGAATGGGTGAGATTTAAAAGTATAGCTGGAGAAAAGCACCCCAAACAGAGGAATAGGGAAATCCTTCAGTTATTCAGGGAGTAGGAACTGGCTCAGTGGGGTTGAACTAAGAGTGTGGTGATAAGTGCAGCTGGGAAGGTGGATCTTATAAGAGGGCTTAGATGGCTGAGCTAAGGAATACAGCTTTGTTCCTGAAGCAATGGGGAACCATGGAGGGTTTGGGAGCAGAGGAGTAATGCCTTGGGAAAGGTGGGTTGGAGAAGAGTCGTCCAGAAGTAGGAAGCCTAGAGGAGGCAGCTTTGGCAATCAGGGAGAGGGTGGAGGCAGGGTGGAGAGATGATAAGTGTCTGAAGGAGAGTAAGCTGAGCCTTTGGTCATTTGGTCGGGTGTTAGGATCTACAGAGAGCCTGAATGGCACTGTACAAGAAGCACCATTTGTGTCACTAGGAATTGAGGTTCAAACCCCAGTTCTGGTTCTCTTGATCCCCAGCAAGGAAAGGTGGAATCCTGTGCCCTGCTCTGGAAAAGCTCAGATCCCTAAGTGCTGGATTTAAAAACAAACAAACAAACAAACAAACAAACACAAGGAAACCTTTGTTATAAAAAAAATTCAAACACAAAAGTAGAAGAAATCATATAATGAATCAATTTACTTATCAACCAGCTTCAACCATAAGCCCTTGCTGGTTATATTTTTAGGGGATATTTTTTGTGATGAAGCTTCTTGAAAGTATTCATGTTGCGGCTACATTTAAAGCATTTCTCTGAGTCTATCTATCATCAGGTTGAGGCACTGAAATGACTTGATGTCTGTTCCTCCTTGGAGGTGAGATTGTGCATGTGTGTGTTCTCTGCTGTGAGAAGGGCAGTGAGGGCAGCCTTCTTTGTGTTCTGGGGCTGAGGAAAGACACTTCTAGCAGTGCCCATCAGCGGGTAAGGTTCTGTTGCCAGGGGGCAGGTGAGGTGTGGACATGGGAGAGAGTGGAGGCATGGATGGCCTTCGGGGGGCAGTTTTCAGGGTTGGACACCCTCAATATCCACTCACTGAAGGATGCCTGTGGCCTGAGAGCCTGGTCTCTGCTGAGAAAATTGACAAGACTAATCTATAAACTAAATAGCAACGAAGTAATTCACTCTGGCGGGCATTGCCCAGTGGCCACAGCACAAACACCTGTCCTCCTAGACTGCCCTCCTGGCATTTCCCACAGGTGGATTACAGGGTCATCTGCAGGTTGCTGGGGATCCAGGCTCCCTGACAGAGGGCACTGTGTGGATGGTAGGGGTCACCCAAGCTGCTGTGGGGCCTCCTTGCTAGTGACGAGTACTCATACCTCCAGAGATGATGTACTGGTCACCAGTGTGCCATACAGACCAACACAGACCAGTCCTTCTATGGCCACTGCCACTTCATCCTTCACTGAGTGACCCAGGTTGGTGCGCGTTTGATAATTATTTGTACTGCGTAAGCACTGTCTGGTTTTAGCGCCAACTGAAAAATAGACCAAGAATCAGACAGATGGAGGACTAACGTATCAGCTCTGGGGCTAATAAAGATGTTGAGAATGGCCAGCAGGTTTCCCAGTGCATCCCTTTTCTTACCTGGCATATCTACCTAGGCCAGAGATCTGGAACAAGGCAGCTCTGGAAAAAGAGAGGGAAGGGTGGGGGTTCCTTCCCCCATTCCCTCAATCAGATACTTAGCGGTCCAAGAAAGAGGATGTCAGCCCCTGTTGGATATCCCCATGGCAACATGAAACAACCAAAACGGAAGTGTGAGCAAGTTGTGGGTCAGCAGAGATGCTCTTAGACAAGTAGGGGTAGGGATGCTGTCATAAAGGAAGGAGAATCACCTTGAAGAATTAGTTTCGATGGATAGAGACTAGAGAAGGGACCATTATTTGAGGGGATGGCAATGAGAAAGACACTGCAAATGAGAATGCCTTCCTATGGCTGGAGTATCAAGAAATCAGAAGGGTACAGTTGGAAGTGTCCAGGCTTAGCGAGGAAGTGCTGCAGAGTGGTTAAGAATATGACCTTGGAGTTGTACTGCCCGGGTTCAATCCCATCTCCACTGCTTCCAGGATGTGTGATTTGAGCAGTCGTTTAACCTCTGCAAGTTTCAGTTTCCTTGTCTGTAAAATTTGGATAACAATAGTTTATAAATATTGAGGTATGAGACACACATAAATATTTAGCTCGGTGCAGAATGAGTGTTTAAGAAATGGCAGCCATTAGCATTACCATCATGTGTCCAGGACAATTTGGGGTAAGCTAACAGATGCTTAGATGCCAGACTCATGAGCTTGGATTGCTGTGGGAGAGGCCAGGTGAGAGGAGGCCCTCCAAGGCCTAGGTTCAGACACCTGAACACAGCTGGGCCTGCTGTGGGAGGGATGATATGGAGCAGCGCCTCCCTGCCCAGAGCAATCCACAGGGGCCCTGTCCTGCTCCTTGAAGGCAAGGGCGGGTTCACGGGGGAGTGCATAGTGTGCAGGTCAAGCAGGCCAGGAGCTACCAAGAGAGAGCAGGACCATGCTGAGAGAGTTTCTGATCATGCTCAATCTCTGGGGCTGCTAAGAAATAGCCAGAAAGCTGAAGAGCATTTGAATGCTTTGGTCTGGAGCTTACAAAAGTAGTCTAGTGTTACGAGTTGTGAATATGGAGGTGAAGTATGGATTGTCCAGGGAGAGGCTGTAGAAGAAACAGGAAGAGAGCTGAGCACAGGGACGGTGAGTGGAAGCTGAGACATAGACATTTAGTGAAGGAAGAGGATCTGGAAGAACCCAGAGAGCTTTTTGTCCCCGATGCCAAAGGAGGAGAGCATCTCATGGGGTTTTGTGTGGATGAGATGCCAAGGAAAGCAATCCTAGCCAACACTGACTGATTGCCCGTCTAAGTGCTTTACTTGTATGAACTCCTGTAACCTTCACAACCACCTTTGAGACAGGTGCTTAAGTTATCCTCATCTGACAGATGAGGAAGCAGAGGCACAGGAGACCCCTGGCCAGGGAGCATTAGAGACGGGGTCTGACCACAGTCCGGCTCTACAGCTCAGCTTGTGCTTTAAGCCCACCCTTTGCTGCCTCTCACAGGAGTAAGAATGGATATAGCTTGGGGGGTGGGGGGCAGTAGCATCAAGGCACAAAAATGGAGATCTAATGGCAGCAGGCCTGGAGAGAACAGGAGGAGGTGAGAGCTTTGGTAGTGAAGCCAAGGAGAAACATGAGGTGGTGGCTGAAGGAAGGGTTTTAGGAGAGCAGAGGCTTTGATATTTGTGTGGTCCAGAGGAAGGAGTAGGAGAGGGGACAGAGGCACAGTCAGTGTAGAGAGGACACCACTGAGAGCCTGGGCCACAATGGTACTAGATTAGGGGAGGTTTTAGGAGGCCAGAAGGGGAGTTGAGGGATTAGGTTTCTCACCAAAGAAAGATGTGTGGTAGTTTGCCGAGGCGAGTCTGGTAGGAAGGATGCACCAGATTAAAGATCTAGGTGCAGGAAGATCTGGTGGAGCTGAAGCTCCTGAACTTGCCTTCTCAGGCAGGGGGAGATGGGGTGAGCAGTGACCCCGGTGGCATGAGCTGTGGAGGTGGCTGGAGGGAGGTGGGCAGGTGTCAGGGAATGATCTTGTGTGCTGACTGCTGACATACATCAGGCCCTTGCAGTAGGGGGCCCATCTCTGCTGTCCAGGGGTGCTGAAAGGGGAAATGGAGTCAGAGGAGAGTGTGGGAAGGTTCCTAAGGTGGGCAGTGGAAGGGACAGCCTGCCATGGCCCGGTCCTCGGGGAGGGGGAATTCTGAGTGAGCTTCCCTGAGAAGGTCCTAGCATCCTGCTGCATTATTGCTGGTAAAGGACAGGCAGCTTCCAGGTAGATTCCTTCAGTGACTCCCATTGCCTGATGGGTAAAAGCCAAGTTCTAGAGAGACCACTCATAACCTGGTCCTGGCCTCATTTGCTGTCATTCTTTCCCAGTCCTCTGGTCACACCAAGCTGTATGCATTCATGAGCATGCATGCACATGCATGTACACACACCTGTCCCCCAACATACTGTAGGATATGTACACTCCTTACTCCGTTTGCAGTGCGTTCATATTTCTGCGTGCTGCCCATCAGAGATACTACACTTGCTCCCTGAAACTTTCTGGGATTGCCCATACTTGCACTGGTCACTCCTTCCTCCTGCCGCCTCACCCTGAACATGCTCAGCTTCCCTCTCCCGGGAGTATACCGGGTGCCGTATTGTTGCATACGTGTCTTTCTGGAATCACAGGGCAATCTATGGTGCCCGGCACCTACCAGCTTCCCTTCGACTGATCCCCACTTGTATGAGTGGGTGACACACTGAGCCTTATTATCCACAAAATGATGAGCAAACGGTCAATTTTCAAAACTCAGCTTCTCTTTGAAAGTAACTTCTGTGTGATATTTTACATGTTGCTTGCTTACTGAGCTAGTGACATTGTAATATTGCCATTAGCACTGAATTGCTATCTGAACTTAATTTTAGGGATGATGGGAATTTCAGGGAAACGATGCTTTTCTTCTCACAAAGCAATACCTTGATGACTTTAAAATTAGACCATTAACTTATCCATTTCTGAAGTCGAAGTTGGTAAAGCCAAAGTTTGTTGGCTCTGCTTTATAGATCCCAGATAGAGGCCCAGTTCTACATGGACCCTTCACATTCTAATTGACGTGGATGAGCGATGAAAGCGTTTTGACCCTTGGAAGATAAAGAAGTGGCATTCATTCATTTCCTCTTAGCATCGACTCCAGGGTTTTACAGATGATGCGGGCAATAGTGTTTGTTAAATAGATAAATTTAGATAAATAATAAAAATATATACATTGATTTTAGGAGTCATGCATCTTTTATGACAGTTTCCTGTCCCATGTTTTTCTTTTTTCAAGTAAAATATGATCTTGTAACAGTTGAAGGGGGTCAGGGCAGTGCACAGAATCCCCATGAAGACACTGTATGAAGGGGAGAAGTCTTGGCTCCCGGTGTTTTGAGCCCTGTTTGTTTGGACATGGAAGCCAGCTTCCTGTCTCCCAGCCTTCACTGCTCTGAGCAAGTCTGCAGGACAAGGCAGTATGGTGGGGACAGCAAGCAGGGACTTAGGTGACAGACACACTGGACTCCACGGAAGGACTTTCAGCAACCATGTGACCTCAGGCAGTGTCTTAAACATCTTTATGTCTTAGTTGCCTCTTTTGTAAAACGGGGCTGATAAGTATAATACATCCGCACAGGACGGCCAGGAAGATTAATGAGGAAATGGGGATGGAGTCTTTTCACAGGGGCTGCTGCTTCTGGCGCAGGCAGCTTTTTGCACACAGGTGGAAACCGCACGGGCAGGAGGTAGCGTGACATCATCTGATGTCCTGTGGATGGTGGTAGTGGCAGGGCAGGCAGAGAGATCTTTGAGCATGTGAGGTGTTGTGGCTGTGGCATAGTCCTTCACATCCCAGCCTGGAAGGGGATACTCATTTGTGTCTACTCCTCAGACTTGATGTTTCCGAGACTCTCAGAAGGAAGCGAGAAAACCTTCCGCCCGAGAACACAGTGTTAAGAGGCACGTTGATGGGGGCTTGGTGATACTCTGTCTCCTGGACACCGTCTGGCTCCCCAGCTCCTTCTTCCCAAAGGCAGAGGTTCGGGCCTGGCTGCCTGCCCCTCGATCCCTCTCCTACTTGGAGTGTCTGCATTGCTTGTCTTCGGAGATCTGCCCGGACTCTCCTCCTCAGGCCTGGGTTGAGGCCCATGGCCCTGGTCACTGAGATTGCTGTGGGCTCTTCACCACAACAAGCCCTTGGTTGGGGAAAAGGACCAGCTTGGGGGCAGAATGTTAAGAGCAGAAATGGGAGGTGAGAACAGCCAGAGGAAGGTGAAGCAAGTGTTTAAAAATCTTAAGCAAAGACCTGGAAGGAAACCCAACATCAGCTCTTCAGTGTTCCCGAAGCCCAGAAGGTCAGATGTGCTGCTTGGGTGTGAGCCACGACACCCTCACGCTCTCTCATACCCGTTTCCTGGCCAGACCCCGTGCTCCTCCTTCTGGCTGGGCTCCTGTGTCTCATGCTCATATCTTTGAGGGTGCTGCTTCTTTTAAAAAGCTTGCCATTCCCAGCAAGAGGGAGGATGTCGGCCCTGCTCCTGAGTCCCGGGGACACCTAAGCTGGGAGGAAGTCCCTGGAGGTGAGGTGTCTGCACCTGATGCTACTCACTGCATTCTTCGGAGGAGGGAGTTGAGCTCTGTGGCCTATTCCCTTGCTACGATTGCGTGTTGGTGGGAGAGCTTTTGGGGTCACAGAGCCTTGCTTAAACGGGCTGTGGTTTGATGAAAGGGCTTGAGCTCTTTGGGTAAGAGCTTAAGTGGAAGCATCTGGGTTTGGATGTGCCAAAGGAGGCTGCTGAGGAGCAGTGACATGTGACAGGAGTTGGGCCGGGTTTTCAATGGAAGGGCCAGAAAGAAAACTCCTTCCAGCAGGTTCGGTGGAGCTGGGCTCCAGCACAAATGTTCTTAGGGATCTTTTGGAACTGGCCCCGCAGGGAGTGGCTGGGAATGCCCAGTGCACACAGCTCACTAACCTGGCACAGCGGGAAAGAGACGCTTAGCAAGAAATACTGCCTTCGTCCCCCGCTGGCCCCGGCACTGCCAGCCTGTGCCTCAGCTTAGCGCCCCGTGAGCGGTTCTGGCACACCTCAGCCCCCCGGCCTCAGCTTAACTGGCTGACTAAACACAGCAGCCTGATCTGGGATATTTAGGTGGGAATGAGAAGCCTGTGTGTGAAAAATATGTTTGAAGCTGAAAGCGTCAAACAAATGTTTGCTATCAGACATGACTGATACTGTGATTAGACCAGTGCAAGTTAAGTGGCTTTTTCTACCTTCAAAGGCTTTCTTCTATTTCTCCTGTGTAGTTTTTCTTAGGCTACTTCAGCTTCTATTCATTGACAAAAGAAATCAAGGCCCCGCCTCTTCGCTTTTATTAGACTCCGATATTCACCGATGGCATTCCGTAATTCTGATGGCAGCTTCCTCGGCATCCTGGCCCCTCTGTCCTGCTCCAGCCCCTCTCCTGTGACATGATGTCTCTGTGTCCCCTGATCTCTCCTGATGGAAAGTCAATGCCTGTGGCCTTGTCCTTCAGTCCTGATACAAAGCCAGTGTCTGCAGGGCCCTGCCGTTGCCCTGAGGCCATGCGTGCTGCTTTACTGCATCGGCAGGCCCTTCCCTCTGGGGACAAAGTCCTCCAGACTGGACAGGAACCTCAGGCCTCAGGGCCTCCCGGGGCCCCTGTCAACCCACAGAAGCCTCTCACTTCCGGTTTAGACCAGTGACCTCTTCATTTTTCCATTTCTCCTTTTTGGAATGGGAATGTCCTATCCACACATGCTCTGAGCCAGTCCAGGGCTGAACTCTGGGCTTTGGAGACTGGCCCTGCCCTCAAAAAAACCTTAACATTCAGATGAAGTAGTCGCACATATGAGTAGCCAGTGCTCTAGAGAGTTCCAGGCGCTGTCCAGGAAGTCTGTCATGGCATGAGAGGGGTACTGAGTTGGAGGCAGTCCCATTTCATGGGGGGGATGGGAGGGGAATCCCTAGAATGATGATGTTGGGGCTGGACCTTGAATGAGGATTATGGAACTGACCAGGGGAAAGGGAGGTCTGGGCTAAAACATTGCTTGTTGCGGGGGTGGGGGGAGCTCACAGCAAAAGCAGGTGGGGTGAAATGGTTAGTGCTCGGGGCCATGGGGCCAAGTGCGCTGAGAGAATTATTGTTGCTGTGGTTGTGAACACCCAGCTTTATGCAAAGGACTTCTACACACATTATCTCCCTGACTCTCCGTAACCTCACAATGTGTATATTTTCACCTGCCCTTTGTAAATAGGGAAAAACGAAGCTCAGTGATGTTGAGGAAGTTGTCCAAGGACCTAGCCCATGACAAGAAGAACGTGGGCCCAAATGCAGCCTGACTAGAGAGCAAATGCTCTTGACTACCTCATGGGTCCTTCACTTTGTCTCTGGGGTACGAGCTGGTGAACGGTTGTACAGGTGCTGGAGTGCCTTGGTTAGGTTTGTGAAATAGACCCATGCTCTTGGCAGCAGGGTGGAGCATGAGGGCTGTGTGGGGGTGAGGCTGTAGGCAGGCAAGGCAGTCAGAAGCCATTGTGGTCGTTCAGACGGGAGATGATATGTGGCCTGAAGCAGGGTGGAAGATGAGGGACAGATGTGAGAGCAGGTGATGAGGGAGACTGCTGGATGTGGGTGAGAGGCCAGAAGGGCCCAGGAAACTCCCAGGTTTCTGGCTTGGCAACTGTGGTGGCATCACCAAAGTGGGTGGGGAGCATACTGGGGAAGACCATCTTTTGGGGCCCACCAAGTGTGAGGGCATGGAGAGGGAGGTGGGCATCAACTATGGGGGGGGCAGTGCTGCACCTGGCTTTAGTTTCCTACTGACAATGAATAGTTGTGAATCTGTGGGAGTGTCCTCAGGGTTTACTGAACGGGGGTGCCCTCAGGGGCTGAGACACAGGGAAGAGTTGCAGGGAAGATGGCTGTGCGCTGCTGTTTTCCTCCCTTTCCTAAAAAAATAAAGAGATGAGGAGACCACCTTTAGGTGGGCAGGATCAAGTTTGGTTTCCTGGAGGAATTATCTTGAAGAGAAGATGGGAATTTAGCAAAGAAAGCTGCTGGGTTGGGTATAAAGCAGGAAAGCAACTGGTGCAGTCAATTAACGAACAATTAGAATCCGTCCACTGAGGACAAGACATTTGGTTGGGATGGGTGGAGGTTTGCCTGAGGGCTAGGATGGAAGTTAAAATTGCAACCCCGTAGGTTGAGTCCACGTGGTAAAGGGCATGAAGTGTAGCGGCTGATTGATGGTGAGCCTCCGAGACTTTTCTAAGCAGAAAAGTGCCTGAGCTGTGTTTGCATTCTCTCATTGGCTCCTCAGCTTTTTTCTCCTTTAAGTTTATTTCTTTATTTTTGAGAGAGACGGAGAGAATGAGCAGGGGTGGGGCAGAGAGAGAGAATCCCAAGCAGGCTTTGGTCAGCACAAAGCCTGATGCAGGACTCAAACCCATAAATCGCCAGATCATGATCTGAGTCGAAACCAAGAGTTGGATGCTCAACTGACTGAGCGACCCAGGTGCCCCTCAGATTTTTTCAGTATCAGAATCACCAGAGGAACTAGGTCAGGTTACAAAGGTCAGGCCTCTGTGCTTGACTGGCTCTCCAGGTGACTCTGATGAACACCAGTGTTTGAGGACCACTGAGTTAGGTGAATCTTCAGTGCAAGGTGGGTGGACAGGGGTGCCTGGAGGCAGGCAGCCAGTTAGGAGGCTCTTGTAAGAGTCTAGGGTGAGGTAATGCGGGGACAGGTGAGGCTGTGGGAGCAGATGAGATCACCAGCAGTGAGCACTGGGCAAGAAGACGGTTTCTGGTCTGACTCAGCAGCACTTGGCTCCCCTGATTGCTTCCTTCTCCATCCTGAACCCTCTGTTTGGCTTCTAGAGCAGCACTTTCTCAATTCTCCTGGCTGCTCCCCCTTAGTCCCCTTTGTTGGTTCTTCTTCCTGATGGCTGCGTTGTAGTGTTCCAGAGAGTTCTGGGGCCTCTTGCTTTTCTTTTCCCTTTTCATTCTTCCTTCCTTCCTTCCTTTCTCCCTCCCTTCCTTCTTCCTTCCCTTCCCTTCCCTTCCCTTCCCTTCCCTTCCCTTCCCTTCCCTTCCCTTCCCTTCCCTTCCCTTCCCTTCCCTTCCCTTCCCTTCCCTTCCCTTCCCTTCCCTTTCCTCTCTCTGTCTCTGTCTCTCTTTCTCTGCACTACTTAGGTTACTTCATGCAGTTGTTTTAAATTCCATATCCATACAAATGGCTCCCAAATTCTCTCCAGCCAAACTTCCCTCCCAACATCAGACTCATATTTCCAGATGTGTTACTCAGTGTATCTTCCTAGGTGTCCTTAGGCATCTTAAACTGAACATTTCCAAAACCAGTCTCCTGATGACCCCTTCCCCTGCCTCAATTGTTTCTTCTGCAGTCCCTCCAACTCTCCCAGAGACTCAGGGCAAAAACCTTATAGTAATTCTGATTCCTGTCTCCCATGTCCACTCCATCAGTATAGCTTACTGGCTTTGCCTTCAACATATATCAAGAATGAGAACATTTACCACCATTATTCTGGTCCAAGCTACCTTCATCTCATGCCTGGTTTTCCTGTGTTCACTGATGCACTGCACCCCCACCACCCCTGTTCATTTTCAGCCATAGTGTTCCTTTTTAACAAGGTATGTTAGATCCTCCTGTGCTCAAAACCCTCCAGTGGGTTCCCGTTTCAGAGGCAAAGTGGAAGAACGGTGTGCATCCTCAGGCAAGCTGCCTAATTTTTGCTCATCAGCAAAGTGAGAGGATTCCTAAGTGGCACATGGGGATTACATGAGACAGTGTTGGAGAAACTCCCAGCAAGTGGCTAACAGACACCTGCCCGAGAGGAGGAAGGAGCATGGAGTCTCTACTCTCTGCCAGGCACACTGCACATATTACTTTTTAAGTGTTTTGATTTTGATCACTACATCTACACAATTTAAACAGTGAAATAATTGTATACGATTTGTTAAAATAGCTGTTGTCTTCCTGCCTACCCAACCCCATTGCTCTTCCTCAGAAGCAGCCACTTTACATTTCTTAGTATTTTTATCCATATTGCTGGGGGAAAAAATGCTTGTTCTGCTGCTTTATTAATTGTTTTCAGTTGTCATTATCTAGTGACTTCTCAGTGCCCACTCCAGGAGGTGAGGAATCTGCTCCCTTTCCAGCCCCACCTCCACTGCCCACAACCACTTTTCATCTCTCCCCCGACCCCATGCTGCCCCTGCAGTTCCGGTTAGATTGCTACGAGGTGTTTCACTGTAAGATTCATGGTTACTTTTACTTTTTGGTTTCCATGCAGTTCTTTTGTCATTGGCTTGAGTTTCAACTTTCTTGTCATTGAATTAAACAAATTCCTCCCCATATATAAATCTCTTTGGGTGTTCTGAAGCATGAGGTGTCCTGTTAATTTCGTGTTGCTGGAGAAATCTCTCCCAGAGCTTTCGGAAGCTCTCCAACATGGACCAGCTGTCCTTTTGTGTTTGCTGCAGAGCTGTTGCCCTAGCATCTCCCTTATCTCTGCTAGCATATTCTCAGTGTCCCTGTGGGTTTATGTCTTTCAAAATAAATTTCTCTACTGTTGTTTCAGTGGGTAGCTAATTTAGATGTTTGGGTTCAATCTGCTGTATTTACCTGAGGTCTATCTTGTTTACTTTCACTGGTAGCAATGAGATTGGTTTTATCCTGATACAGATGAGACTGTTGAGTCTGAGAGGGGTTAAATAACTTGTCTAAAGATCCACAGTCATTATGCAGCAGAGTGCATGTTTTAACTCCAGACTATGTTCTTTTTTCCTTTGTCCTTCGAAAAGAAAGGTGTTCTTGACTGATATGGGATGTGATTGAAAATTTAGGCACCGCCATCAGTTTCCCTTGTGTCTTCTTCCATCTTCATTATTTCTTAATACTGAAAATGGCTTCTTGCTCTCTTATCCCAAAGAGATAAATTTCCTATATCCTTCTAAGAAGCTGTCTCCCAAGCAGAGGCATAGCAAGACAGACTTCTTAAAATAACTGTTTAAGAGTGTTCTGGTTTATGGGCAATCTGTAAATTATGGGGAAAAGGCTTTGGTTGGTTGTGATAACACAACACTTCTTTACCACCTGATGGCCATTTGCAGAAGGAGGAGGTGTGTGATGAGTCCAAAGTTTGGTGGTGGTGGGTTCTTGGCTGAGGGTTCATTCTTCAGGCCTTGCCTTCTATTTGGGGACACTGTCCCCACCCTACCCCACCCCCATCCCTTCATCTGGACGGAGCCGCCAAGGAGTCCGATCCCAGATCTGGCTCAGTTGTGTCCATGGCACAGGAGACCCTGAAGGAGCAGGGGTACCAGGGACTCTGGATCTGTTCCTGATTCCTTCTTTGGTCCTGGCCAGTGCCAGCCTGCCCGAAACACTTGCAGCTCTAACCACTTTTACTAAAGGAAAAGTACTTTATAAAATGGAATGGAAGCTGGCAATTCAGTATGGGTGGGATAAGTCAAGGCTATTTGCCCAAGACTTATCTGAATCAACAGTTCCTGCCTACTTCTGATTCTACTTTGCTGAACATGAAAGCTTAATGCACTATCTAAATCACGGCTCGCCTGAGAGTGCATCAGATAACGGGTGGCTAATTGAGGCTCACTTTCTAAATTTCAGAACCCTAATCCTACACCCTTATCAACTTCGAGGTGCCAAACTGACCTTTGTGTGGTGCAATTCATGTGGCTATGACGTCTGTCACCAGATGCTGTCATTCTGAAACAAGACAGTTCCTCTCTATAGCTACAGGGTCATTTTCTGTCTGGTTGGTGGCAAAGAGGGTAAAGCCCTATGTTGGTGGGACATCATCTCAGATAGGAGGATGACAGCATCTAGAGAGGCCTGCAGGTGAAGGGAAGGGTGAATGGTGAATGGGCTACACTTTTTCTTAACATTCCCGGTTTCTTTTTGTAGCTAAGCGTGAGCTAGTCACTTGGTAAGAAGAGAAGCCCTCCAGTTCCTTCACCATCAAATGCAGGCAGGGCTCTGTTAATAGTCCAGGTGTCCAGAGAGAATGAAAACTGGTTGGGGCCACAACAGCTGTCACTGTACTAAGCTCCTTAAGAGCCATGTGATCCTCTGCCTGCTCCTCTCCTTCCTGGGCTGGGGGCACCTCCCCCCGCCCCCAGGGAGTCCTCCAGGCACACTATCTCTTGCCCCAGCATCCACGCTGTGACAGGCCCCTGGCTGGCTGCTATAGCTCCCCTCTCGTTGGTAGAGAACGTGATTTCACTTCCACTCCCCACCACCTGCTTAGAAGTTGCCCTGCTTTTCACTTGTGCCTTTGGGGTGCTTCTGGAATCTGACTCTCTCCTGGCCCCTTTGGGTCATTGCCTCTTCACCTAGCTTCTCTCCAGGAGGCCTCCAGGCATTCAACTTCTGGAGCTTCGTGCACGTAAGCTCCACATCCCTGATGAACCCAGGCTCCCAGTGGAGGTGCTGTGCCCCTGCAGGGATGAACAGACACTGAAGGTGGTGTGTGACATGTGTGCCTCGGAGGCTCCAACCTCCCTGAGGGCAGTGATTGTCCCATCGTGTGTTAATGACAGGAGCTCTAACCTCAACAGTGGTCAGAGGAGAAAATGCCTACTAGCTGCCAGAATAGGAATGGTTGGTGACCTTGTGGCTTCCCTGTTCTGAGAGTGTCTGTGCTCACAGATGGGGGCCTGAGGCCTCACATTGATGGCATGTTTGGCCCTTCTCTCTGTACCCCACGCCACTGACAGCTCACAGCTGCCCTGTGACAGAAGCTGGCAGGGCCCCTTCTTACAGGTGTCCTGCCATCACCTGAGACCCAGCAGGTCTGGAACTGAGCTCGTCAGCTGCCCTAAGCAGGTCTGGCTTCTGAGCACTCACAACCTTACCGGCCCCGGGCTCCTGGGTTTTAAATATGATACACCTTTGACTCATGTGTCACTTCACACCACCTCCCATGGGTCCACCCAACCTGCTCTTTGCCAAGTACAAACTCATCCCTGGGCAGAAGGCCTGTGGGCCTCCTCTTATGGCCCTTCTGTTGCAGGGGGTTGTAGCCTGGACCCTCCAGGCTTGGCACCTTCTAACTGTCCTCTCCTTTCTACCCTGGTAGTAAGGCCCCAAATGGGGCCGGCCTATTAAAATACGAGATCTTCTTAAAGATCTGATATGTTTACATCTGAGGCCACTTGGTTTGTTGTGCACTGGCAGTGGGTGTGATTCCCAAGCTCCTCTTATTAATTGCCCTCGTTACACTTATGTGAATTCTGTGAAAGGTTTTGACTCATCATGAGCAGCTGGATGCTCTGGTGTAATCTCATCAACCACTTTGATATTTGCCAATTACATCCTGCCCTTACATGCTTCTCCACCCTTCCATCCCCTCTGCCTGGAATAGCATTCTCCCCCTTATCTTCTGGGAAAACTTCTACTCATCCTTCAAGACCCAGAGAAACTGCATACCGGCCTCTATCAGCTTACCCCATACTGTGTCATCGTTAATTTGTTTGTACTTTTGTCTTCACTAGACTGCATGCTCCGTGGGGACAGAGACTAGGTCTGATTTGTCAATATCTCCCCATTACCCAGCACAGCAGGGTTCAGGGAATGTGGGTGAAAGGGATCTATCAATTTATTCACAAGTATTCACTCATAAGCTTCCTTGTGCCAGGCACTGTGCTGGGCACTGGGCATATAGGGGTGAACAAGGCAGACAGGGCCCCACTGCCTCCATGGAGAGGGTAAGCAAGGCCAGTTGGCAAGCACACAAGTATACGGACGAGATACTTTGGAACTGCTGCACTTGGAAGGGGCTGCTATAGACGGAGGTGTGCAGGGAAGGCCTGTCTCAGATGACACATGGGAGCTGACACCCAGAAGATGAGAATAAATGAGCCATGCAGAGAGCTGGGAAAGCGAGCTCAGGGCTGAGTGGATAGCAGGTGTGAAGTTTCAGAAGAAGACATGGTCTTGGAGTATCGGCGGGGGGGGGGGGGGGGGGCGTGCACAGACAGGAGGCCAGTGCTGCTGGAACATGACCAATGGAGAGAGCAATATGGGGTTGGCCTGGCCGGATCCTACACTGCCTCTTTTGAAGGTCCCAGTGAGTAAGCAGTGTGGACTTTTCCTTAGGAGTAGTGGGAAGTCTTCAGAGGGAACTATTTCAGACTTTTAATATCTCTGAACAGGTGGGAATGTGTGGATTATTGACCTGCAATAATTGTGTGTGATTGTGTGCCCTTTTCCTGCTACCTCTACTCTCATCCCCCAAACCCCCAAGCTTGCTTCTATTCAGCCCATGAGATCTGCACATGTTTGGGGTCTCTAGTGGCCTGGGCTGCTCTTCTCAGCAGTGGCAGCTCTGTCCCTTGCTGCAGCCTCCTGTAGTAGCTCCTGCCACAGCCTTGAGGTGCTGATGAGGCTCCCACCCCCTCTGCAGGCTCCCGTTCTCATGCCCCTGCGTTGATTGTGCAATGGCCCTTGGACTGCTGAGGCTCAGTGCCTGTTCCCAGACCTTCCTTGGCCTTTGCTCCTATGAATCACTGCCCTCCCTCTCCACACAAATAGTTGCTTATCTCTCTTTGCCATGCCTACCTCCTCCAGGGGAACCAGCCTCTTGGACTTACCTGGGTTCTCTGTTCCTGAGCCTACCTCATTTAGTTTATTTTTTTTTTTTTTGGACTTACCTGGGTTCTCTGTTCCTGAGCCTACCTCATTTAGTTTATTTTTTTTTCTTTTTTTTTTTTTTTTAATTTTTTTTTTCAACGTTTATTTATTTTTGGGACAGAGAGAGACAGAGCATGAACGGGGGAGGGGCAGAGAGAGAGGGAGACACAGAATCAGAACAGGCTCCAGGCTCTGAGCCATCAGCCCAGAGCCCGACGCGGGGCTCGAACTCACGGACCGCGAGATCGTGACCTGGCTGAAGTCGGACGCTTAACCGACTGCGCCACCCAGGCGCCCCTACCTCATTTAGTTTAAAGTCTCTCATCCAGTGCACCGTCCTGGCACAAATACATCCTGAGATCGTTACCTCACTTCAAAAACAAAAACAGAAACAGCTAACATATGTTGAGCACTCACTATCTGTAAGGAAATGTACTGAGTACTTTCTATGAAATATTAATTCCTCATTTCATCATGACATCAGCCTGGTGTGTTAAGTGCTGGTATTATCCACATTTTACAGATGAGGATACTGAGGCTCAGAGATCACATAGTAAATGGTAGAGCAGGGTTTGAACCCAGTCTATTTTAACAGCTACTGCCTGGTATAGTCCAATGTGGTTCTTTGTGGTCCTAAAATCTTTATTCATACCATCTCCAAAGCCACTTCTCTGTGGCTTCTCACTTTCCTTTCTTCCCTTTGAAAGTCCAACATCAACAGGGAACAGGAGCTGAGACCCCCCAGGACCCTCTGTTTCCTGACCCGGGCCATCCTTGGGTAGAGAAGCCAGGCCGGTTCTCCACAGCACTTATGCCCGTTGGACACATGCACAGGCTTTGCTGAAGGAGCAAACAACAGCTCCTGCCTGCCATTTATAGGTGTGAACTAGGGATTACAAATACAGTTGTCGCTCCCTGCCACCAGGGAGTGGGTAGGAAGCAATAAAACGAGAAGAGGCTGCAGGAAGACAGTTTAGCTGAAAGACCGTTCGTAGAGGCAGCATTGTCCAGAGATAGAACCAACTGCCATCTCCGTTAGACGGGAGACTCAGCCTGGGGGGAGGGTGGCCTTTGTGTCCTGGGAGAAGCTCTTCAGTCCTGAGGAGGTGGGATGCTGCACTTTGCGTGGTGTTGGGTAGTCTAGAACTAAGATGGTGAGAGGAATTTTCCAGGTTCCTGGGACAGAGCTCTCCCCACAACAGTGTGTCTGCTAGGCCAGGCACTTTTGACCATCCAGGAAAGTGGCAGCCGAGGACTCTCGGCCTGGATCACACCTACCCGACGAAGGCATTGCAGGTGCGGGACAGATGCGGCTCTAAGACAGACGTGCCTCCTGAGACTCCTGACCCCCGCTTGCTGCAGGGCACGTCCTCACTGATTCCCTTTCTCTGACTCGTAGGGGAGATTCCCCCGTGCTGGCTGCAGCTTCTGGAACCTGGGACTGTAATGGCGGCTCTTAATCTCAGATGTGAATGGGATAGTGTGCTAAAGCCGCGGGAGACGGATCACTCGAGCCAGGAGGGAGAGGCTCTAGAGACGGCAGAACCGGGGGGTGGCCGGCTCGGATTCTTGCTAGAGCGGCCCACGTGATGTTGAAAGAGGAGGGTTTGCGGTCTTGCCTGCGTAATGTGGGCCTCTGCAACTTTTCCTTTGTCCTGTGCTTGAACTTTCAGTAAGACAAGAAGACTGAGGGGAGAGGAGCCATGGCTTCGGATGCCAGTCACGTGCTAGAAGCTGCCCTGGAGCAAATGGACGGGATCATTGCAGGTACGGTCAGGGGGTCCCAACAACTGATGGCTCGTCCTCTACACCTCAAAGACTGTTTTCTCTCATTCCACCTTTCTTTCTGGCACAGCAAGAAGCCCCTCGGTTGATTTATTTGATTTTATTGTGTATGCCGTCTCTTTTTTTGAGTTCAGACTTGTGGAACACCTTGATCCCTGGCGTGAGGTTAGGTCTCTGCCGAGGCAGTGTGGGTGTGCCATATGTTAGCATGTATCGAACGGGGGCACACTTTGGCTCCTGGCCGAGAGGCAGTTTGGGTGCATTAAGATTGTTTTTACTGTAAATTTGTCCGAGGTTTTACTGTAAATTTGTCAGAGTACAGCATGGCCTATCACAGGTGAGCTGAGACAAAACTCAAAGTCTGGAGACCTTGGTGCCTCATGCGGGTGTCCACTCCCTTCCCCAGCTGGTCTCCAGTGTGCTTGGGAATCAGGAGGCAGTTTGGTATGGATTCACCTCCTCACCTAAAGAATGTTCCTTATGCCATATTGTTTCTTACCTGTTTGGCCACTGTTTGACTTCAGGTCCACATTAGCCATTTAAGAATAGTCCCCAGAAAAGATCCGGTGAAACTGATTAATTGGAAAGGAGCACCAGTGGGCTGTTTGGGCTGATTAACTCTTTGATGATGGTGGGGATGGGGGGAACCCAAGCCCGTACTTATTACAATAAACCTCTCATTGAAAATCTTTCTGGAAGGCTCCAAGGTCCTCTTTCTGCCCTGACCAGATGACAAGTCAGGGGCCTTATTTGCTGACTGGCCATGCTTCTTTGGGACTTTGCTCCTCTCTGTGCAGAGCTGCGGCTGGAGGAGTTCGGGGACGAGGGCTTGGGCTGAGTGTGGCTAAAGCCTAGGATGTGCATGGGCACTGGACACCGCCCCTTGCCAGGCAATTGCTTTTCCTTCCACCCTGCGAGGACAGTCTGATTCACCGAGGGTTGTGGGTGTTGGCACCTGGGTGGGAGAGGCTGTGTGCTGAAGCTTCTTCATGTTCTTGGTGGCACTGTAACATGTCCTAGCTGTCATCTGTCAGGCTCCTCATTTCTCAGTGAACATAAGAGCTCTTGAGAGGCCTGATAATGTTCTGCTTCTCCAAGGCTCTACAGATTGGGATGTCCTGTTCTAGGTTAGGGCCTCCGAAACCCCCTTGAAAGGAAACAGTCAAGAGTACGGATTTCCTAGCAGTCCTTGTAGAGTCTCATCTGGAAGCCATCAGGGGCTCATGTGCAGTGGGATCAGAGCCACAGGGTCAGGCCCTCCGACCTCAAAGCTCTTGGATGGCTGTGAAAGCTGAATGGACACCTTCTAAAGAAGACAGCTGGTGTGGGGCCAGTCCTGCTTCCTGCCTCCTAATTTCTCCACATTGGCATTCCTAAAATGTTGAAGCCTCTAGCAAAATACCCTGTCTCTGAGAGAGCAGCATGTGACCCTCAGGGCTTTGCCTTAACCCAGGATCTGCTGGTGAGGATCTGGGATGGACAAAGAGGAAGGGCCCTGGGACTGGGTGGTACAGACCCAGGAGGCCCATCCCCCTGCATTTCCAGCACAAACTGCTCCCTCCTTCTCTTTCCTTCATCATCCACACTGGCTGCTTCCTTCTAGAAGGGCTCCTTGGGCAGCTGTGCCTGGAAGAGTCTACATTCTAAGGCATTCTTTGCAGATTGGTCAGGAGAAACACCTGCAGACAGACTGCTTGGATCAAATCCTGCCTCTACAACAACCTATTTACCTGACTGTGCCTCAGTTTCCTCACATCTAAAATGGGAATAATCATAGTACCCTCCTTAGAAGGTTGCTATGCTTACATGCATAAGGTGCTGAGAACAGTGCCTGGCACGTAGTAAGCCCTATAAAATGTTAACTTTTGAGAAATTAATGAGGGATTAAAAAAAATCTTTATTATGTTACGTCTTTAGAGACATGTTAGAGTTCTTATTTATTCAGGGCCTTGTTTCACCCTTTTGTGTTTTGTGTTTTTCATTGCATAAGGCTTGTGCGGGCCTTGCTAGACTCGCCTGGGGTTTGCAAGATTAATGCATGGTCTTCTGAGTGGTCTCTGTGCTGTTGCCCCTGTTGGTGGCACTGTAACATGTCCTAGCTGTTATCTGTCAGGCTCCTGGCCCTTTTTACCCTCTGTCTCCCACAGAGCAGCAGTGCCATCCTTGAAACTCACTTCAAACCACAGCATTCCTCTCTCCAAAGCTCGTCAATGGCTTCCCATCTCAGGATAAAATCTGAAGTCCTCAGTACACCCAGCCCTTCCATACGCAATCTGGCCTTTGACTGCATGTATGGCCACACCTCCTACCACTTTCCTCCTGGCTTATCTCCCTTTAGCCCACACACTGGCTGTCTCAGGACCTTTGTGCGTGCTGCCCCCTTAGCTGGAGTGCCATCCTCCAGATACCCTCAGATATGATCGCTGCTGAAATGTCACCACATCACAGAGGTCCCCCCCGACCCTCTCTAATTAGCATCTTTTCCTCCCACCACTCTGTCCTCGTATCCTGTTTATATTTCTTTATAGCACTTTTCACCACCTGACCTATTACATTCACATTTGTCTCCCCGTGTCTCGTCAGCCTCCCACACCAGATTGTAAGTTTCATGGGGACAGAGGCTCTGCTGCTCCATCCCTAGTGCCTCCATTGGTCCGCAGCACATATTAGGTGTTTAATAAGTATTTGTCACATACACGTTTTATTGACTTTTGTGAATAGGCTCTCCTTTTCAGGGCACAGTTATTAGTGTGGATAGATAGATAGATAGATATAGATATAGATATAGATATATAGATATATAGATATATAGATATATGTATATATCTATATATCCTTTTACCTGACTGTGTACTGAACTTCATTTATTCTTTTCTTGGTACCTTTCACTGATTATTCTGGAATAACAAAGCGCTAATTTTTTTTTTTTTTTTGAAGATTCAGTGATTGGCATGTTCTGTGAACCATCTCTCAAGTAATAATTGGCTCACACAGACATTTGACAGGAGCTATTTGGCAGATAATTGAACATTGAAGTAATTAGTGCATGTCTGGAGGGTATATATTCTACGCCATTTGTGATGAAAAGAATGATAATTATTGAATACCTTTGTGCAGGATACTCTTCTGCAAGATTATTAATACCCTCCTCATATTCAAGGTGGTTGGCCAAAACTGGACCTAAGAGCTTAAGAGTTTTTGTGGTTGTGGGGCACCTGGGTGCCTCATTCAGTTAAGCGTCGGACTTCAGCTCAGGTCATGATCTCTCAGCTCGTGACTTCGAGCCCCTCATCAGGCTCTGTGCTGACAGCTCAGAGCCTGGAGCCTGCTTTGGATTCTGTGTCTCCCTCTCTCTCTGCTCCTCCCTGGCTTGCACTCTGTCTCTCTCTCTCTCTCTCTCTCAAAAGTAAATAAATGTTTTTTAAAAAAATTTTTAAAAAGAGATTTTATGCTTGTTAGTGTGGAGTAGGGGGTTAGACCGTTGAGGTTTGAATTCCAGCTCAGTCACTTAGGACTGGCCGTGGGATCTTTAGGCAGATTGTTTAATCCCTCTGAGCTCAGTTTCCTCATATATAAAATAGTGATAATTGTACCTATCTCATATTATTAGGAGGATTAAATTAATGGAGGTAAGGCACTTAGTGCTCAGTTGGTATAAGTTAGTTTGTTTTGTTGAGGTTAGCACTGACATTATGATTTTTACCACGTAGGGTCACAGTGCTGGATTTCCAGTCTAGGGCCATCTGAGTTTCTTCTGGGCTGCTTTCATGCCTGCACTGGTTTTATGATGCTGTGCAGTGGAGTTCTGGGGGCTCTGTGAAGCCATTTGAGAGAAAAGTTACCTGGGAATGGGGTCCGGTTCCGTGCTTGCTCCTGGTCCCCTAGCCAGAGTGACTTTGCTCTCTTCTCTCTCAGACGCATGAGACTTCCAAGTGAGGGTTCCTCTGCTGAAAGGGTGGCAGCTAAGAGAAAGTTTGAAAACTGTGGCATCACATCATGATGCCACAAATCCTGCAGAAATGACATTTCTCTGTGAACATTTAAATCGTCCTTTCTGTATTTCTATTCACCTATTAATTTGAAGTCGAATGGTGCCAAGTGATGCCAACACTACCAAAACACAATTGCTTTTGCATCCATTGAGGTGCTCAAATGAGCACCCAAGGACTGTGTTCTCTCACTTTCTGAAAACACAATTACCACTTTATTTCAATGGAAGAAACTTTTGTAGGCTTCCTGCACACCCCATATCGCAAGCATTTATGCAAAAACAACATGGATTCCTCCTAAAAGGACAGTTTCTTCAACAATGATGATTCTTAGGCACAACACTATATGACAAGAGATTTCCCTTTATTAATTACTCTGTAGTATGCTAGGTTCAGGTTCACTTTCCAAAACTCCTTCCTAGAAGAGTACACTTAGGGCATGTGATCTCAGTATTTATGTAAGTAGGTCTTTAATGGGGAAAAAAGACTATTCTCCTTCCTCCAAATCGATGTAAACAATGCAAACACTATAGGAGATTATCACTCCTGTAAACAACCAGGCCAGAAATACCCTGAGAGGACATCCTGATGCACAAGTGTCAAATTTACTTGTCTCCGAGCCGCGGTGTGGTGACCCTTATCTCGGAGCACTTGGTGGCTCTGGAGGTGTGAGGAAAAGAAATCCCTTGCCAGCAGAAACAGGACCATTAAATGAAACTCCTTATATGGTTGAATTTTTGAAACCCGAATGGGTGTTTCCTGGGTATGACTGTGCTTGATTGGAGCCCTAAAATTCTGTGCCAGAAAGTTGGAAAGAGGTGACTGAAAGACCCCAGAACCCTTGTTAAAAATGATGTTTCTAGTACAAAAGACCACTGTTGTAGCTTCCGGTACAATGTTAACCTTTGCTCTTGATCCTGATTAATCCCTGTGATTCGGCCCACAAATAATACTATAATTGAATTACACTGTTGACCGTTGAAATTGAACCACATATTGCTTAAGTACATTGCTCTGCATGACCCAGGGCAACTGCCACATGCTCATTTTGCATCTGGCTTAATTTGTGGGCTGACAGGTTCAGTGGCTGCTCTGGGAGGCCATTTCTGCAGTAGTACAGAGAAGCCCATGGTCAGAACACAGATGGCCACTTATTCCTCTTCACCGTAGCAGGGGGTCGTTCATGCAGTCATCTGCAAGCTGTACCCATCGATGAGGAAGAGTTAAAAGGGGCCCGTTTTGTGACAGTTTTAAAAAGAAGTTGCTCTGGGCCTTGCTGTGAACTCTGATTAGTGTCTGGTGTTTCTTTCTTTCTTTCTTTCTTTCTTTTTTTTTTTTTTTTTTTTTTTAAGATTTAGATTTGGGGTAGAGTAAGTTCTGGTCAAGACTGAGATTATTCACTTTGACTGATGAATGGCTGTGGCATTGAAGGCTGCTGATCAGTCCATGATCTGCACATGCTCAGTTAACTGGTCTGGTCCAGGTCCTCTCTGAGGTACGTCGGCATATAGCAGTCATGAGTAAGGGGGTGGGAGAACCTAACCTTGCCTGCTTCCCACTCAGGATTCAGGTGGAGAGCACTGTGCTCTGATTCTGACCTGGACACGGTCAGAGTGGAAGTTTGGAGGTGACCAGGGGCCTGAGCTATCAAGACTATCTATCCTTTGTGTAAAGAGGTCGGAATGGCCCATGGTGGCAGGCACTGTTCAACAGCCATCGTTTTGATTTTTCCCCTTGCTACAGAGCACTCCTCCCCTCCTTCAGGGCTGCACAGACTCATTTTCTGTTCTCTGAAAGAGTCTGAGTAAAACTGGAATTCTCACTTGTTCCTTAAATACCTGCTCTAGTTGTAGGTATCGGAACTGACATACAAAACCACGTGGACCTGGTATTTTCTCCTTGAAAGATTTCCTGTTTTTAATGGTTAGAAACAGGTTTTAATTTCCTAGTTGAGTTTTGGCAAGTTGCATTTTTCTAAAAATTTGTGCATTTTACTAAGATCTTTAATTTTGTTGGCATAAGCATGGCTATCATATTTTTTAAAGATCTGCTATACCTGTTGTGTATTCCTAATAGTGCTTAATTATGCCCTTTATTTTTTGATCAGTCTTACCAGGGTTATCTTTGTTATTATTATTTTCAAAGAACTGACTTTGCTGATGACTTTCCATCGTATGTGTGTGGCATGTTTATTATTTATTCTGTAAATACATAAATATGTATATGTATTAGTCCAGGTTGTCCAGAGAAACAAAATCAATAGTGTGTGTGTGTGTGTGTGTGTGTGTGTGCATGTCTGTGTGTGTGTGTGCCTGTCCATGTGTGTTTAGAGAAAGAGATCTCTGAGAGAAACGCTGGTTGACTGATTGATTTTAAGAAATTGACTCACGTGATTATGAGAGCTAGCAAGTTCAGTCTCTCCAGGATAGGCCAGCAGGCCGGAGACCCAGGGGAGAGCCAATGTTGCAGTTCCAGTCTGCAGGCCAGCTGCTGGCAGAATTCCTTCTTCTTCCAGGGAGATCTGTCCTTTTCCGTTATGACCTTTCACCAATTTGATGTTATGGAGAGCAATCTGCATTAGATACAACCTACTAGTTTCAATGTTAATCTTGTCTAAAAAATACCTTCACAAACATCTAGACTAAGGTTTGGCCAAGTACCGGGGTACTCTGGCCTAGCCAAGTTGACACATGAAATTAACCACCACAGTATATGTGAATAAATATGCATTCTGTAACTATACTTAATATATATTCATATTTAACTTACTTGAGTGGTTTTTGTCATTTTCTTCTCTGCTTACCTAAATGTATCTATTCTCTTTTAGAAACCAAATTAAGGAGCATCTGGGTGGCTTAGTTGGTTAAGTGTCCAACTTTGGCTCAGGTCATGATCTGGTGGTTCTTGCGTTTGAGCCCTGCATCGGGCTCTGTGCTGACAGCTCAGAGCCTGGAACCTGCTTCAGATTCTGTGTCTCCCTCTCTCTCTGCCCCTCCCCTGCTCTCTCTCTCTCTCTCTCTCTCTCTCTCTCTCAAAAATAAATAAAACATTAAAAAAATTTTTAACCGAATTAAAAAACCAATCAATAATAATATGTTTTCAATTCACTGCTAACTTCCATGTGTTGTGGTTAAGTGGTCTCTAATACTTATTCTTTGGAATTTATTGATACTTGCTTTGTGGCCTTGATTAGAGCACTATCAGCTTTCATTAATGTCCCATGTGTGCTGGAAAGGTGTGTACATTCTCCCAATTGTCAGGTGCAATGTTCTGTATTTGTTCATTACATCCACTTTGTTTAAATCTTTGCTATCATTACAGATTGTTTTGGTCTGCTGGATCTCATCAGTTTCTTAGAAATACATATTAAAATTCTACTAGATGGTGGATTTTGTCTCCCTATAATTCTGAGTATTTTGCCTTGTATTTTGAAGCTGTGTTTTGTATTATATGAATACACTTTTAGAGTTCTACCTTCCTGGTGAACACTTTTATCAGCATAGAGTAACACTCTTCATCTCTAGCAATGTTTTTTGTCTTGAAGAGTATTTTTTCTCGTGTTAATCTGTCCATTCCAACTTTGTTTTGGTTTTTCTTGGTATTATATTGGTATTGACCTTCTTCCATCCTTTTTCAGTATCAAGCTTTCAGTGTGCTTTTGTTTTAGATGTATCTTTTGCCAATGGGATATAGGTACCCTTTTACTTTTTAACCAGTTTAACCATACCTGTCTTTCAACCATCGGGTGTCGTCTGTATACATTTATTTTGATGATTAATTCATCTGACCATTTTTCAACAATCTTATTGTCTGATTTCTACTTGTCTCACACTTTCTGGGCTTCACTCACCCCCCCTCTTTTTTTTTTTTTTAAACATCAAATTATTTGTATGTGTTCTTATTCCAGATTCCAGGCCCAGTTTCCTTCTGTAGGGTAGGCTTCTCTACTTTACTGAAGGTGTTGCCCTTTTGTATCCTGGCTTCGTGCAGAGGTCTCCCATCTGACCTCTCCCTTGGATCAGGCCTAAACTTTGTCTCCTGTCCCCCTCAAGTGGTCTGTGGCCCAGGTGTTAGACTGTCAGGGAACCGGCAGTGGCATACTGGATGAACACCAGTTCAAATGCTCTCTTCCCCTTGAGGTTCTGAGCTCTGAAGATTTCCTTCAGTTTAGCTGCTTAAAAAGGTGTGTGCACATGGGCTTTTGAATTTTGGGGTGTCCTTCGAGGGTTTTCTCTGTACAATTAGTCTGCCACTGACGGCCCCTTGGCTGCTGTAATGCTGTCCTTTTTGGCTCACCATCCCCTTCCTCCATCTTCAGAGTGAGTGGTGACAGGTCGAGTCCTCAGGTCGTGTCCCTCTGACCCAGTCATCTGTGTCCCTCTTCTTATTTAACTGGAAACCTGTATCTCCCCCTCCCTTTCACCCATTTTGCCCAGTCTCCAAACCCCCTTACCTGTAGCAACCATCAGTTCTCTGTATTTGTAGGTCTGATTCTGCTTTTTGTTTATTCATTTGTGTGGTTTATTTTTAGATTTCACATATGAGTGAAATCATATGGTATTATTAGTCTTTCTCAGTCTGACTTATTTCACTTAGGATAATGCCCTCTAGGTCCATCCATGTTGTCGCAAATGGCATGATCTCACCCCTTTTTATGGCTGTGTAATATTCCTTTATACACATCACATTTTCCTTATCCATTCATCTATCCATGGACACATAGGTTGTTTCTGTATTTTGGTTATTGTGAATAATGCTGTAATAAACACGGGTATGTGTACCTTTTTGAATTAGTGTTTTTGTTTCTTTGGGTAAATACCCAGTAGTGGAATTCCTGAATCATATGGTAATTCTATTTTCAATTTTTTGAGGAAACTCCATACTGTTTTCCACAATGGCTGCAGCAGTTTACATTCCCACCAACAGTATACGAGGGTTCCTTTTTCTCCACATCTTCGCCAATACTTATTATTTCTTGTCTTTTTTATTTTAGTCATTCTAATAAGTATGTGGTCAGTTTGGGGGAAAAAATATTTCATATGTGCTTGAACACGGTGTGCCATCTCTCGTTGTTTGGGACAGAGTTCTTTGTCCTTTGTTGTTCTGTTGTATCACTTCATTTTTTATTTCCTGTTTAGCTCTGCTTGATCTGTCATTTCCTAGGTTAGATGGTCACAACATGCTCTCTTTTTCACACACCATGGGATTTGGTTTTTAAAATTTGTGTTTGAGATTCGTGCGTCCAAGTTCCTCAGTGAGAAGGCCTGGAATCCCCTACATCGTGCTCAGGACTGCTGAGCTGTATGGTTCCGGGGGTGCCATGTACACTCTGGACTACAGGTTGTCCTGGCAAGTTCTCTGTATTATATAAGCTGGGAGCAGTCCCTTCCAACACTCAAACAAAATAGAGCAGAATTTTTCACGTCTTGAAGGTTTGATAGAACTTACTTGTAAAAACATTCGTCCTGAAATGTTCTTTGGAAAAGAAATTTAAATTATGGTTCAAATGCTTCAAATTATAGTTTAAATTATTTATTTTACAGGACTATTCAGATGATTTTTTGTTTTTATCATTTTATCCAGTTAATGTGTGTGTGTGTGTGTGTGTGTGTGTGTGTTAAATTTGTTTTTGGTTTTGTCTTGCTGGCCTTTGTTGTTGTTTTTAATCTCTGCTAGAAAGTTAAATGTCTATTACTATTCTTTTAAGGCTCATACTATATATTTAACATGCCTCCTTACCATGAAGGCTAAAGATAAATATCTTTAAAGAAGAGTAATGCTTCATCATTAATACATGACTCTTAGAACGCTTTGATTTCTATCAGTGCCCCATTGTCCACATTATTTTTGTGCAGAGTTCTAATGTCATCTTAATCTATATCCTCCAAATTATTATGTTTTTTTAATTGGCAGTGTTTATTTTGTTTAACAAATAATTTTAACACAGTTGGTTCTTTCATCCCACACCTTTTTGCTTGCCATAGTTTCTTTCTTCATGAAGTAGATCCTTTAAAATTAATTCAGTAATAAATTGCATGAGTCATCATCTGAAAAATGTACTCTTTTTATTCTCTTTTAAAAGTTTATTTATTTTGAGAAAGAGAGAGAAAGAGCAGGCGCGTGTGTGCACTAGCAGGGGAGGGGCAGAGAGAGAGGGAGAGAATCCCAAGCAGGCTCTGTGCTGTCAGCGCAGAGCCCATCCTTATTTTATTCTTAATCTTGAGTGACAGGTTTTCTAGAAGTTGTAGATGAGGGGCACCTGGGTGGCTCAGTTAAGTGTCTGACTTCGGTTAAATGTCTGACTTCAGTTCAGATCATGATCTCCTGGGTTTTGAGTTTGGGCCCTGTGTTGGGCTCTGTGCTGACAGCTTGGAGCTTGGAGCCTGCTTCGGATTCTGTGTCTCCCTCTCTATCTGCCCCTCCCCTGCTCACACTCTGTCTGTCTGTCTCTCTCTCTCAAAAATAAATAAGCATTAAAAAAAAGAAGTTGTGGATGACATTTTATGGTCACTGGTCATACATATAATGGAATATTACTCAGCCATAAAAAGAATGAAATCTTGCCATTTGCAACAACATGGATGTATCTAAGGAGTATAATGCTAAGTGAAATAAGTCATTCAGAGAAGTATGTTAACTATACTGAAATTACAATTTTTCTAAATTATAAATATATACATGTGAATAAATATATACATGTGTGTATATATATATACACACACACATGTATATATATATATATACACATGTATATATATATATATATATACACACATGTATATATGTGTGTGTGTATATATATATATATACACACACACATGTATATACATATATATGTGTATATATCTCACATCTTCTTTATCCTTTCACCTACTGAGGGATACTTGGGCTGATTCCCTAATTTGGCTATTGCAAATAATATTGCAAAAAACATAGGACTGCATATGTCTTTTTGAATTAGTGTTTTCATAGTCTTTGGGTAAATACCCAGTAGTGGAATTACTGAACCATATGGTAATTCTATTTTTAATTTTTTGAAATGCCTCCATACTGTTTTTCCATAGTGGCTATACCAGTTTGCAATCCTATCAACATTGCATGAGAGTTCCTTTTTCTTCACATCCTCACCAACACCTGTTGGTTCTTATGTTTTTCATTTTAGCGATTCTGACCAGTGTGAGGTGGTATCTCAGTGTGGTTTTGATTTACATTTCCCTAATGATGAGCAATGTTCAGCATCTTTTCATGTGTCTGTTGGCCATCTGGATGTCTTTGAAGGTCTGTTCATGTCTTCTACCCATTCTTTAATTGGATTATTTGGGGATCTTTTGGTGTTAAGTTGTGTGCAAACATCTTCTCCCATTCAAAAGGTTGTCTTTTAGTTCTGTTGATTGTTTCCTTTGCTGCGTGGAAGCAATTTATTTGTTTGCTTGTTTATTTAAGAGAGCAAGTGGGGGAGGGGTAGAGAGAGTGGGGTGAAAGAGAATCCCAAGCAGGCTTCACGCCGACAGCGCAGAGCCTGATGTAGGGCTCAAACTCAAGAACTGCGAGACCATGAACTGAGCCGAAACCAAGTTTTGGATACTTAACCAACTGAGCTACCCAGGCGCCCCAGAGGCTTTTTATTTTGATGAAGTCCCAATAGTTTATTTTTGCTTTTGTTTCCTTGCATCTGGAGACATATCTAGAAAACTGTGTCTATGGCTTATGTCAAAGAGGTTACTGCCAGTGTTCTCCTCTAGGAATTTTATGGTTTCAGGTCTCACATTTAGGTCCTTAATCCAATTTTGAGTTTATTTTTGTGGTATAAGGAAGTGGTCCAGTTTCATTGTTTTGCATGTAGCTGTCCAGTTTTCTCAGCACCATTTGTTAAAGAGACTGTCTTTTTCCCATTGTATATTCTTATCTCCTTTGTCATAGACTAATTGGCCATATCATCATGGGTTTATTTCTGGGCTCTCCATTCTGTTCTATTGATCAATGTGTCTATTTTAGTGCCAGTACCATACTGTTTTGAGTATTGCAGCTTTGTAGTATAACTTGAAATCTGGGATTGTAATACCTCCAGTTTTGTTCTTTTTCAAGATCACTTTGGCTATTTGGGGTCTTTTGTGGTTCCACACAAATCTAGGGATTATTCTAGTTTTGTGAAAAATGCTATTGGTATTTTGATAGGGATTGCATTAAATCTGTAGATTGCTTTGGGTAGTATGGATATTTTAACAATACTTGTTCTTCCAATCAATGAGCATGGAATATCTTTCCATTTGTTTGTGGTTTCCTCAATTGTTTTCATCAGTGTTCTATAGTTTTCAGAATACAGGTCTTTCACCTCCTTGGTTGAGTTTATTCCTAAGTATTTTATTTTTGGTGCAATGGTAAATAGCATTCTTTTCTTAATTTCTTTCTGCTGCTTCATTTTTTGTATGTAGAAATGCAACAGATTTCTGTATGTTGATTTTGTATCCTACAACCTTATTGAATTCACTTATCAGTTCTAGTAGTTTTTGGTGGAGTTTTTCAGGTATTTTATATATAGTTTCATGCCACCTGCAAATAAGATAGTTTTACTTCTTAGGTACCAATTTGGATTCCTTTGTTTCTTTTTGTTGTCTGATCACTATTGCTAGGACTTCCAGTAGTATGTTGAATAAAAGTGGTGAGAGGGGGCATTCCTGTCTTGCTGCTGATCTTCAGGGGAAAGCTCTCAGTTTTTCACTATTAGGTATGATATTAGCTGTCGGTTTTTCATATATGGCCTTTATTATGTTGAGATCTATTCTCTTTAAAACTACTTTGTTGAGGGTTTTTATCATGAAGGAATGTTGTACTTTGGAAAATGCTTTTTATGAGATGATCATGTGGTTTTTATCCTTTCTCTTATTGATGTCATGCATCATGTTACTTAATTTGTGAACATTGAACCACCTTTGTATCCTAGGAATAAATCCCCCTTGATCGTGGTGAATGATTTTTTTAATGTATTGTTGGATTCAGTTTGCTAATATTTTATTGAGGATTTTTGCATCTGTGTTCATCAGAAATATTGGCCTGTAGTTCTCTTTTTTTGTAGTGTCTTTATCTTGTTTTGGTATCAGAGTAATGCTGGTCTCATAGAATGAATTTGGAAGTTTTCCTTCCTCTTCTGTTTTTTGAAATAGCTTAATACTAGGTATTAATTCTTCTGTAAGTGTTTGGTAGAATTTACTTGTGAAGCTGTCTGGTCCTGGATTTTTCTTTGTTGGGAATTTTGTTGTTGTTGGGAGTTTCTTTGACTGTTGATTCAATTTCATTGCTGGTAATCAGTCTGTTCAAATTTTCTATTTATTCCTGATTCAGTTTTTGGTGGTATGCTCTTAAGAATTTATCCATTTCTTCTAGATTGTCCAGTTTGTTGGCATATAATTTTTCATACTATGCTCTTATAATCCATTATATTTCTTTTGTGTTGGTTGTTATTTTTCCTCTTTCATTTATGATTTTGTTTGTTTGAGCCCTGTCTCTATTTTTTTCTTTTTTTTTTTTTTTGCTCAGTCTGGCTAAAGGTTTATTAATATTGTTGATTTTTTTCAAAGAACCAGCTTCTGGTTTCATTGATCTATTGTTTTTTTAGTTTCTATTTTGTTTATTTCTCCTTTAATCTTATTATTTCCTTCCTTCTACTGGCTTTGGGTTTTGTTCTTTTTCTAACTCCTCTAGGTGAAGGTTAGGTTGTTTATTTGGGATTTTTCTTCTGTCTTGATGTGTCCTGTATTGCTATAAACTTCCCTGTTAGAACAGCTTTTACTGCATCCCAAAGATTTTGGACCACTGTATTTTCATTTTAGTTTGTCTCTATGTCTTATTTTATTTCCTCTTGATTTCCTGGTTGACCCATTAATTGTTTAGTAGCATGTTATTTAACTTCCATGTATTTGTGTTCTTCTCAGACTTTTTCTTGTGGCTCATTTCTAGTTTCATAGTGTTATGGTTGGAAAAGACGCACTGTGTGACTTTAGTGTTTTTGAATTTGTTGAGACTTGTCTTTTGGCCTAATACATGACCTATTCTGGAGAATATTCCATGTGCACTTAAAAAGAATGTGCATTCTGCTGTTTTAAGATGGGATGTTCTGAATATATCTGCTAGCTCCATCTGGTCCAAAATGTCATTCAAAGCCACTGTTTTCTTGTTGATTTTCTGCTTGGATGATTTATCCATTGATGTAAATGAGATGTTAAAGTTCCCTACTATTATTGTATTGTCATCAATTACTCCTTTTAAGTTTTTTTACTAGATGCTTTATGTATTTTGGTGTTCCCATGTTAAGCGCATCAATATTTATAGCTGTTATATCTTGTTGGGTTATTCCCTTTATGATTATATAGTGTCCTTTTTCTCTTGTTACACTCTTTGTTTTAGTCTATTTTCTCCAATATAAGTATTGCTACTAAGACTTTCTTTTCACCTCCATTTGCATGATAAATGCTTTTTGTATCCCTTCATTTTCAATCTGCATGTGTCTTTATGTCTGAAATGAGTCTCTTATAGGCAGCATATAGATAGGTCTTGTTTTGTTTTGTTTTTTATCCATTCTGTCACCTTATGTCATTTGTTTGGAGCGGTTAGCCCATTTACATTCAAAATAATTATTGATAGGTATGTACTTATTGCCATTTTGTTACTTGTTTTATGGATGTTTTTATATTTCTTCTGTGTTCCTTTCTTGCTCTTTTCTTTCAAGGTTTGCTGGCTTTTTTTACTGATATACTTGAATTGCTTTCTCTATTTTTTAGCATACCTGTTACCGGTTTTTGTTTTGTGGTTAACATTTTACACATATAACAGTCTACATTAAGTTGATGGCTGCTTACATTTGAACCCATTAAAAGATCATTTTTAAAAATTTGATCTTTCACATATGTATTTCTGAACTGTGTGACATACATACTTTGTATAAGTGAAGTAGGACTGATTGTTACTGCAGCCGAACAGGCTAAAAGATCAGTAGCTTGAAACAGCAAAGTTTGTTTCTTGTTGATACTTTAAGTTCCCTCCAGATCTGCTGAGGGCTCTGGTCCATGTCATCATCCTTCTTGGACATGGGCTGATTCACTCTCTACCATTACCAGAGGCCAGAGCAGGTGGAAGAGATATGGGGAATTATGTACTGGTCCTTAAAAACTTTCATGTTTATTGGCCAAGGGAAGTCATGTGGCCATAAGTAAACAAGGAGCAGACATGTAATCCCGCTGTGAGCCCAAGTAGAGGAGAACCAAAACATCTATAAATAACCCTAATTATTACCACATACCTTCTTACTTGCTTTTGGAAGTGATCATTAAAAGGCTTTCAATAAAATCCTATGCTTGCATTTTACATGGTCTTATTTCCTCTAATAATTACTAAATCTGTATTAAGCTTTAGTTTTGCCTCCTTAAATGAAAAATTACCAAGTGACCTCCCTAAACATTAAAATTTAGTATTCATTGTGGTGATTTGTGTAGGTTTCAGGTTTCTTAGATGGTTTCAACTTAGGCTTCACATTAAAATCACCTAAGGAGCTTTTTATTATTCCAAATCACATCTTAGACCAATTAGAACTTCTGGAGGTAGGACCCAGGCATCTATAGTTTGTAAAACTCACTATGCATATAAAATTGAAAACCTTTGTGCTAATCTATCTTCCCCAAAGAGTGCTTTGTTGTTCAAAATAAAGTAAGTGCCCCTCAAGAGAAGCTTTATTAGGGTTTGAGTATAAGGTGAATTGCTCTTTTCTGAGAAGTAATTTGGGGAATAACACCTTGTCTCTTTTCTATGTTGTGTTATATGTTATGTTATTGTCTCTTTTATATTGCTCTGTTACCCTCAAGTATGAAAGCATATATTTTCTTCTTTGTTGTAGCTGGTAGTTCTATTCTGATTTGTTTCCCCTTGTGGTTGTAATTTTTCCATAGGAGCTAATTATCTGAAGGGAATGCGTGGAGTATGGAATTGAGTCTTCTAGACAATTGTTGCCTTTGTTAATGCTAGGCCTTAGGAGTTTCACCATTCTGGGCCATTTTGTGAGCCTGTATGTTGATATAAATTGAAAAAAAAAAAAAAAAAAAACAAAACAAAACAAAACAAAAACAGGGATTTAAGTCTTTTATGTATACATATACCACATCCAAAAATAGTCACAGATACACACACCCACACACACACCCCTTGAATGGTAGGGAAGAATCCCAAGGCTTTAGGGCAGAGAAGGGGCCCAGAGAAAGGAAGAGACTTGTCCAAGACCACAGAGTGACCTAAAGTTAATGAAAATCTTGGTCTCTTCACCTACCCATGGCCTGACTGGCCTGACTTATCCTCTGTTTATAAAGGTATCTGTGTTGGAGCATGTCTGGGATGGTCAGGGATTACTCAGTGAATTGGAGACTGGGGGATCTTCCTCTGCTTGGTCCACTTTCTTCCCTGAGGTTGGCTGTGGCCCTTCATAGTCAACTCTCCATCAGATTTGTAGGGCCTAGAAACTGCTGACCATACACTAGAGTGTGGGTAATCCGCAGTTTCCCAGCTCCCCAGAGCCATGAACTTGTTTGTGGATTGTGACCCACAATTCCCTCTATCCTGTGCTTTCAGAAAGCAAACCAGCAATCAAATAGTAATTGTTTCCTTCTGTGTGGATTTTTCCTTGCAAAAACTGCCGTGGCAACTAGGAAGCTGGCTCTTAGCGGGGTGGAGGGACCTAGATTTAGACGTCAGGCCTGCCCGTAACTGTGGATGTGGTGGCCCTATTGCCCATATTTTCCAGCAGAGCCCTGCATTCCAAGTATTTTATCCTGTTGGCCTTACAAACAATCCAAATGTCCTAGAAATTCCACTATCGACACCACATTTTCTAAAGTGTTTTTTATTGCTGAAAAAAGCACAGAAATCCTTTGTCAGACTGTGTCACCCCAGTCTTTGGTTTGAAAAATAGACCACTGTGTTTATGCAAAGAAGACTTTTTGTTTGTTTGTTTGTTTGTTTAAATGGTGAGGTTTACAAAGGCAAAAACAGCCCCTGTTTAGGACACTTGAAATTAGAAAGAGCTGACCCAGTCTGAGCTCTCTTCCTCTTAGCTGTTCCTCCAAGCATGTGTGCATGTAGTCAGATGCCCCTTCGACATCTGCAGGGCAGGGGCTGTGATGGCAGGAAGTCGGCCAACTGTGGCAGGGACCCTGCCGTCAGAGTTTCACGGTCCATAATAGGGAGGATGAGATGTGGATTCACCGTAACTAGTGCAGCTTTAAAGTGTGAGTACGTTAGGGGATGTTGAGGTCCCCCAAGTGGGAAAATCCAGAAAGATTCCGATTCACTAAACCTCATCAGAGCTGAGACTGGCAGTCTACGGCATTGTATTGCACAGAGCGTGTCACTGGGCCAGGCTAGAGTCAGGAATCACTCTGGGAGGAGTGGAGAGGAGAGGAGAGGAATACATATACAGGGAGGAGAGGAATTTTTGGTGCCATCTGTGCACAGCCCTACCACATTAACTTAAACTGATGGATCTAAAAGCTGACGAATAGCAGCTCATTATTTTAGCCAGTGTGTTTCAGGTCACTGGGAAGGGCCGGCTGTGTTCTCCCAGTTGTCTAGGGGTGTGAGCTTCTGTACATCATTCTCCTTGGGCAAGTTGTTCACCTCAGTCCGGTCTCTTCCTGCCATGCCGTGCCCAGGATCGAAGATGGTTACTGCCGAGTTTACTTTGAGAATGATTCTGCTGAGGCAGAAGTGATTTTCTAGGCTTCTTATCCAATCTTCTTTCCCCTATCTCTTCTCTCTTTGCTCTTTACCAGTCCCTTGCCCATGGCATCCACCCTTCTTACCAAAGTTCCTGACTCTCTTTCGTTCCAGGCACTAAAACAGGTGCAGATATCGGTGACAGTAGCTGCGAGCCTGCACTGGCCTCTCCGGCCTCCCACACGAACCCTTTCCCAGTGCTCCATCTCGTTGAGGACTTGAGACTGGCACTGGAGATGCTGGAGCATCCTCAGGAGAGAGCAGCCCTCCTGAGCCAGATCCCGGGCCCCACAGCTGCCTACATAAAGGAGAGCTTGGTGAGTGGGCCCCTGGCCTGTTTGGGAAACCACTGGGACACATAACCACACAACCACGAGGCCTACAGCATGCCACACTGCCTGGGACTATTGCCTCATCTGTGCACTTTGCAGCCTCTTCCTGCTTCCCATCCAGCTTTGGCCAGCCCCCACTGGGTGGTCCTTTCCAGCAGGAAAGGCCCAGGCAAGCAGCTTAAGCCACACAGTCAGGCTGCCTGTGTGCTCCCGTCATGCTCCCTGAGAAGGGGGAAATCTGGGGTCGAAGGAGAGCAAGCATGAGCGTTTTTCCAGGCAGGATTACATGTACAACATGCCGAGTTATAATCCCCAGCTGGGGTCTCTATGCTTGGTCGTGCCCCCCACTCCTTGTTTCTTGCAATAGAACCTTGTCACCTCACCCACTCCTTCACTGCTGCCCTTGCTCTTCAGACCTCTTTCCCCTGGTGCATTCTGTCCCAAGTGGGATGCAGGTTTCCTAACTCCCCTTCTGCTCTCTCCGGATCAAGGCTGTACACCTGCTAGTCTCTGAGGGAAGGAGACGAGGAACCAGAGCTGTAAATATATGACTTTGGTTACCTATCTCCTTCCCCATGGAGACCAGCTGGTCTACCTTAAGAGCTGATGATATTTGGGAATGGGTAAGGTGAGGAGCTTGCCTGCTGAAGAGGTGTGGAAACTGCAACCATTCCGGGGCAGAAAGGAGGAAATGGAAGCTTGAGGGAGCATGTGATTGCCTAAGCTGAAGCTGAAGCCAAAATGCAGTCTTCTAAAGCTGGAGTCCTGCAAACTGATCCAAAATGGGAAAATATGTACAGAAGGGGGAAGGCAGGAATGGGACCACTTTACTGGGAGGGGGAGGTTGATGTTGGAAACGCAGGAGGTTGAGACATCCTTGTCCAGAGGCTAAGTCACTTGCCATTAGACAGGTTGCATCCCAGATGTCCTAGCTGACATTTTTTCTTCTTTTTTTTGAGGGGAAGAAAAAGTTCGGTTTACATAACTGAATGGAAAATAATTCATGAAATAGTAAATAAAGTTTAATACGGTCTCGTGCGCCCTGAAGGAAGCGGTGCCCGATTTGGAGGGGTGGTTGCTATGTCCAGATAGTCTCCTATTTGGAACTTCTGCGACTGCAGTGTCATGGAGTCATCAGTCCCCTTCCTCCCGGACATGGTGCTGCCAGTCTGCTTTCCTTGATAGCCAGGCTATTTTAGGATCTGTAAAAACAATTGCAAAACTGAAGTGTGTGCCCTCCTTTCTAGCTTCTGGGTAGACCTCTACTAAATTAGTCGGTTCTTTCAAAGTTGCATCCATACAAGTGTAGATGTGCAGTTCGCTGGACGGTACGTTTCTGCAGGGGAATTCGTCTCTTTGGTGGTGGCCACCGTTATTGGTGGTGAAAACACACAGTGGCGGTGGTCACATTGTCGATACAGTCTCATACGCGTGCCTTCCTCTGAACACTGAAGAATTCGTTATATTCATATGTGTTACTCAAGATTTTCGTTACGTAGGCTGCCTGCCTGGTGTCCTGTATCATACCTACACCAGTGTGGTAGGAAGAGTAGTGGCCTCCCAAAGACATCTTTGTGCTAATTGCCAGAACCGGTGAATATTACCTTCCATGACAAAGGAGAAGGTAGCAGATGGAATTAATGTGGTTAATCAGCAGAGTTTAACAGTTTAACAAAGAGCAAGCAGTGTGGATTGTACAGGTGGGCCCAATGTAGTCACTGGCATCCTTATAAGTGGAAGGAGGCAGCAGAAGAGTCTGTGTGGGAGCGGTGTGAGCCGACCTTTCTAGGTGGGAGCAGCGTCAGGAGCCAAGGGACGCAGGTAGGGGCTGGGGGCTGGCAAGGTGGCCTCTCCCCTAGAGCCTCCAGCATGGAAAGCATTCCCACCAGCACCTTGCTTTAGCCCAGTGAGCCCCACTTGGGACTTCTGACCTCAAGAAATGTAAGGCTGTATGTTTGTCTTGGTAGAAGCCACAAGGTTTGTAGTAATTTGTTAAGACAGCAATAGAAACTACAGCCAGGTGCTGCCTGGAAAAGGGTGAGAAAGGCTGTGCGATGGCTTGTGGGTGGGCCTGTTACCATCTAGCTTTGCAGATTGCCTCGTGTTGTCCCCAAAGGAAGATAGTCCTTGGTGGGCTCTCAGACTTGTGCCACTACCGGACAGAAGGCCGCACCTGCTCCTCCACTCACCCTTTCCAGCCCGTGGTCAGTCAGGAGTTGCAGGGGGCTTTGGGAGTTTGGTTCCTCTCTCCTGTCCCAGGGCAGAAGGGTCTCTGCCTCCCTCAAGTTCCACCAGGAATTCTGGATGTTCCTGAACTTCTGGCCCTAGAGGTTGTGCCTGGCTTCTCTCCAATCCCCTCTGACCGTCTTTTGCCTACTTTTCCCCGGGTTTGGTCCCCCATCTCTCCCTCCGTTCCCACTAGCCTGACTGACTCTAGCTGCCATGTTTAAGGGGAACTTTAAGACGCCTCAATAGAGTTACTGGTCCTTAGCCCCTCCTTCTGAAACCCTTGGTCCCAGATGCATTTTAGAAGTCAGGACTTATTAAACTTTAGAAGGGTAAGACGGTGTATATCTGCTGTATAATCTATTCTATCTCTAGCAGATATGGAGCAGGAACACGTTAACGTTTCTTCAGCGAAACTCCTGAATGTCCACATGAAGTGGGATAAAGAAAGACTGTAAATATTTTGCTAGTTCAGTTCCAGTTAGACTGCCAAATAATGGCACCAACATTATCTTCTTAAAAACAAACCTTTTGGTTTTCAGAGCTGTTGGGGTTTCAGAATTGTAGGTAAGGGATGGTGAGCTTCTACGTGGAATGTTTCAGTGTTGAAAGCAAAACTTAAAACCAAATGTTGGTTGTCAGATATCATGGCCACAATTCTCCTAAAGTCCCTGTTGACTCTTTCTGTCCCTGGGCTGTCCTGTCACCATGTGCCTGGGGCCCCTTGGAAACTCCCAAACAGCCTTCTCCGCGGTTTCCTGAACCCTTGCTTGCATCAGGCTGCGGGGTAGTTTAGCATCTTGTTTTAAATGCCCCTTCTCAGCTTGCCCAGGACCTTACCATCACATAACCAAGAGATTCATTGGAGTGTCTTCCCCAGGAAAGTCCAGTCTTCCCAGAGTACAGAAAATAGCTCTTGGTTCTTTTCTTCACTGTATAGTTTACAATGATTATGTACTTTGTATGGATGTGCCTGAATTTATGTGGCCATTTCTCTAATATTAACATTTAGGTTATTTTTAATCTTTCACTAATATATAGCTCTGCTGCAGAGAATGTCCAGGAACATTTTTTACCTCTAGATATTTCCTTAAGATAGAGTCCTAAAGGTGGAACTAAAGTAAACAGACACAATACAAGATATTCCATTAAACTTGAATTGTAGATAAGCAATGGATAATTCTTAATAAGTATGTCCTATGCAGTTTGCTAAATCTGGCAACTCTAATCCAAGGGAATTAATATCTTTAAGCCTTTGACACATTTTTCCCAAACCACTTTTCAGGAAGATTTTGCTCATTTATATTTTCACTGGCAGGGCTTGAGGTACATCCTGATCAACAACAATCACTAAGATTTAAAAACCAACTGAGGGGCGCCTGGGTGGCGCAGTCGGTTAAGCGTCCGACTTCAGCCAGGTCACGATCTCGCGGTCCATGAGTTCGAGCCCCGCGTCAGGCTCTGGGCTGATGGCTCAGAGCCTGGAGCCTGTTTCCGATTCTGTGTCTCCCTCTCTCTCTGCCCCTCCCCCATTCATGCTGTGTCTCTCTCCGTCCCAAAAATAAATAAAAAAAAAACGTTGAAAAAAAAAAAAACCAACTGAACGAATTTCTTAGGAAAAAGTGTCTTTTTACCACTTTGCGTTTCTTTGCTTAGTGGAAGGCTAAACATTTTATATTTATTAGTATTCTTTTGTATGGTATCCAAAGTTTTGATCTCCTACCCCTATCTGGAAAAGTTCATTTTCCATTTATGCATATTTATATACACAGTATTTTCCTAATGTATGTAAATTATAAAACATAGCCCCATATAAAGATTTTTAAAGGACAGGTTGAAAAATAGTTCTAATATTTTCTTGCCAACACCCTGGAGTTCACCTTGGATCTCCCTACCCTACCCTCATCTATTCATATTCTATGTTCTTCTCCCCTCTCCCCTTGAAGATTTTAGTGCTTTTCTTATATATTAACCTTTTTAAGAGCGGTCACTTTGTGGCATTTTTCTTACTTTGCTTTTAAAATGCTGTTTGTGGTGCTTTTTGAGACAAAACTTTAAAAGGGTTGTAATTATCAATCTTTCCTGTTTGGGTTTCTTGTTTTTCTTTTATCCCTGGAAAGGCCTTTTTTAACCTTTGATCAAATAATACTCACCTGTATCCTCCTCCAGTAAGTTCATGGTTTGATTTGTGTCTTAGAGTTCACTTGAATTCACCTGCAATATTTCTTAATGTGTGGTGTGAAATAGGATTCTAACTTCGATAACTTACTAAAAAGGATTCTTAAATATTTCTGATCCAAAGACAGTCAACATGGTTATCAGTTTTTCAAGATGTGTTGCTGAAAACCACTTATATTAAGATCTAGAGATCTGTTTTGGGGTTATTGTGGTTGGGGGAATGCCTGCCTTTGAAGAGAGTTTTCCTGAAAGTTGTTGTGTTCAGAGTCTTCTACAGTAATTATGGCCCATCAGCAGCTTATGAACGGTGTACTTTCAGGGCAGGTCAGAAGTTCATATAAACATTCCAGGATACAAGCACAGGATGTTAAGTTTTGATTCTGGGCAGAGACTGCCTGTCTGTATATTAGATGTTGCAGACCTAAAGTCCTTTTATAATCTGGGGACACACACATTCTATAGTAGGTCTTCCCTGTGTGGAAATAGAGTCCAAAGTAGTGAACAAACCCACTGGTACATTTTGGATTGGTTTTAGATGGGTACCATTAGTCAGAAGACTTTGCCATTTAAACTGTGGTCTGTGGGCCAGCAACCTTGCCACCCTCTCTGATCGTTTGCTTGCTGCTTTGTGTTTTTATAAAAGGGCAGAAGCCCCGCACCTATACCCATCAAACTATCTCCCAGTGATTCCTAGTCACGTTACAGTTTGAGAAACACTGCCATAAACCACAGAGACTTAAATTATTTAAAAGTATGTGTGGCTTAGAATTGGAACTAATAAGGCAGCTTGAAGGGTCAGGCAGGCAGTGCTTATGCCTTGTCATCCAGGATATCTGTGTCCCTTCGTGTTTGTGCTATTCTCTTCTTTAGTCAACTGGCTTTGCCATATGCCTCCATTACTGCTTTGTCATATGTTGTCCTGGCATAGTCCAGTTCTGCCTCGTGACCTCTCTGGCAGTTGGTGTTGCTTCTCCAGAGAAGTGGCATAAACAGTAAGGAGGTTTATATGTCACTAACAAGATAGGCAGAAGACGGGTGGTTCCAGGATCAAATCAGTGGTTCTGGGATGACCTCAAGAGCTCTGGCTCTTTCCATCTTTCTGCCCCAACATCCTTAGGGGGTTGGTTTTTCCTCAGGGCTATCACCTAACAGTTACAAGATGGCTAGTGCAGCTCCAGGCCACATGTCCAGAGGTAGGACGTGTCCTTTCCTTTTTTCCACTCTCCCCCCCTTCCCACCCCCCGCCCCGCCAATTAGGAAGGAAAATCTTCTCTGAAGCCCTGCAGCAGACTTCCCATATAGTCCCAAAGTTTGGATCTGTTCACATGTGTAAGCCCTAGCTGCAAGGGAGGCTGGGAAATCAGTATTGGCACATTCATTCACCATAGTGGTAGGTAGCCTTTGTCTGAAAGGAACTATACTAGGAAGGAGGGGGAATGAATGGCTCTTAGACAGCCCAGAGCAACTGCCACATGGCCTTTAGATTTGATTTTTATTCTTGTTGACAAATTCTTTTCATGTTTTCTCTCCTGCATTCATTACCCCCCCCTTCTTCCTTTCCCACTCTATCCTGCTGTGTGTGTGTGTGTGTGTGTGTGTGTGAACTCCATTTCCTGGAAGAGAGAATCTAATTGGTCTGCTCCTAATTTTTAAGTTTGTTTATTTTATTTTGAGAGAGTGAGAGTGTGAGCAGGGGAGGGGCAGGGAGAGAGAGAATCCCAAGCAGACTCTGTGTTGTCAGCACAGAGCCCGATGTGGGGCTCAAACTCACCAACAGTGACATCATGATGTGAGCCAAAGTCTAGAGTTGGATGCTTAACTGACTGAGTCACCCAGGTGCCCTGGGCTGCTCCTAATTTTTGAGCTAAGTTCCCCAGGCCTACAAAGAGATGTTAAGTGCAAAAGAAATGGAAATTAAAGACCTTTCATTTACGCACGGCTGTGGATTAGCTACCCTTGGGTCACACAAGGGCCAGTTAGCTGTGGTGAGAGGACCATGTGATTAAAAAAAAAAAATGATCTCCTCTGTACTGTGGACCTTCAGACACCAATGTTGGCATCTGTGCATAAGGAAAACAGGCGCTGAAGAGGCAGAGGTGGATGTGGGAGAATGGTTGGTGGTTAGAATAGAAGCAAATAATAGGAGTCTGGGCCCTGTCTTTGTCTCAGGTGGAGAAGGTGCCCCTGGTCCTAGTGCATCACAGGCGGCTGTGTTTCTTTACAGTGGAGCTGGTCCTCCCCCTGCCGGTGCTGGCGGGCTGGACAGAGAATGATTGGCAGCAGACTCTGCCTAGTGATAGTTATAAACAGGCCAGACTCCTAAAGACAAGGAGAGCAGACCTGTCCAGGATTCAGTAGTGCTGGGTTATGAGTGAGTTTCCAGAGATTTAGGGCCTAAAACAGGGTCTTCCCTTCCTTGGCAGGCAGTAAATTGAGGAAAAGTGGGCTCCAGGCCTAGAAGAGTATATGTGGGGCTCTCTAAGCTGGGGCCCCCCTCTGGGGCTTCAATAAGGAAAGGAACAAAGGGCCCAGATTCCCTTGCCCTGGAAGCAGTATCTGTGTCTCAATTCTGGGCCTATCACTAGAAAGTTGGTAGGGTACCTGGGAGCTTCTGGTAAGGCCCTCTTGTAGGGATAGTGTCCCGGGGTAAACTGGGGCCTGACCGGCAGAGAAGCTTCTGTGGGGCTGTCCTGTGCTGTGGTACAGCAGAACGATAGGACCTTAGGAGATGAAATGTCATCTCTCACGTTGGGTAGATAGGGCCAACCTCAGGGTCCGTACTAGCAGAGGATGAAGCTGAGACTCTGGCTGGAGGGCTGAGGCATCTCTCCTGTGCTGGGAACGGAACTGAGTTCTACCAAGGGGCTGACTCCTTCATTTCCCTGCAGCCACCTCCTCGGCCTGTGGTGAAGTGCTGATGATGCCCTCAGGGAGATCATGGCCATTTCTGGTCAAGAGCTCCTCATTCCCACCAGATGGTCCTGAAGGCCAGAAAGGAGACCAGTGCTCATCAGTGACCCTGACCTGACCACAGGAGCTGGTGCCACCATGGGCACTTCCAGGAATCTGGCTATACCTTGAGTGAGGCTCTTCCATGGTCTAGAAGGGGTATCCCTAATCTTCTATACCTGCTTGCCTTGGCTGGGCAGAGGCTGGTTGGGTAGATCCAGGGCTGGACTGGCAGGGTGGAGCCCATAGAGGGTCCGGTTTTCCAGCTTCCAGTGGGGACAGCCAGCTAGCGAGGTGGTGACTCTGGTCCCTGGGTAAGGCCCAAGAGCTATCAGAGCCAGCAGGGTCTCCAGATGGAGCAGCTCTGGGTGCTTCTCTAACCAGTCAGTACCTACCCCTCCTCTCCTCTCCTCTCACAAAGTGCTAGGTCTGTCCTGCTGTTTAATGGCTTTGGATGTGGGTCACGGGAATCCAGGGTAAAGACCTGAGCTTTAGGGGCTCAAGGTGAAGTCTAAGGAAAGGCTGGCAAACCCAGCAGCAGTAGAGTGAGGGCAGGGCAGGGTGAGGGGAGGAGGTGGACAGAGAACCCACAGCAGAACTGTTCTCCAGGCCCCACTAAGGAAGCAGGGTTCACAGAGTGGCTTGGCCATCCAGCAGGAGCCCAGACTTTTCTCCCCAAGGTTACAGGTGTCCTGGTCAGCATGCTTGGGCAACACTGAACTTGGGTGAGACATCATGGGAGGCAGGAATGAGTCAAGAGGCCAGCACTCTGCCACTTGCATGTGGCTTTGAATGAATCTTTTCCCCTCCTCTGGGACTCTTTCCCTACTGGAAGTGACCGCTGCTTTGACAATCTGCCTGCAAGATCTGGCCAAGCATTCCAGCGCTGGCTTTTTGGTAGGCACCATTCATTGCCTTCCACAGCCTAGGCCTTGTGGTCTCCAAAGTGGAAACAGATTAGGGAGCTTCTCTAGGGGCAGCTGCCCCACAGTCTGGGCTTGGTAGAAGCTGACCTCCCAGAAGCAGTGGAATGTCATGGCAGGGAAGTGAGGGGAAATTCAGGACATGTGCTCACCTCTGACAGCCTGCAGTAGCTTTGGGTGCCCCCAAGTCCCTTCTTCACTAGTCTCTCAAGAAACAAAGTGGCCTGGGCCCAGGAGGGCACATGGCCGCCCCCCTCCTCGTTCCACTGCCTTGTCACAGATGGTGGCTTCCTCAGCTCCCAGCTTCTCAAACAAAGCCCTGTCATTCCTGCCAGATTCAGTGTGCAGTCTTTCATTCTGGCCAAAGAGGCAAATCTGTTTACCATACTGCAAAGCCAGAGGAGTTACAAGAAAAGGTAGGGAGAAAAGGCTGTTCTCTGAATTACGAACTGTGAGCTTGTTTCTTATGCCAGGTGATTTGTCTCTGGATCTTTATTCTCCACCCGGGGGCCTAGAACTAAGATGGATCAGGATAAATGTGTGTTGGACCTCTTCATTTTGGAAAGTTTCAGGGGTTTTATAGGGAAATCTTTTTCTCTGAATCTTGAGCGAAGGGGAAACTTTGTGCTTGTATTTCAAGGTGGGCGGGGGGGGGGGCGCAGAATGGCTTATGTGAACCAGTTCCCAGTGTGTTTCTTGCCTTTCCTTTCCTTTGAGTGAGAGCTGAAAGTCATAGCTGTCGGCACCACTCTGCCCCAACCCCCCCCCACCCCCCCCCACCCCCCCCCCCCCCCCCCCCCCCCCCCCCCGCCACGTGCTTCCCTCCCAAGAGGCTCCTTCCCTGAGCAGGGCCCGAGTGCCTGCCGGGTTCTTTGTTCCTATGCAGTACTGGATAAAGCCACTAGGTGGGAGTCAGGGATAAATGCTAGAAAGTCTGAATCCCAAGTCCCAAGGAAGAAGGTACAGGCTTTATACAAGGAAAAATAGCTTTGTTTCAATTAGAGAGATGGCCTAAGCTCCTTTCATTAATGAAACTGGTGGGCAGTGTACCTGGGTCAGTTGGTGGAGTTCTTTCCCATTTTCCTTGGAACCTGCTAGACAAAGGGCAAGCCAGAGAGGCCTCTGCTTTTTGTGTTGGGGGAGAGGAAATGGGAGGGCTGAGGGCTGGTCCTGGGAGCATAGACCTGGCCTTCCATTGTCAAAAAGAAGACCTCTCCAGACCCCTTAAGTGCAGTGCATCTTGGGGCGTTATTAGGATGGCTCCCTCCATTCCAGGAGGCATTTCCTGGCCCTGTGTTGCCAGGCCCTGCCCTGGAGAAACCACCTGTACCTTGGATTTTTTTTTTTTTAATACATTTTTCCTGGCATAGCTTCTCAGAGAGGGGATCTTTTAGCTACTATAAACTTAGCAGTTTTAACTTTCCTGGAGTTTTGGCTCCCCACCCCTGACCTCCCCCAAGTAAATTGTACCCTACTAAATTCTAGAGGTCTGGCTCCTTGCAGACCTGACTTGAAGAAACTATTTCAGTCTCTAAGAACCAATGTTTATAAATGGCCATGAATGTGTAAACACTGGTGAAAAAGCACATAAATCCTTCCCTACAAGTTTCCTGCTTCAGACCTAGGGGACGTGGTGGCCCATGTTGCCAGGTTAGCATGACTTGGGGTCTGAGCACGCAAACACCCATCAGCAACCTTCTGCCCTTTTAGGCACCACTGGTAGGCAGACAGGCTCTGGAGGCTTCACACTTCCAGGGAAACTTGCTCAATACCTTGTGCTTTAAGAAAAAAATACCTTGTGCTTCTGAAAGTGGTTTCCTAACCTCTGACTATTCAAATATGGTGCTGAGCTCTTCATATATGAGCATCCCCTAGGAGCTTCTTAATAATGCACAGTTTCAGGTCCTGTTTCCAACCTCCTGGGTGAGAATCTGCATTTTTATAAGAAATAGCCTCCAACCCAGGTGGTTCATTACAGATGGGGAGGTAGTGCCCTAGCCAGGGGTCAGCAACCGATGGCGTGCATTTGGCTCACTGCCTATTTCTTATGCCCCGTGAGCTAAGAATGATTTTTTATGTTTTTCAATGATTGAGAAATCATAAGAATATTTTTATGCTAAAATGGCCTAAAATCCTAATTTCAGTGTCCACGAATAGCATCCACATAGCCCCGCTCTTTGGTTTATGTGTTAGCCGTGACTGTTCTTGCACTTACAAATGGCTGAGTTTGGGTGTAACAGAGACCAGATGGCCCACAAAGCCTAGAACATTTGCCATCTGGCCCTTTATAGGAAAAGTCTGCCGATCCTGGTCCTAACTCCTTGTGGAGGTAGGTTCCCGGGCCTGTGAACCATGGGGACTTGGGCTGCGGTGATCACGATGCTGTTTTACAAGCAGGACTTGCTTTACAGGCAGTGTCCTCGGGCTGGGCTCCTCCACCTCCACTCTGCAGTGGCAGGCTCCATGTGCAGCATACCTGTGGAACACAAACCTGTGTCTGGCATACCAGGGGCACCCTGACACTTGTTACCATGGCCCAGAGCCCGGGGCTCAGGGCTGAGCTAGAGTTAAGGACGCAGGTGACCCACGAGACCCCTCTCCATCCACAGTTCTGCCCGATCAGATGCTGCCGACTCCAGGCAGCCGGCGAGGAGGAGCAACACCGCAGGAACCCATCCCGAGTCATTCCCATGCCTATGTGGGATTCTAGCATGTAGGGGACATTCGTGGGGTCCCCTTCGAGGCCCTGGGATGAGGAAGAGGACAAGCTGTGTGAGTTTCCCTGTCCAAACCTGACCACTGTGTCCTCTTAGCTGTCTTTTTAGTCCCCAAATGGTCAGTCTCTCACGTGTCCTGCTCTTTGCCCTCAGCTGGCTGCCTCATGTTCTACACGGTGATGAGCTGAGTGTGGCTGCTGGTGGGTGACTTGCTTTTGGGAGGCCCCAAAGGCTTTTAGGGTTGCTGTAATGACCCCTCTTTGTGTCTCCCCTGTGGGTCCTGAGCACGCTCCTGCAGTGGGTCTAAGGAGGTATCCTGGAAGGAGGACCTACCCCCCCCCCCCCCCCCCCCCCCGCCGCCGACACAAACACGCCCCTTTAAGGGAAGACTAAACCTTTCAGAGTAACTGCATAGGCCAGATGAAAACCTTTGGGAGTCACAGATCATTTTGATAATCTGAAAATAAGGTTTTCAGAAAAATAGTGACTTAAACATCCAAATAGCACTTCGTACGCATTTTACGAACTTCTCCAGGGGCCTATCTAACCCCCCTAAGCCTGCCTGTGGGCCACTGTGAGATTCCCCTGGCCAGGATGGCCTTCTGAGGGGGGTGGTGCAGCCATGGGTTTGTCTTGCCAGCGGGATGACCGGGCCATGCCTGGGCCAACTGCCACCTGCAGTCAGTGAGCAAAAAGGTGCGTATGGCTCTGCTGTCCTGTCTCACTCAGCCCATCAGCCAAACACATGCCCTGCTCCTAGGTCTTTTGGAGTGTTATTTTGTGAATTTTGCATTGATTTATAAAACACACCTTTATTTTTAAAGGCTGAGGTAGGAATTACTACTTGAGGATACCATAAAAATATGTCAAGAATTTAGCTGTGATTTGGATTCCTCCCTTCTCTTCTCTCCCTTTCTCTACCCTCCCTCCCCACATTCATCACATGAGATGATCTAATAGATGGAAATCTGCCCTATTTTTCCTCTCAGTGGAGCATCTTTACCCTTGGGAAACACACCTTCAAGACTTGTGTTCTCCAAGTAGAATTTTAGGTTTATCTTGCCAGTCTTCCCGTGTGAGCCTCACTCTTTCACTCAAAGAATGTTTAAGTTCTTCCTGTGTGCCAAGAACTGCCCCAGGCATGGAGGTCAGTGCAGCATGTCAGGCCTCAGACACATGTTCTCCAGTCCAGTGCAGTGCGCAGACCTGTCAACAGTAGAAGAGAGCAGGTGGTGAAGTGGAGAAAGGGTGTGACCCGAGCCAACCCCCATGGGCAGGTGGGAGCTAGCAAGGTTGAAAGGGGCCACCACCTTGCTCCCTTGTCCTTTCTTGCCTCCTCACATCAGAATCTACTGAAGGGTACTGAGCCCCCTCCAAGGGGAGCAGGGGCTGGGACTGTGCCCTACCATTCCCCATCCAGCCCCCCAAACCCACTCTTGCCTCTGTTTCCCTAGAGCCCCAGAAACCCCTTAACCACATACATGTGGTAATTCTGTATTTACTCAGGGCAGGAAGGTGGTTTCATTCACCTTGGATGCTGGTTAAATGTGTGTTGACCAAATGAATTCTTCCTTCAGCTTCCCGAGGCTTTTGGTGGGGTGGGGGGAAGCTCACCTACCCCTGAAACCATAGAGAGGTGTTTCACCAACACATCCTATCCTGGTTCTGGTCAGGGAAATTCAACCAGGTGGGGCCAGAGGCGAGGAGGGCCCAGAGCCCAGTGTGTGGACAGCAGAGCCTGCTTTTCCTTTCTAGCCTCTGATCTGGGTGTGTCTCCAGGAATTTACTCCTCCCCTCGTGCCAGCTGCTGGCCAGAGCCCTCCCGCCGCCTCTGATTGCTGTGACTGGGCCAGCCTGCTGGGGACTGCTCTGCCAGGCCAGTTTCTGTTCTTTTTGGGGCAGCGGTGGGTGCCGAGGCCATGCTAGGGGGCATGCCCACCCCCAGCAGAGACTTCTCTTCAGGCCGGCAGTTCCAGGAACCCCCCTGGTGACCTCCGAGGGCACCGGCAAGGCCCACACAATCACAAGATGTACATCTGCAAGTCGTTTATGGCAGCAGTGCTCAGGGGCCTTGCGTGTAACCACATTCCCACTGCACCCACATCAAGGACCGCTTTCATAATCGGCCTAGCCAGAGGCCGCATGTTAAGGGCCAGGCAAGGGAGAGAAGCTGTGTTTAGGGGAGCTCTTAAAGGAGTGTGGGGGTGGGGTGTGAAGGTGGAGGGCAGCCCAGGGGGTGGGGTGGGGAGTGGTGCTGGGGAGGCCAGCCTGGAAGGCCAGCAAAGGAAGACTGACAGCTCCCCATCTCTGTCAGCCACTGCCTTCCCAGGGCTCCTACCCAGAGCTCTCCCTAAATCTCACGGGCACACACATGCGATGGCCTCACCTTCCCCCCTCTCTGGCTTCTGAGGCAGCTAGTCTGGAGTGGGGGACAGCCGGCAAGGCCTGGGACTTAACGGGAACTGTACCCATCCTGGTGCTAAACATGCCCCAGGGAGCCCTGGTCGTGGTGGCTAACAGCAGCACCGGGCCAGACTCCTCCGATGGCAGATGTCTCCTGGGGAGCAGAGGTTCGCCCCTGGCAGATGGTGCCACCAGCGCCAAGGACAGCAGACACCCGGTGGGGCCAGGAACCCAGAGCGGAGCTGGTTCTGAATGTGTTCTTTTTTGGAAATGACAGGCTTTCCTCAGGGCCCAGCCCGACGCCCGCCTGGAAAAGGGGTAGGCGTGGGCTTCAGGGTGGGGGTCAGGCTGTGTGTGGGAACCAGCAGCTCCTCCAAGAGCAGCACTTATTTTTAGTCTTCTCCCCAGTCCCAAATAAACTGAGAGCAGCTGGGAGCCTGTGGGTAAATGCAGAGTGGAGCAGAGACAGGAAATCGGGGTCTCTCGGTAATGAGTTCCAGCCACTGCAGAAAGGGGAAGCCAGACGAGGAATTTTCTTCAGGACTGTTTTCCTCTGGCAGGCTCTGGTATTATCACCAAAAAGAATGTTCCTGTGTGTGTGTGTGTGTGTGTGTGTGTGTGTGTGTGTGTGTGTGTTTACAACTCCTGTCCAATTCTGTCTTTTTTCCCTACCTTTTTGCTAGGTTTGATTGCTTTGCAGGCTCCGAATCCCAGAGCTGGTGCCTGTGTGTGTCTGGGGGCGGAGGGGGAGGATACCGGAGCGGCACGGTCCGGTCGGAGCCGTTGTATATCTGAAACTGTTTAGGGAAAGGCTGAAGGACGCAGGCCAGGGAAGTGGGGAAACTTGAACACAGCTTGACGTCCCCAGGGGGAGGGGGCAGAAACAAGGAAGAGGAGAGAATTTGGTCTCTGGCCAGAAAAAGGGCTTTTTCAACCAAGGAATCTAACTGCTGACATGGGTGCCCAGCATGGATGGGGACATTGATGTTTACAAGCATTTTGCGTGGCTGAAGAGGGTAAGTGACTGGCTGCTTTATCTGGGTCTCCCTGGAGATGAGGGCAAGAGAGATGCTTGGGAGGGGGGTTGGGGGGGGTAGTATTTGTCCGGCAAAACCCTGTCGTGGCCAAATTCTCCATGAGAATCTAATTATAGGCACTAGGGGAGAAAACAGTCAGCTGTCTTTGTTTCTCCGCTGACATTCTGGTGAATGAGTCTCTGTACAGAAAGGCACGAATGGGGTGAAGAAAGTTATTTTAACTTTGGCACTTAAACATTTGGAGGCTCCAAACACCGTGACCAGAAAAAGGTGTCCCTACTGCCTTTCGGTTTGAGGACACAGAGAAGCGGCTGCCTTTCCAGTGCACTGAATTCAGACCTCGTTGAACTTCTCTGCTCTGATGTTATCTGATGGTGTTATTGCTGTCAGCCCGGAGAGCTTCTGTGTTTCCGGAGGCAGGCTCTTGGGGAGAGCTCTCTTCTGAATGCTCTGAAGCCAGGGGTTTGGGTTGCAAGCTTTATGCCCTTTCTTTGGGGGACGAGCTCAAGTGCGGCATGAGCAACGAATGAATGAATGAAATGAATGTCGGGGCTGGAGTAGCATGAATGATCGCAGAATTCAGGCTCTTCACTCCTTCATGACCATCTTTAAACTGGCGAAGATGGTTGTCTGTTTGTTTCTTTTTACACCGAGGCTGAGTGTTTCTCAGAAGCAGGAGAGGTGAAAGCAGCCGACAGATAAGAGATTGGACATTGTAAGCAGAGAGGAGCAGGAGGGACAGGAGGTGTCCAGCTTGGAAGGCCCCTGACTCCAGCCCCTGCACACGGGGCCTGCAGCTTTTGTGTGCACTCTCTTCAGCGCTCATTCCGCAAATATTTATAGAGACGGGGGCACTGGGTGTCCAGTGGTGAGCAAAGCAGAATCTGTCTCTGCCCTTGTGGATCCACCATCCAATGTGGGAGACAGAGGTTAAACCATCCCAGTAAATAAACTTGAAGTTACAGATTAAGTGCATTGAGGAACAGAATTGTGAAAACTGCTACTAGCCACATGGAGGGGTTTGAATGAGTGCGAAGGAGCAGTGAGGCAGCCCTCCGAGCAAGGAGCCCTTCACCGAAACCTGAAAAGTAGGAGTGACTCAGGTGGAAGATGGGGTGAAGAACATTCCAGGCAAAGAGGCTAGTAAGTGTAAAGGTCCTAAAGTAAGAAGGACTTAGGCAAGCTTCAAGACTGAGAGAAAGCCAGTGTGGCTGAGCTCCACGATGGGGGAGCTGGCAGATGCTGGTCTCATAGGGCAGTGAAGGATAAGGGTTGTGGGGGATGTGGTTCATAGGACGGGAGACTTGTGGCAGGGAAATGACCTGGGACACAGGCAGATCCAATTTGTATTTTAAGGCGATAACTCTAGCTGTGGTGTGGCATAGGGCAAGCTGTGTTGCAAGGCAGCTAAACAAGACTAGAGCTTTGGGGGCTTGTTGGGATCAACTGGTACAAACCCTCCATTTAACAAAGCCCGGGAGAGGCTAAGGACCTCATGATTATTAATGTTAGAGATATTCGTGGTGCAGCCTGACCTTGTACCCTGCTTTCTGTCTTCCACTCCAGTTCTCTGGCCTCCTCTCTTTCACCAAATATGTAGAAAATTATTGGTTTAGAACCCAGCAGAAAACCCTGTCTGTGCTCAGCCCCTGCTCAGCTTTGGGATGGGGGCGCTGCAGCCAGCAGACAGCATGCTGACGGGACCAGAGATTTTGGCAAAGATTTGTATCCTTTGTCTTAAGCGTTCAAAAGCCTTCACTGAAGATCCTGGGGCAAAATAGGTGAGAAGCACGCTTCTCATCCCTTAGTCTGTTTTTCTTGTATCCAAAATGAAGCTTTTTAACCAGGAGGTCTTCCAGCTGTGATGTTCAACGTCTCAGTGGATATAACTGCACACCTCGTGCAGAAGTTCTGTCTGTAGAGGAACTAATCTTGCATGTGCTGCGATGTAAGAGAGCCCTTTCTGTCCTGAGACCCAAGCTATGCACACTGGCTCCTGTGTGTAGCTGGAAGTCAAACAAGGGGATTTCAGAAACCCCTAGGATGACTCCTAGTAAGACAGATTATTTTTCTTCCACTTGTAGAGTGTTAAGGATCATTAAAAAACAAAGCATAGGGTATTGGATATGACCTAGACAGCATGATCAGAGTTCTCTCTCCCCCTAAACAGATTCTTCTCTTTTTTTTCTTAAATTTTTAAAAATGTTTTTATTTATTTTTGAGACAGAGACAGAGCATGAGCAAGGGAGGGGCAGAGAGAGAGGGAGACACAGAATCCAAAGCAGACTCCAGGCTCTGAGCTGTCAGCACAAAGCCCGATGTGGGGCTCGAACTCACAGACTGTGAGATCATGACCTGAGCCGAAGTCGGACGTTCAACCGACTGAGCCACCCAGGTGCCCCAGATTCTTCTCTTTTAAATCTCCTTTAAAAAATGCCTTCATGCTGTGACCTTGATCCTAAGTCCCCAGGACTTGCTGTTAGTCTGGAAATGAAAGCCCAGGCTCACCTGCCTGGTTGGCTTTTGAGACTTTTTGCAACTCTGCTTCAACTTACCTTTTTAGTCTCATCATGTGTATCTACGTCTGAGCTCCCAAGTGTGTTTCCTCCCTCTTCTGAGCTTGTGCCCAGCATCCTCCTAATTGCCATGCACTTTGACTCCATTGAGGCTCTCCTTTTTCCAGCACTCCTTTGCTGGCCCCATCCCTCTAGTGGGCTCCTCCACTATAGGTATCTAGTACATTCCATCTGCTTGGCTCACACACCTCTTTTCCCACTTGTCTTCAAGCCAAGGTGGCTTGGAGAACTGGTTTCTCTTGGCCCAGGGGTTTTGACAGTGGAAACACTGTCTCCTTCATCTTCCCATGCAGAAGGGGTGACTCTAGGAAAGGTGCATGAGGTGTGGCCTGGTGCACAAGCTAGCAGCCGTCACCCTTTGACCAGTCTAAGAGGTCAGTGCCTCGGAGCAAGACCAATGCTTTGAATGTGGGGGCGATGAGGGAGATGCCTATGGCCAAGGAGGCACAGAGCTAGAAGGGAAGCATGGGCTTGGAAAAGGGGTGTTGTTCTGTGGCCTTTGGGGGAGGAGATAATGTGTACTATCGTCATTAAGAACGTGCAGTTTGAAGTTTGGAATCTGGCTTTGCCACACTTACTGGCTATGTGATCTTAGGTAGATTACCTCAAGCCCTACATTTCTTCCTCTATGAAATAAAGAAGATACAGTGCCTGCCACATACAGGGTCAGGTAAGATAATGTCTGTAGAATGCTTAGCATAGTACCATGCATGGGAGAGACTTTCACTAACCATTAACTCCTACTGGCCATTATGAGGAATTAGAGGGCGGGGGTTGAAAGTGGAACAGGGGCACCAGTTTGGTTCTCTTCTAGCAGCACATGTCAGGCCATTGGTTCCTATGACTCTCCACTCCTTTCTGCATTCCACGCCAGGTCTCAAACCAAAGACCTAAGAGGGGCGGCTGTGTCCCGGCTCGCTGTGAGTAACCAGAGGCCCCAGCAGCTGCTGGCTCTGGCCAGCTTGGCCATGGCTGCTAAGTGAAGGCCGGCCAGAGCTGCTCCTCCAGCTCCAACAGAGCCCAGGGACAAGGTAATCTCCTGCCACAAGCATCCAGAGGGCCTCTGCCCCTCAGCTGTTTGGTTCCTGATTGACTGACAAACAGCTCACACCTGCCCTGCTTTGAGAACAGTGGCTCCAACCCACAGCGTTGTGAAAAGAGTCTCTAAAAATAGCTCCAGGCAGGGTCTATGGGGCCCACCCACTGCCCTCTGAGTGGAGCTTATTTTCCCAGGAACAGAAATACCACCACTGTTGGCCTCTTCACGCTGCTGCTGGCTTCTAGCACTTTCAGTGTTTAAGCCAACTTCCAGCCCAAAGTCACAAAGGAAAAGGAATTACCGTGGCTCCCCTATGCAGTTAGCTTGTGTTCTGGAGTAGGATATGGGATGAACTCAAACTGCTAATGCGAGATTTCACTCTGTGTCCTCTGGCTCTCAAATGGTTGATCCAGTAGCCTGGGCCAGAAGCGCTACAGGCTCCAAGGATTAACAGACACACAGGCATCCTAGCTCTAGGCCTTGACTCGCCTCGCACTGTGGTTGGACTGCAATGCAAGGGAGAGAAGTGAGCAGCAGCCTCTGTGAAAGTCTCTCCTACTGGCTGACCACACCCACCCTGGGTCCGGCTCCTTGGGTTCACGTCTCTGCTCTATGTGACCTTAGATGATTGATTTAACCTCCCTGGGATTTAATCACCTTGACCATAAAATATGGATAAATAATTCGATGTAGGTAAAGTGCTTGGGAAATGCATCATAAGCATTAGTTATGGTGGTGATGATCTGGACCATAACTGGCAGCTTTTGGTTACTCCAGAGCCACATGCCCACCATGATTCTGGTGGAGAAGTTTTTCAAGACCACGAGGAGGATAACAGTGGGTATGGTTACTCAAGGGTTCTAGCTGTTTGCAATTTTGTATAGGTACATCCCGTTTTTAGTCAATGTACCCAACATGCCCAACCATCCTATTCTTCAGTATAAGAGCTGGAATTCTACCATCGCTGACATCTGGCACCTGTGACTCCTGTCTGTCAGCTTCTTGGAGAGGCCCTCAGGCGTTTTTCCCAGCAGGGTTTAATAAGGTGACATCATACTGGGGCCACTTGCTAAAAAGCTCGTGCATCATGTAGAGCAGCACAGCCATTGGTAGCTCCCTGGTGGGCAGCAGTGTTTGGGGATCGCAGACTCCTCCCTGCATTCTCCCCTCTCAACTGATGTCACCACCTACTTCGCTGGGGGAAAAATAGCCACCCATAGATGAACTTCTCCCCTTCCCTCCCCTTCACCACAAAATGTAACTGTGTTCACAGCCAACATTTTCAACTTCTGTTTCATGGGCCAAGGCTAACTTGGGATCCTGTCTCCTGACCTAGTCTGGTTCCGCAGCCGCTTGTGCCTCTGATCGTTTCTTCTCTCCTCTCTGCCCTGCCTGCTTGTCCATGTCCTTGGCAGAAAATGCTTCTCCTCTGTTCTTACAGCAAAACAAATCACGACTGTCTTTGACCCGGTACTTGCTTCTCCAGGCTGCCTGATAACGTGTCTGCCTTTTCCCATCAGAAATCTTGAAACAGTGGGCTGAAAACTTACCATTCTGCTCTTTCCTGACCATTTCCAAACCCACTGCACACTGGCTTTGTCCCGAATGACTTGTCTCAAATTCCTTCTATAATGTTCTTACTGCCTCCGATTCCCTAGCAACTTTTAGTATCCATTTCCCCCAGGATTCATTCCCATTTGAGAATTTCATAGGGTTAACAGGATTCTTGTGACCAGAGAACCAGCTCCTCACTCTGGCCTTCCACCTAATTCCATGTTTTCCACCTATGGATCTTTCTCTCATGCCGACTTGACTGTTGGCTCCTCAGAGTGTCCAGACAGTCCAAGAAGCACTGGGCACTTACTTCTAATGTCTCCAGTCACAGCACGCTCTCCACCCCAGCCCCAGCACCTGATGCTACCCCTCTGTCCCTGAAATGTTATTAATAACAATGAGCCAGTGTGTCTGTTGGTATTGGCAAGATGAGGAAAGTGCACCACTCATAGAACCTCCTGTTTGTACTATCCCCCTGGCTTTAATGTCCTCCCTTCACAAGATACCAGCGCACTTACAAATGCCACTTCTCCTGCAGCCCAACACTGTCGGTCCCTTCTGTATCCAGCCACCTGATCAAGAGCTTGTAGTGGGGACCAAGCTTCTCCAAGGCTATACTTTTGGAACAAGATCTTAATAAATCCAGTGCATTTCTTTCACTCCAGATCGTCCTTAGGATGATCATTTAGGAGCCATCATGCACATCACACCAACTCCTTGATTAGGGAGCTTAGAGGTAGATGGTCTTCACCATATCTTTTGTTTTCTGTGTTAGTCTGGGGGAAACCAGAGTGTCTGAAGGGTAGTTGATGGTCATGGCTTTATGGGTAGTCTTTATTAGGAAAACTTTCCAAAGATTCTGCTTTCCCATTTTCCTGGGGGAGTTCCTTCATAGCTTTCCAAGCTCATTCAAGCAGTGACTCCACTCTAAAGCCTGTCTTCTCCCTTGAGAGTATAATCCATTTGTCCCTCTCCTGTACCACTGCTGCTGGCTTATTCTATGACCATACTTATCACATCTCCCTGTCAGACTACAAAGCTCTCTGAGGGCAGGGAATGAATCATTTGTTTAGCACAGTGTGGCACCTCGTAGGTATTCAGGAATATTTGAGTCATTGAATAGATAAGTGAAGAAAGAATGTGTGATTACATGAACTTTAGTCGACCAACCTGTTTGCTATTTATGAACTTTGCTTTACCTTCCCTTGAAGGTGGGCATTTAGATCATTTGACAGTGACACCTCTACCAGCGACATTTATCCTCCTCTTAGATATAATTGAAACCAGGAGGTGGAAGGCCTAAAGAGGTCAAGGTCAGGATAGGATTTCTCTTGTTGGACTCTGAGTAGTCAAGAAGCTGATTGCACTCCACTCCTACTGCATCTGGAAGAAACTTCTTTAACTCTGTGCCAAAGATTGTAAACTGGCTTGACTATTCTTTGCCTAGAAAAGGTGGAACTGGTCCTGGGAACAGTTGGTTTTATAATAACTGACAGAAAACCTTTAACTCCCTAACCAAAAAATCTAGGGAGACTTTCCTATTTAGAAGCACCCACCTACACTGCTACTGCTTGGTTCCCTTGGTGATAGGTAACCTGAACTATGTAACAGGAATTGAGTATTGCCTCATGACCCACTTTTTATTTTTTTTTGGTCCGCTTATTTTTAAGGTCTACATTTTTCAAGTTTCTAAAAAGTTTGGTATGTGAGTGGTACTTCTGAGCTTGAAGTCTGGCCTGAGTGACTCTGACCTCTCTTCTGTGCCTGGCAGCTATGACTCACTTAAAATTGGTTTTCTGGATTTGATAAAATCCTCTTGACTATGCAGCCTGGAAATACTACACATTTTCCCTTGTTTTCTTATTCAGCTAAAAACACATCATCTCACATTCCTAATGACTAATGAAGGGAGAGCCTTATCCAGTATGTTGTTCAAAATCTTCATGTATTTACAAGCAAGAGGCCATCATATAAAATGATCTGACCAGTTGGGACAGTATTTGAAATGTGGCCAGGATCCTGAGGGGACTGGAATTCACAGCTTATTAGAAGCACTGAAGGAAATGTGACTTTACCTTGTGCAGACTGCAGATCTTGGTATCAAAACATGGGGGGCAGATGTATTTTGGAGCCCAAGGCAGCAGCTCTGAGAAGTAGCTGTTGGCTCTGAATAACACCGTGATGGCTAGAGCTGTCACACTATACAGCCTTAGGATTTCCCCACACTCCATGCTTGCATGCCCCATGATACCCCCATGTGACCTCTCGTCTGCCCCACTTGACTGTTCTGGAACCAGCTCTTTCCCCATGTTCAGAGAAGTGAGGTGCTGACAGGAGGTCTTCTAGCCTGTACCAGTCAGGGGAATACTGTACAAGTGGCCTACCCAGCATTCCTGAGAGTGGACCTTACCATATGCAAAGGGCATGCCGTTTTGGTAGAATCTGGCCGGGAGGAGAAAGAGTCCTCCTGGGGATTCTGCATGGCTCCTGGCCTTGGCATCAAGCACTCTTCTCCAGACCTCTGCAGAGACCTAACATGGCTCTTCCTTGGCCAAACTACAATGGAGGGGCCAGCCAAGAGTGAGCAAGCATCATGGAATCTAACCAGCCACTAGAGTCAGAGGGTGATGGCTCTGGGGAAGCTGCCAGGGGTGATTTGGCTAGAATGCTCATGTTTGACTTAAATTGGACCTGACTTCCAGATTGGAACAGAAATAAAAATTCAAGTTTTTATGATTGGTGATTATCAGCTATTGAAATTCTCATTGTGCTCCTTTGTAATGTATGTAGTACATATTAATTACAGTATGTAGTAAAATGCTCACAAGGAAGAAAAACTTGTGGTCCTGTAGATCTGACTCAAAGCGTGGGCATCTTTTCAGGGACGATGGAAAAGTGACACATCCTCAGCTGTTTACACCACAAGTATGATTCCAGAGCTCTTAGATAGCAGTGAGTTCTATGTTGTCACTTGGGCTTTTTTTTTTTTTTTTCTTTCTTTATAGCCTGAAGATATTTTGGTTATTGTTCCCTTGGGCTGTTTGTACAGATCTTTACAGATACTTCATAGGTGTCCTAATCAGAAACATTGCCTTTTTGTTCTCTTGAACAAAAAGAATGAATTAATTAAAACTGTCAGTACAAGGGATGAACTGCTTGTAACCGTACTTTGGTCTTTTAGCTTAAACAAAGCCGTTTAAATGATTTCCATATTTCCACCATCATTCAAAAGCTGTTTGTATTAGACAGGAAATATTAGAGCATCCCTCTATAAAGAACATTCTGTGCCTTTATTCCTGTAGATTTTGAGGCTTAATGACCTAACTGACCCTCTACATTGCTCTGTGAGGTATAATTTTTTCCATTTAAAGGATAGGAAAACCTGAAATGAGATGACCTACCTAAGAGTACACATGGTTAGTACAGCCCTGCCTCCTAGACATTTGTAGCTGTCATTTTGCAGAGGTCATGCCTGTGTAGGAGGAGGCTATAGGAATTCTGCACATGCATATGGAAGCCCACAACAAAGTCTCCAGGGATCCCCTGCCTTGAATTCCAGATGGGCAAAGGGTGGGTGTGGGTACCCCAGCTCTTGGCCCCCCAGCTCCCAGACCTCACATTTGTACAGCATGTACAGACATGTCAGTCTTTCAGTATAACTTCTTAAATGGCAGTTAGGTGTTTTCATGTTCTTATTACCCATTATTTATTTGTTTCCCATTCACCCTTACATCTTTTAGCTCTACTTTACCTTCCTATTTATTGTTGTGTTTTAATTTATTTTTACTACCCCCCCCACACACACACACCAGTTGATACCCATGGGTCTATCACATCTTGTATTATCTCCTGCCTTAACCTTCTTTCTCTACATGCGAACTAATGGAGGCCAACAGATGGTAGATAGGAAGTCTTCCATTTCACACATGAAGGAGACTGAGTGCCATTTTTATCCCAGTGCATCCCACAGACATACTCTGTGCCACACTGGCTTTCGCTAATGATCCTGGTATTAACTATAGTTGGCTCAGAACTGACCATTCTTTCCTCAATTGCCCATTCAAGGAAATCAGCAGTAGGCAGAATTTCTTTGTAACTTAGTATTCTATCCAAAACACAGAAATTCTTTGTTTTCAAAGGAGTAGATTTTGGTCAATTGATTTAGCACCTTTTGAGACAAATGCATGAGACTGGGCTGTCGGGTGCAAGCAACAGAAACTCAGTTCGAACCCAGTGCAGGTTAAGAGGGAACCAACAGGAAGGGCAGAAATCTCACTGCCTTGAGACCACGTGAATCTGAGATGAGAATGCCACCAGTCTCTTTCTTGGCTTTTATTTGTGTTTCCATGCATGTTGGTTTCTTTGTTGACTTCTACTGCAAACCAGCTGCTTCCACAGAATGAGGACATGGCTACTAACAAACGTAAGAACCTTCTAGCACAACCACTACCATTTTCTATTCCCAAGTTTAAAATTTCAGTTTAAAAGGATTCAACCATCCATGCTTTAGATCAGGTGGCTGGGAGGGGTGAGAATATCTCTAAGAAGGTGGCAGCCCTCACCTGTGCCATGTGGTTACAGTAAAGGCAATGGCCCAGCCTATTCTAGACAGACGGTAGATTCCAGGGTTCAGAAGAATTCTCTGTACTGGTCTTTTATTCCCCCCTGAACAAGAAAACAAGAGGGAAATTGACTAGTCTGGAGGGTTTTTTTGGTTTGTTTTGTTTTTTATAACTAATAAGTTTCTTTTGGGGGCTCCAAATGTCCCCAGATAATCTCATCCCTAGTTAAAATGCAGTGACCCCCAAGATATGGAAAGCCTATATTTTATTTCTTGGGTCTGTTGGTATTCAGCTCTCTGTGCATGAGGAACTTACTAAGAGTAAGTGGCTTATTCACCAACCTTTGGGAGAGGTGGAGGCAGGACTCAGTCTAGATTAGACTAGTGTCCTTGTTTGGCCCAAACTTCCTTTTATGTAGAGACTATCCATGCTGGAATCTTGTCTGGTCAGTGCTCTCCTTCCTGGACACACAGTCCTCCCTCCCGCCTCTCCCTGCCCTCCTAATCACTGAGACTGATTAACTTTTATGATCAACTCCATGACCCCCAACCATAGAACAACCCACATGGCTGCTAAATCATCCTAAAGCCTCTCTTTTCCACTTCATAATGGCTTAGGAAATAGCCCCACCTTAGACTATTGATTGTTAGAGCTCTATACTATGCTTGCCCAGCCCTAGAAGTAATAGCATTTGGGGTCTTCTAAAAATAGATCCATAACCTGCCAGAGTCAAAGTGCTGTGTTTTCTCTGTTCCTGAGGACTCACAGTAACATCACTCTCAAGGCCTCAGGAAGTCCTTGATCTGAAAGTTCTGGACTATGTTTCATATTTGCCTTCAAGAGTTCTGGCTTTTAGAGGATGGATTTCCCAGACTCTTGAGAGCAATGCCTTGATAAAGGCAAAGATGGTTTGGCTTCAATAATCTTGGCTAAAGTTACTCAGTTATTGACAACATACATACAAGAAGAATTCCCCATTCTGTTAAGTTCTGTGATACAAGAGAGGGAGCATGTTTCACTGTGACGTTCAGTCAAGATGCAAGAGGACATGGAAATGTCAATCTGTACTTGTCATTTCACCTCCATAGAGTACACAGATACCTTGCTTCCACACGGTATCTCTTGGTCCCACACAATGTACCAGGTAACTAACCTCAGTTATAGATTCAGGAACATCTCTGACTGTAGCAAATTTGAATGAGAAGATCCATTTTTCTTCTGTCACATTTGTAGAAATAATAAAACAGAAGAGAAAATCACATTGATGTATATCCCACCTAGTAGTACATCAGCAGTCTTTTAGATCTAGCCTAGGGGCTAACCTCATTAGTTGAATATAAATAAGAAATATTTCATTTTTACTCATCAATAGTGTGAGCATCCTTGATAGAGTAGAACAGAGTAGAACTCTCCTTTAAATTCCCCTGCCACGCCAGAGTGTGGAGGAATAGAAATTTAGCATGTAGCACCCTTCAGAATTTGACTTGACTGTCTTCCCTTGGTTGGTTGCCAGCATGGGTCTCTCAGTCCAACCTCAGGTGTGGAGAGCTGAGCAGCGACTCTATCACTGATTTACCTCCTAGAGAACATGGACAAGAGTTTTCAGAGACACCCAAACCTGAGTCACTCAGGGACCCAGATCTGCAAATTGATCTGAGTCTCCTATTGCAATTCCACTGTTAGAATTAGGGAAACTGGCATACCCTCTGATTAAACAAGCTCTTCTTAATTTTTAAGATTTATTCATTTTTGAGAGAAACCAAGTATGAGTGAGGGAAGGGCAGAGAGGAGAAAAAGACAGAATCTGAAGCAGGCTCCAGGCTCTGAGCTGTCAGCAGAGCCCAATGCAGCTCAAACCCACAAACCACAAGATCATGACCTGAGCCAAAGTCAGATGCTTAACCTACTGAACCACCCCAACACCCTACAAACTCTTTTTAAAGTAGGACAAGACAGAACTGTGTCCTAATTCTTCTTCTTCTTTTTTTTTGTTTTGTTTATTTTGAAAGAGCGGGAGAGTAAGAGTGAGGTTGGGACTGAGGGAGTGAGAGAGAATCTCAAGCAGGCTCCATACTCAGTGCAGAGCCTGACGTGGGCTCAATCTCACGAACCACGAGATCACCACCTGAGCTGAAATCAAGAGTCAGACACTCAACCAACTGAGCCACCCAGGCGCTCCCCATCTCTCTTTGAACATGTTTCTGAATAATTGGAATGACATTTTCATAACCACGTGTCTTTTATGCTATAATGAAATCCTCACCTTCGGCTGATGAATATTGGCATTCAACAAGATAGTTCTAAAATAATCCTCTTCTTGGTTCTGTTCTCAGATGCTTTTCAGGCTCTTCAAGTGGAGATGGTGTTTTATCCTGGTCTGTGCCTTTCTAAGGGACTGCAGTTTTCAAGATCTCAATCTTTTCTGTATTGTGAAGACCTGGCTCTGTATGTCAGGAAAAGCAAAGAATGGTGATACTGCAGACTTCTGTCTGGGATGTTATCTCCATTTCACTGCTGTTTAATACTTCTTGAAAGCTTGCTAGAGAGCAGAAGTGATTTTGGTAGACTGAACAAGATAGGAAGATGCTCTATTACTCTAGAACCACGATTTGAGACAAGGGAGGTGCCTTTCTGCCATGAGGATTACCATCACGTGGACCAGTGTGACTGCTGGGGGAGAGGGTGTGCCCCTCAAGAGTGCTATGAGAGGAAGCAAGTACCAGAAACCACTGTTGTTGGTACTCAGTGTTCCTAGATCTTAAAATGTATTTTAACTATTCAAGAAAATATTTGAGCTTCTTACAAAAATGTTTATGGATGAAGTAAAATCCCACCTTGACCGAACCTCCCACCCCCAGCTTTCTGTAGCCCAAACACATCCCCAGGAGACAGCACTGTTCTGAGTTGTGTAGCCTTCCAGACACTTGGTCTATTTATTTTCATACATCTGCCATATACCCATGGAGCTGTGTAGTACTGTTTTCTAATACCACACTGTATGATTCGTTGGATCTTGCTATTTTCACTCTCCAAGATATCTGATATTTTTGTGATGGTTCATAAATACCTACCTCATGCTCTGAAATGCCACAAATTGTCCACAATACAGATGAGCCGTAGTTTTTCTAGCCACTCCTTTATTAATGGACATTTAGGTTCAGATAGTGTTTTAAAACTTATTTTAAGTGAAATTTCATACAGTCTCAATATCTAAAACAAAATTTGTACTTGATCTCTTTAATTAACCTACAACAGAAAATTAATTTCCCACGTAGTCAGTTAGGCAAAATATCCACGTATGCCTCGTTCATACATTTGGTGCCTCAGTTCCTTCGTTTGCAAAATGGAATCAAAATAATATTCATCTTACAGGATTATGGGAAGTATTAAAAGAGTCAAGGCATGTAAAGTACTGTCAATAACACCTGGCTCATGTCTAGTACTATATAAGTGCTTGCTATAGATCTGCTGTCCTTTGCTTGGGCCACATTGCATTGGTTCTCCATTGAATTGCTTTGGCCTTTAGCCTATATGATCCCTTAACCTTTGATCTATTTAGAGGGTATCATAGCAAAGCAGTGAGTTCTCCTGGGCTCTGTTTACTATGAGGATATCATCATGGATATTGGGATGTTTATCCCATTGCATAGAGTCTCTGAAAATCTGAAAGTTTCTCCATTCTGTAGGAATAGTTCTGTTTCTCCCAGTTTGACTTTATTTACCATATTCGTCTTTTTCCTTCGGCTGCTAGAGTGGATCCAGATTCGTTTTTTGTTTTGTTTGTTTGTTTTTTAATCTACTTCTGTCATCTGTTATAGACTCTGTGGCGTGCATTTTGGGTATTAACTGAACTTATGGCATCAACTTGCTTTTTGGCCAGTTAGTAAAAATAGCTGTGCCTCTGGGTGATTGTATGGGTCCTACTTAGGCACAGTGGTGTGGTGGCTTGCTGCAGTCTTCCCTTTGGTCTTCTCTCCTTCACCTCCTGCTGGAGAAATGGCAGCTACCAGGGGTGGGTGGCCCTATACGTGTGTCGACTTTGGTAGTGGGATCAGACGTGCACAGCTTCCCTTGGGTGCCTGGGTCCTTTTCTCTCTATTCCCTGAAAATCACCATCATGTGAGTTCTTTGACAGAGAAGCATTTGACCTGCTGTTAAGAATTATTTTCCTCTCGTTTTAGGTTCTGAGAATACTTCGGTTATAATTATATCCTTGTGTACTAGTCAGAGTTTGACCATATGAGGACCAGAATTAATGTAGCAACAATAAACTGCCATGAACACAAAGAAGTCATTTGTGATTGTTAAGGCCCTTTGTCTCTGGTATGAAAGAGCTTCCACAACCGTGAACAAGATGCACACTGGAGAGAGGCTGGAGTGAAAGGCAGTGGTGCCGAGGCGGGTGCTGCAGGCCTGGCTAGCCTGGGGTTGGCAAGCCCATTCTGAGGGTTGGAATGTGGGGAAATGGGCTCAGGAGAAGGGGCCCACCTCTCGGCCTGGGTTCCTCTCTGACCCACTCCTTTGCAAACCATGACTTGCCTCTGGAATGAGGAGACTGCCTCATAAACCTCAGAGCATTTACTCCTCTGGACTAGCCCAGATTCTGATGATTGTCACTTCCCCATTTAGCAATCAGATCTGCTTTTTCAGGCTGCCAAGCCCCTGAATGGCCTACCCTGGGCCTCTAGGTTTCGGCCTTCCTTTAAGCATGGAGGTGGGAGTGTTGGGCCAGCTCAGTCACATTAGCAGCCACCTCTCTCCCTCTTCCCTGCCTACAACCAGGTCAGATACACCCAAAAAGTGACTGAAGCCTCCTGTCTCTTGCTCAGAGCATTTTATGAACTCTGCCTCCCATCGGCCATTTTATTTCTTCTCCCTTTATGCTGCTTTCTGGTTTCTGGATCTCTCTGTTTCCTGTTAGTCCTTTGAGGTCCCTCTGGCTATCATTTGGGGTCTTCTTGGGATGTTTCATCTTCCCCTGTAGTGTGAGACCGAGAGAAGTAAGCATGCAGCATGCCAGCCTGGCCTGCTTAGAACCCTTATGGAGGGGAGGGATTGGCCACTCCTGGAAGGCATGTGTCAGTGGATGAAGGGCCTTGTGGCTGGCGTCCCCCATCCTCTGTGCTCCCTGCGGTGCTCAGGATGGGCCTCCATGCCGTGAGGTGTGCCTTGGGTCTGGAGAACTCTGGTGTGAGAGTTAGGAGGGACCGAGATCTGTGTGGAACTTGTTCCCACATAGCTCCTTGGTGAATGGTACCAGCTCCCTGGCCTCCTCAAAGAGTAGCCTCATTGCCGTTGGTGCGTCTGGCAGGCTGTGCCTCCACCTAAACCAGACCCAACACGCCCAGTCAAGTCAAGCACCACTGGGTCTGGAGTTCCATTCTAGGCCTTCCTGGCCAAGGGTGAGGTCATTGGGGTGGGGGGGATGATCTTGCCAGCTTTCAAGGCGCACCTTTCAATGGTCCTCCTCGTAGTAGTTTTGAAATCCTGTGGCTTCCTGTTTAGGTGGGTGGTTTTGCACATGCAACCAGCATGTGCTGTCCTCACAAATTACACACTTCGTTTTAAAGTTGGTAAGATGTTTTCCCAACCTTTTAAGTGTAATTCTTTCCCCTCCACCCCCTTTTTAGTCCCAGGTGAATCACCACGGTGCTGCTAGTAATGAAACGTACCAGGAACGCTTGGCACGTCTAGAAGGAGATAAGGAGTCCCTCATTTTACAGGTGGGTCCTTTTTCATGGGAAACGGCTTATCCTGTTACCTCCGCCTCTGTAGGTGCCCTAAGTGGAAGGGAAGTACAAGAGGTTTTTTTTTCCCTGTTGGATTTATCCTGCTCCTGAAGTGTATGTTTTTTAAATAGACTCTTCCTGAAACAAAGCAGAAAGTCACTGAGGCCACAGTGAAATGCTGGACTGGCTTTCGGGCCGTGAATGTGTTCCTTTACTCATCCTTGTACTACTGAGCCTGTACACTGGAAGCTCTGTGGCCAGGCTGATGAATGAGGCCCTGTCCTCTAGGAGCCCAGGAATCTTCTAAGGGAGATAAGATGTGTCCTCATGTCTCTAATAAAACAGCCGTGAGTAATATGGATGTAAGGTTGGATGCTGACAGGATCAGGCCCAAATCGTCTGGAGCTGGATCTAGACTGATCACTTTGAGGCCAAATCCCCTGGAGCTGGTAACATGGGCTAATGAGCCTTTGATGACTTTCTTGCCTCAAAGAAAGGAACTCCAAAACTTGTTATGGAGAAAGATAGTCAAAGGAACATTTCAGTTCTGAAAACTCCTGTTCCTTGGCAGGACATGAAGTTGAGCATTCTTACATGAGGCCTTTTGTTGTGATAGGGGCTCTTTGCTGTGTTCACTCTCAAACGCATAAATCAAGCATTTGTTCAGTGCCTGGTATGTATCAGGCACTGTGATTGATGATTTGGAGGATCAGAAAGGACATATTCCAGTCCTGACTCCTTCAAAATCTTGTAGCGTGGTAGACAGGGCTGGTAGTGTTTTGGGAGAGGGGGCAGGGTAGGGTTCTAGAACCCTCCACTGTGGGCTTTAGCTTAGAGCACTGGAATTAAGAGGCTATTTGGCTTTTTTTCCTTCTATTTCATCTTATTCATCTTATGAATGTAAGAGTAATGAATGATTATTTTAGGAATTTTGGAAGTCAAAAAGAGAGTTTAACATTTTGGCCTTTCTTCCCTAGCCTTTTCTTTTTTTCCCTGTCCCTATTTTAAATACGCTTGGGCCAAATGTGCAATTATATAATTTATATCTTTTTTTCCCATTAATTTGTTAATTAAAAAAATATTTGAGGGGTACCTGGGTGGCTCACCCGGTTAAGCATCTGACTTCGATTCAGGTCGTGATCTCATGGTTCGTTCATGAGTCCAAGCCCTGCATCAGGCTCTCTGCTATCAGCACAGAGCTTGCTTCAGATCCTCTGTTCCCCTTTGTTCTCTGCCCCTCCCCCTCCCATGCTCATTTTTTTCTTTCTTTCTCTCTCAAAAATATATAATAAACATTAAATATGTATATGTAAGCGACTGCAATTTGGCAGACACTAGTTTTAGGTGCCGGGGTTGCAGCCGTGAAGAAAATAAACTAAGTTGCTGTTCTTACAGAATGTGTGTGTGTGTTGGGGGGGGGGGGGTGTCTCTCCAATAAACCAATACATAAAAGGTTTCTGACAGTGATAAATCCTATGGAGAAAAGGAAAGCAGGGTAAGGATTATGTAGTCACGGAAGACCTCCCTGATAGGAGTCCTGAAGCAAGCTAGGGAGGAGGGATCCCCGTGGATGCCCAGAGAAGCACATTCCAGGCAGGGAGGCTGGCCCCGCACACACCCTGAGCAAGGAGTGTGCTTGGTGTATAGGATGAACAACAAGGGTCTGTGTGTCTGGAGTTGATGACTGTGAAGAAATCTGGTGGGGAGGAACTACCTTCAGAGAGGTAGGAGGGGGCAGATTATACAGCACATTATATCGCACATATTTTGAGGGATGTGTAATTTGAAACTCCATCCCAATGACGCAATTGATCAGAGTTTCCAATTTGAAATTTTGTGGCAAAAAGTATGAACTCACAAACCTTTGAACCAGGAACCTTTGTGGCTGAAACCACACATTCTGTTTAAAGGTACACAATTTAGTAAAGTCATCTGTGATAATGTTCTCTTTGGCATTCACAGTTTTGTTTTAAACCCTGAATCCTTCTTCGCATTCCGTATCTCCCTCTCTCTCTGCCCCTCCCCACTCACACTCTGTCTCTCTCTCAAAAATAAGATAAAATATTAAAAAAAAATTTTTTTTTAAACCCTGAATCCTTGAAGAATCCTTATTTCCAGTCCTAACACACATGGGAAACTAATCACAGAAGTCAGAAGTGGATCCTAGTGGTTTCTATTCCAGGACCTTGTGAACAGCCTTTCAGAGCTGCTCGTAGGTCACCACCCTGTTTTGTAGTGACCCATGGAGCCGGTTAGACCCTCAACATGGTATAGCCTTTTGCTTAACTTACAAGGCAGCTCAGCCAGACTGAATTAATTCAATCATTTGGCCCAGAATGTTTTCCTAGATCTACTTGGAGAAGAACGAGGCAAATCACACATAACAAATTACTTTGTTTTCATAATACTTAAAACACACACACACACACACACACAATCTTCTGTGCTCACTTTGGCAGCATATATACTAAAATCAAAATCTTTTATATCTTCATCAGAATGTCATTTTTTTAAGACAAGGATTTTCACCCCCTCCCTTTTTTTCCACTTCTGTATTCCCCACAGTGCCTAAAATTATGCCTAGCACAGTGTTAGGGACTCAAAGTATTTGTTTTTATTGAATAAAGGTCACCTTCTAGGATCTTTATACAGTTGTCCCAATTTTCTGTGCCTCTCTCCATGATCTTTCTACTGAGTATTCAAGTTTGTAAGGAAAAAAAAAAAGGTTTTGTAAAGAGCCTGTAGCCCTGCATGTCTTGAGTCTTACACACAGCTGAGCTACAGGGCATGGAACGCTGGAGACCACATATTCATGTGGGTACCGCCAGCGCATGGCCCTGAGGTGTGGTGCAGATGATATGTGTTAATCCTCATAATAAGATTAACCATAACGCAGCCTTCCCAAACAGAAACTCTGAAACCCAGGGAGCTCTGAAAGGCCACCCTCTGGATTCCTACCCCTTTGAAAGTAGAGCTAGTAGCTATAAAAGGCCAGGACTGCTGAGAGTGTTGGGTCATGAGGATTGAAAAAACCACCATGAAGGTTTGTGTTCAAGATGGGCCTAACTGGCAGAAGGCACCTGTTTTTGATTATAACTGGAATATTTGTACACTGTGTATCAACTCCAAGAATAGGTTTCAATAATTCATTATCCATTTGGGAACATAAAAATGGAGAGCTTAAAGTAGCAGTATTAATTTGGGTTTTTTTTTTCCTTTGTAAAGGGAGATTTGTAATTTTTTTTTAATGTTTATTTTTGAGAGAAAGCATGAGTGGGAGAGGAGCAGAAAGAGAGAGAGATAGGGAGACCCAGAATCCAGGCCCCAGACACAGGCCCCAGGTTCTGAGCTGTTAGCACAGAGCCTGACTCGGGGCTTGAACCCGCAAACTGCGAGATCATGACCTGAGCCAAAGTCAGATGCTTAACCAACTAAGCCATCCAGGTGCCCCTATAACTGATAGTTTATTTAAACGCTCATAAGTGAATTACATTAACTCCTTCATGCTCCAGCTATCATTCCTTTACAGACTAAGAAATCATTTAGGATAATCTATATGTAAATGACAATGACTCAACCATTGGTTGAAAACCAAAAGTGTCTAAAGGATCTTAATTTGCCAGTCACTGATTTCTTTATTTGGGGAGGCCATACATTCTCTTTCTTCATCTTCCTGCTCTGAGGCACCTTTTTAATAAAAGGGAGGATCTGGGGGCAGTTTGCTACTAGAGCAGACTATGGAAATCCTCCATATGTAGTTAGGGTATAATTTAAAGGACTTCCTATAAATGGATCTTTATTAATCCCAAGAGATCTTCTCCATGATTTTTAGAAAGACGACTTTCCTGCCACTCTATGTGCAATGTGGCATGTGTGTGTTATGACTTAGAGTCATGTTTTGGCCTGTGAAGCACAAAAACCTTTCTGGAGCCAAGTTTTGTCGGTGCTAATACATGCCCTTTACATCCCACATTCCTTAATTGCTTCAGAACACTCGCCTGATAGGTGAGCAGCCCTCACACCCTTATGAGAGAGGTAAGGTCATTGGTTAGTTTCCCCAGGAGTTTGGATTGCTCTTCCACGTGAGGTGGCAGAGCCCTGGCCTGCCGGCGGAGATCTGCCTTGAGGTCCGGACTGCCAGAGCGAGCTCTGTAAGAGGACTAAGGAGCGGGAGTCCAGCCCGGAGGCAGCTCTCCTGACTGCTGGGTATTTTTCTCTGGAGTGTGTCAAGAGCAGGAAATGTGACAACGTCAGTTAGGCAATGGCAAGGTAAGAAAACAGCTGGAGTTTTCTCCATCCAGGACACTCACTCCCCCCACCTGCTGCCCGCCAAAAAGAAAAGGCATTTTTATGTACGGATTAGTAGTATGGTTTCCCAGCAGTAGGTGAGCCATTTCTGCTCCTCTACCATTGCTTTATTTCCTGGGGCAGGTGAGTGTCCTCACAGACCAAGTGGAAGCACAAGGAGAAAAGATTCGGGACCTGGAGGTGTGCCTGGAAGGACACCAGGTGAAACTCAATGCCGCCGAAGAGATGCTTCAACAGGTAAGGGCGTGAGGGCTGAAGGCCCTGGGGTTATAACGCAGCTCATGTGTTAAAAGTCGCTGTGTCCAGTCACCGCTCTCACTACTCACTCCCCCATCCTGCCTGGAGGTAGGCTGGGCGCTCTGCGTGTGGTGTTTGTACAGCAGGTGAAACTTGCCCCAACTGAGCTTTGCAGGGAGGGGCGAGAAGGGCTGGCCTGAGAGGAATAACCTGTTGAGCTGGTTAGACAGATTCCCAGGTGGCACTTGATCTAGCCAGGTTCAGGTTCAGGGGCACTGTGCTGACAAAGTCACCCTTCTGACACCAGCCACAGCTTGACTGTTGGCGGCATCTGGGGTTTGAGGAAGTTGGTTAGCTTCCTGTGTGCCCCCTTCCCACCTCCCTCTTCCCCTCCCAGTTTGCGTAGTCTTCTTTGATAAAATGTATTACACACATAATATTTTAATGTAATTTAATTGCTGTCAACATGAAAAATGGAGCTGTTCTCATCCCATTCAATTAAATCTCGTAAATGTCTTGTTTCCTTTTCATCCTCCTTGTCATCAGGTATAGGTGTAATTTACAAAGCTCTCTGCACACCACAGATACGATTTGCTTCTCTGATTTTGTATGCTTAGCATCAGAGTGAATTTTTTTCCATTTTTAAATCTTACTGTATACTACCACTGAGAGGCTTTTTTTTTTTTTGAAGGGAAAGTAAAATAATCATTTTTCTACCCTTGAACGATTTTACCGTATGGTAAATGATGAGCTGAATTTTTAGAAAGGGGTGTTGAGTTTTTATTCAGGCTTTTCCAAATCTTTTGAGAGGCTGATTAGAAATTTTATGAAATCTATCAAGATGATCTAATTTCCTTGAATGGTTCTTATAGTTACAGCAATTTTAGGAAACACACACACACACACACACACACACACACACACACACACACTTCAATCACGGTTCATGCTTTGGAGCTCCTGGAATAGTCCTTGTTGCATGGGAGGTTCTCATTAATTATTTAAAGAATGACAGTCCATTAACATGCATGGGTTCAAGTAGATGGCTGCTTATATGTAATCTTTCCCCCAGAGCTTGAATGTTTTTTGTTGTCATGATCAGCATAAAATTCAAATAGCGTTTTGATAGAATGGTAATGAACACAGGCTTTGCATTTGACCTTTGGTCTTAGGAGAAACGTTTGCTTCCAAGTATTTCTTAGTTTTTAGTGCATTTCGAGAACTTTTTTTTTTTAAGTCAGTACTTCTGTGTAGATGTCCTCAACTAGATGGAACTAGTCCCAACAGCTCAGAAGCCGTATGCTTTCTAGTTTGCTTTCTTTTCATCTCTGATTATTAAGTTACCGCATTCGTGGCTCCATTTGATTTTTTTATTTAAATTGTGTGCATTTCTCTTGCTCATCCTATTCCCTGAGTAGCAGGAGTTGAGTTTATTTTTTTAAGCTGGGTCTTTTTGAAAACCAGGAAAGAAAATGGAAAGCTCTCTAAGGGCGGGAAAGCATTTTCACAAAGAGTGATAGAGGTGTGGCTTTGAGGTGGGGATGGAGTATTGCAAAACCCCAGACAGGGAACAAAGAAGATTTGAATGTGGAAGGGAACGTGTCTGGAGAACGTCAGGTTGATGTTTCAGGAAGGCATTGCCTGGTGGCAGTCCCCGGGATCGGAGGTCAGAGCATGGCTGCATTTGGTGCCTGAGCTACCTGACCGCCTGTCCCGGCTGCTCTTCCAGGGCTGACCTACACCCCTCTCTGTGCAGTGGTTCTGCTCCCTCGTCAGCGTCTCTGGGTCAAGGAGTCTGGTGTCGGTTCCCAACTCCACCTGGTTAGGCTGTCTTGCTCTTCAAACATCCACCCATGGACTGGATTTTAGACTTTTGAAAAAGTCTTAAGGTCAATTATCTTTTGTGTTGTGGGTGAGGTATCAGGCCTGTGGTTCGTGTGTGCCACAGAGGTGGATGTCTTGGCTTGGTATGTTTTGCAGTGTGGTAGGTCTTATTTGTCACCTCTCAGGTTTAAAGATCTTCCCTTGAACTTACCCAAGTTATTTTTATGCTCATAACATTCACTGTGTTCCCTCCATCTTTCAAGGATAAAACGAAGGGAGTGTGGAAGACTCCTCTTTGGCACCTCCTGAGTTCAACTCACGGGACTTATTTGAGCCTCGGCTCCCACTTGTGTGTTTGCTGGGCTTGGTGGTACCTGAGCTGGAGACGTTTGGGTTCCCAGCTCTGAAGCCCGAGTTGAACCCTCTGTGGCACATGCCAGTCCTTTCCTGAAATCTGCTTGATGCTGTTTGAAAAGGCACTTCTTTCTTGCCCCATGGTGCTGAGGTAATGCCGTCTGTAGCTTACAGGATGTTATGCATGTGTCCTCTGAACTGAGGACAGGCAGGGACTTGCTTGTCTGATGCTGATATCCTGGACCGCAGGGCTCTTGGCTTCTGGTGGTAGGAACTAGGAGGACTCCCAGCCCTGAGGAGGAGGAGGGACGCAAACAATTGCCTCTTTTTGCCAGCCCTTGGAGACTATTCATGCTCTGAGCCAAGCCTGGCCTCCTGCTCTGAGGCCTGCGGAGCTCTGAGTGAGGCCCCTTCCCAATCAGTGTGAGGCCTGGCCTTCTAACAACTGCCTGTTGACGCCACCGCCCTTGGGTACGCCGTCCCTGGGAGCACTACGCCTACGCATGGAGTGGCCTTGTCTAAAGGAGGCACTTGCTCCCCGCCTTTAGCTGACTGCCCATGTAGGCCCGGTGCTGTAAGATAGTCTCATTCTTCACAGCATGTGGGAAATCCAGATTTAAAGATAAGTCTATTTTTAAAGCATTGGCAACTAATTTAAAGGGAAAAAAATAAATACTGTGTGAACCACACCGTGCATACCTGCAGGCCAAGCCTGGTCCGCAGACCTGTAGTCTACAACCCCTGCTCTAGCCTCTAGCCCCCTCCACTGTCTGGAATAGCTCCTGGAGGACTTAAGGAAACCCAAACCCAACCAGTATAGCCCATGCCTTGTGCTTACATAGGCTCCAGCAACCCCACTGAGCCATCTCTCTCCACAGCTGCTTTGTCCGCCTCCCTCCAGCAGGAGCCCAAGAGGGGAGGGAGTTAGCACCCCTCAGCCTGTCCCTGCTGAATGCTGATCTCTCAGGTCCCATCTGTTTTCCTCTTTGCATTAACCCATCTAAAGAGCGTGAATGAAGGCCTTGGGGTTAGAGAGGCAAGCCAGAATCAAATAGTATTAGCACCCGCCGGTCTACGTGAGCAGCACATAGGTGATGGATGCATTTGAGGGTAAAATATTTTTGCAACCCCTTGCAAAATTCAGGGTGGCAAAGGGGAACCTCTGAGCCTCTTTGGGGACTGCCTCTGGAAGCACCTACTCAGGGATGGTCTCAGACTCCCTGAACAGGTGTGGATTTTCCAGGAAATCCATAAATGGGTCTCCAAGAGGCCGCAGCCTAGGTTTGTTTTCATAGGTCTGGGACAGTCTGGCCTGGGTACAGAGCTCACAGGGCTGACCTCTGCCTTCTGTATCCTAAGCAGGTCAAGGCATTGCCTACCAGCATCTCTGAGAGCTGCACCCCTGGGCTGTCTAGAATTAGCACCCTGAGAATATAGGCATGGACCAGCCATATCCTTGTTGTAACTAGCTCAGACCGTGCTGGCGACAAAATCTACGCCACAGGACGGGTTCTCCGTGGCCCTGCTGATGCATTGAGGTCCCTGGTGACTTTTTCTCAAGTGGCCTCTGGAGTCTATTAGGGCCCTGCACAGCAAACTTCTCTGCCTCTGATTGTTGACCCTTCTCCAGAGGATGATGACTTTGAGGAAGAAGCTGATGCTACTTAGTGGATAATAGACTTTATACAGAGCTGACAGCCAAATGGAGCACTTTCCAGAGACTAGCTGTTTACAGATGTAATCAATGTCGAGAGCAGAAACAATGTTAAGTGTCAAAAAGAGGACAGGCTAGGAGAGCCAAATGGGGAGGAAGTAAAGAATGCAAACTTCCTTGTGAAGAACCCAAACTTTGGGGAAATCCTGCAGGACAACAGCTTCGATTTCAGACCTCCCACCTGACCTAGAGCCCCAGGTGTTAGGCATCCTCATTATTTTGGCTATCTTTCAGGTGAGGTGTGGAAAGACAAATTTCTGGGATTTGGAGTCAGTCTACGTGCCTTTCTGTTGATCCAGGAAAGTTGTCAAACCTGTGTTCTTATATAGTGAGAACAGGGATGATCATATGGGCTCCATATTGCCCACTTCTTAGAGCTGTTATTTCAGTTTTGTTAAAACCGAACTCTCTCACAAGTCATCAGTTTTAAGATCTTGAGCGTGCACGGGGCGCCTGGGTGGCTCAGTCGGTTAAGCGTCCAACTTCGGCTCAGGTCATGATCTCACGGTTCGTGGGTTCAAGCCCTGCATCAGGCTCTGTGCTGACAGCTCAGAGCCTGGAGCCTGTTTCAGATTCTGTATCTCCCTCTCTCTCTGCCCCTCCCCCACTCACGCTCTCCCTCTGTCTCAAAAATAAATAAACATTAAAAAAAGATCTTGAGCATGCGGATTAAGGGCCTAAGATACCCAGTTCCTGCCCTTGAGTGAAGGACAATGTGTCCGGGTTTATGAACTCAAAAGTGTCGTCAGCACCTGGCAGATAAATTTTCCAAGAGTACCTTTAAAGGGGTATCTCTGTCTCAAAAAGAATAAACAGAGCTATGTACCCCTGATTCTGTGGAAGCACGACCCTGTCTCAGAGGTGAGACACCTGATTTGTGACTGAAGAAAACCAGGATTTGCCAGTTCTTCCCCAAACCTGCCCCCTGGGAGATGTAGGAGCCAGAAATAACTGCTTTCTTCAAGCTGATCTTATTCGACGTTGAATCTCCATACCACCATGCAAAGTAGGTGTTCTTTGTTCACAGATGAGGGGGCTGAGGTTCCAGAGAGATGGTTTCCGTAGTGGGGGCTGAGTCTGGACTCGAACCCAGGTTGACAACAAGCCCCTCGCTGCAGTGTTACTCATGAAAGCGGCTTTCTGGCACAGCCTAGGCCTCTTACTTCAAAGAGCAAAGGGATGCATTTTTTCCTTTCATGTCTTTCCATGGCCTCTTCCTTCACTCTGGTTTCAGATTGCCAGTCTGGCTCCAGTCCTCTGTCATTGGTCAGTAACTCCCTGGGTCATGTTCCACACTTAAAGATGGAAGTAATTGCTTCAAGATGTGGCCCTTTAAGGAGAGAATAAATTGAAAGGCCACTTCTTTTTATCAGCTCCAGTCTCAGACTGAGCTTTGGAAAAAGGAAATGATGGTTTTCTCTGAGATGTAAGTTTTTTTTCCATCTCCAGGAAAGGAGGTGTCTTTGCCCTTCTGGAAGAGGTTACTGGTAGTGGTGAAGTGAGAGGGGTGAGTGATGATTTTGTTCATTGGTTTTTGTTTTTTGTTTTTTTCCCCTAAAGTTTCATTACCTAGTTTCATGGTTTGTAGTAACAAAAATCACCTGCCTCATGTACCACCCACTCCTCTCCCCTTGCCCTCTGTCCCTAGGCAACCTGGAAACAATTGGGAAAGCAGAAGTTAATGCAGCTTATGAAACCTGTCCCCCTTCTCTCCAGCCCCCTGTCTCCCCACACCTCACCTCCCCCCACATTATGGTAGCTGCATGATTCAGAGAGACTCCCAGCTAGATCTACCCTGTAGGTTGGAGCAGGGACCAAGCCTCGCCTTCGTGCTCCAGACAAATGGGCTGGATCCAGTCTTTAGGCTGAGAGCTAGGGATCCAACAACCTTTCTCTTAAGGGGTAGACTGGAGTAAAAGAAGCTAGCAAAAGAAACAGAAGAAAAAAAAAAAAGATCAGGAAATTGGAAGGAAGGATGGGATGGCAAGTGTTATCTTACACTGATCAGTGGGTGAAGAGTTAAATGGTTGAAAGCTGAGAAGTACAGGTTGCGTCTGAAAGTTGGGACATTGGTCCCCAGAACCAGAACTGTTTGTGTGCCCTACCTGGTGAAGGCAGAATCTGGGTTGCAGGCATCCAGACAGGGAAGTGAGGAAGAAGAGGCAGCAAGGGTTAGGTTATTCTTTCTAGAACTTGACTGGGAAGGGGTGAGGGAGGGGATGAGGAGAGAGTGCATTCATAGAAACGGTGCACACAGAACATGCATTTGCCTAGCGAGAGCACAAGAGAGTTGATGATGGTTGCTTAAGGGGAAGGCAAGGTCAAGAGGGAAAGTTCTTTTGAATGTCAGAAATTTGATCATGTTTATAGCCTGAGGAATGGGAGCTGATGGTGAAAGAGATTAAATGCCTGTCAGAGTAGATGATTAATGGTCCTACCCTTGCGAAGCACAGACTGGGTGGGAACTTCCTCACAGTCAGGACAGAGGTGAGGGGGAGCCGAGGACCATGTGAGTAGTCGTCCTTCATCCTTCAGACTTACTGGCTGGAGGGAGAAGCCGGACCAGAACTCAGAGATCACAGCCAAACACTAACGATTGACCGGGGAGGTAACTTGAAAGCCTGAACATCAAGCTATGTGGGTATGGCATGAAGTCTAGAGACTGAGAGATAGTCAGCAATGGGAAGGAGGGTCAGATGGGGTAATTCCAGAGCACACTCTGGAATCTTTGTGTCCTTGAACATATGTTTTCTATGTGCAACCTGGAAACTTACTAGGCTTGAGAGTGGTTCTTAAAGATGAAAGAACCCAACATGAGACATGGACTTGCTTGCTCTAAGACATGGATTTAAGAGACATGAATGAGAGATGATTCCAGGAGATTTTGAAAAAAGGGATGTAAGCTCAACAAATGAACAGATTATTTTAAAATACCTTTCCGGGGGTGGCTGGGTGGCTCAGTCAGTTAAGCGTCTGACTTCGGCTCAGGTCATGATCTCATGGTTCACAGGTTTGAGCCCTGCATTGGGCTCTCCACTGTCAGCACAAAGTCTACTTTGGATCCTGTCTCCCTCTCTCTCTCTGCTTCTCCCCTGCTTGCATGTACATTCTCTCTCTCTCTCTCTCTCTCTCCCTCTCCCTCCCTCCCTCCCTCTCAAAAATAAATATTTAAAATACCTTTTCAGTATACAGGAGAGGTTATTTGAGGAGAAGAGGAAGAAAGGGTAAGGTTTATGGCTGGAGGAGAATGGGAAAGATTTGGAACAATCTCTGAAAGGAACCAACCAGAGATGAACACAAGGGTGCCAGGCGGTATTGGAAGATCAGCTCTAATTAGATAGTGTAAATTTGTATGGAAACCAATTGGCATCATCAAGTGTCTTTCACTAGCAATTTTCAGGCCACAGGGAGTAGAAACATAGACAAAAGACTTTGAGGTTTGGCATGGACTGGGCTCTGGTAAAGCAAATGCACTTTAGGTCTAAGGGTAGGGATGAACTGGAATGAGGAATTTTCTGGTGCAGATATGATACACTTGAAATGACCTCAGGTATAGAATGGATAAGGAGGCAAATACTACTTAAGGGAAGTTAATTAACTAGGAAAACAGGTAAGTATTGGCCACAGTAGAAGAAATGAAAGATTGTTTGAGTCTGTAAGTGGGAAACTTGAAAGGTTAGAGGACTGTGGCCAAAGGAGACTGTATCAGAGCTGAAGATTTTAGAAGCAGAGCAAATGCATTCTGGATAAAGATGACGGCTAAGATGATGGCCATCCTGCTGAGAAACTGAGGCAAGGTGGAAGCAAACCTGTTGGTGTTGTGCTCAAGAAAGGTGAAACCAGAGTGGATATTAGAAGACTAACAAGGAGGGAACAAGGATGTTGAAGTTACTGAGGAGAAGGAATGTGCCCAAACTAGGTAGAGAAATCATTGATCAAAAGAAAAAAGCCCTGAGGAAAATGAGAGACTGTCTTGGGTTCTGGATAAGTTGTCTTGGGTTCTGGAATGTGCTGTAACTGAATGGCACCACTTTAGAAGAGGAGGGCAGATGTAGATGATCAATAAGGACAGTAGTGGTCTGGAAGCATGTCCAGTAAAGTTGGGTTGTCGAAACAGGATGGACTCCACTTGAGATGACTGGGAAGGGTATGTGATAGGCTGCAGAAGTCAGGATTCAGTTTATGCTGGAAGGAGAAGGAACAGTTGAAAAGGTAGGGTAAACCTTCTTTAGACACATATGATAGAGAATATAACACGTAATAGTGGGTGGGGACCATGTGTACCTGGAGATGGAAAGTGGAGCTGGACTGGGTGAGCTTGTTGAAGGCTGATTTTGAATTCAGGGAGTAGGACAGTACTTACCAATGACAAGGATGAGGGGTAAGGACAATGAAAGGTAGAGGCATATGCTAATAGATATAATAGCTGGAATATAATCACTAATAACTGGAACTCCCACTTGGGATGTTAGTGTAACCAATTGGAACCCTGCCGTGACCAACTGGAACGGCTATTGGAACTTTAGTACAACCAATTAGAATATTATCCTTGTCAGTGGGAACATTGGTGTGACCAATTACAACCTGGCAACCTAAAAGAGCTAGAGGGATTTTGGCATTAACAGAAGTGGAATAGATTCCTACTGTTCAGGAGAGATACATTCTGAGGCTTTTTTTGATCCCACCAAGGCGGCAGTATCGTGAATGTTGCTTAGCGGGCAAACTGCATGTAAGATATTCAAGCACTCAGTGGGCTGTGTTTTTAATAATCATATCCCTAGGCCTTGACTTCTGGTAGATACTTAAAAACATGTTGAGTAAATGATTGAAGTCTGGAATGGAATGGAACAACATTTTCTCAATCGTCCGTGCTCTAAAGCAATTGTTGCTATCTGATTTATAGAATTACTTCTCTACCCCTTTGCACTGGTGGCTTGGAGAGCTCACGTACACGGTATAGTCCATCTCTAGCAACCCACAGAACTTTAGGAGTTTTATACCAGCGGTGGCTCTGGCCTCAACTTCTTTTCCTGCCTGCTTTAACTTTTATGATTTTACATTTTAACTTAAATTGTCCATTATTCAAACCGCCTCAAGTCATTTGTGGAACAAAACAGGTAGATGAAAGGATGGAGAGAGAAACGTAGAATGAGGTGGTGGAACAGAGGGGAAGGTGAGGAAGGAAGAGAGAGGAGGTGGGAGTGAGTAGGTGGTATCAGAGAGGATTAGATCTTCAGAGAGCCTTTGCGCCAGGCCCTGGTAGAGAGTGTGCGCTCAACAAAATCTTAACAGTTTGAGTGGCTATTTCCTCACTCCGTGACTCCGTGAATATTTGTTGATTGGCTTTTTTTTCAGCAGGTATTTTTTTTCTTTTATTTTCCTTAAAATTCTTGGACTTCTTCCTCTGTTTGGGAAACCATGTGATATGTTAGACAGAAAAGAGTTTTGGAATCAAACAGACTTTGGTTTGCAAACTAACGCACTCTGCTGTTGTTGACTGGTATGTGTCTTTGGTCAAGACAAGGCCAGTCTCTGGGCCAGGTTAGTATTTACTGTCTATTACTCAGGTCAGGATAGTATTTACTGTCAAATCACCAGGAGGGCTTATTGAAAGCATGTATGTAAAGTACCCTGTGGGGTCTGGCACAGAGGAGGCACTCATGGAATCTGTGTGTCTTCTCTCCTTCCCCACCTCCACCATTATACACATTGATCTGGGTGACTACTCATGACCAAGTACGCTGTGGTTCTCACATGGCAGGGTCACTGCCTCTGTGCTATAAGCTAGTTCAAGTCTAGCTGAAACAGGAAGAGCCGGCCTCCTTTGCCCAGTGCTCAGTGAGTTCATTTTGCTGAACTTCTAGGTACCCGTCCCTTCAGATTAGCAGATGAAGAGTTTGTAGACTGGCTTTCTGACACATTGAGGGGCTTGGCCTAGGGAATCATGTTTTCCTAGTTAAGATCTGTGTCCTGTGTGGTTTTGTAGTCTGAGGACGGTTCAGAATATATGAAATCATAGCTATTGGTCAGAATGTTGATCACCATTCTTGTATGAGGGTTAGGTTGCCCAACTTAATATAGAAAGTTCATACTGAGATGGAATAGTGTATCTTTTCTGTCTGCTGATTTGGCTGGTCACTCTCCTGATGGCCATACTGTAGTCTCATTGCTGGAAACCGTGTCTCCCGTGTGCCAAGACTCTGGAGCTCATAGACCATGGCCTTTGGCCAATGGAGAAGTGTTGCCCCTGGACCAGAAATGTTCCTGGTTTTTGAGGTCCTTCATAATCCCTAGTGGTTGCCAGCAGGTATTTTGTCAATCACCTTTGTTTTTTGTCTTATTTATGCTTATTAATTGTATGTATTAATGGCAGGTTGCCGTCTACTACTGTTCTTATTATGGTAGGGCAGGACTGATAACCTTCCTGAGTCTGGTCTTACAATAAGGGAAGAACAATTTTCTTACCTACATACCGTAGTGGCTAGAAAAGATCCATTATCACATAGGCTAGGAAAAGTCTGTATCACATAAACAGGATTCTGTCATTTAATAAATACTCATTGAATATCTGCTTTATGCTCTAGCTCCCTCCTAGGCTCCTTGCAGTGAGACCTTAAAATGAAATTTGTTAAAAATGTGGGCTGAACATTGAGCCCAGGAGGTGATTTGGAATCCTTGGTTTTAAAAAAGATATTGTTAACGTAAGCTTGGGTTTGTTTGTGTTTTTTTGTTTGTTTTGGTTGAAAGGACCCGCTGCTTTGCATTGGAAATAGAGATGGAGAAGTTTCATTCTTTGAGCAAAACTGTCCCTTTTTCTGTACTTGGAAATAATGGCTTCTAATGGCAAACTTGTTTTTTGAGAGCTATAGTTCACATTGTTTCTCAGAGCACAGTGGGTGGTGCCAGGGGCTGTGCTCTCCCTGAGTGACCCAGTATCAGCTGAGACCTGTCCCTAACAGCCCTGTAGCTCATATGCAGCAGTCTCAGCTCTGTTGTCCACCAGAGTATGCCTTGTATGCTCTGGATGGAGCTACAGCTGTCCTTGTTGCCATGGAGGCTCTGATTTTGACATCTGGTTTTGCTTGCAGGAGCTGCTAAGTCGCACATCTCTTGAGACCCAGAAGCTTGATCTGATGACTGAAGTTTCTGAGCTGAAACTCAAGCTGGTTGGCATGGAGAAGGAGCAGAGAGAGCAGGAGGAGAAGCAGAGAAAAGCAGAGGTGAGTGTGATAGACCAAATTCTGGGGGATCCATACAGTTCTAAACTCGGAGCAGAGGAAACTATCCTAATGTGGATTCAGGCCATCTGGTCAACCCCAAGCCTGGCAGCCACTGGGCGCCAGAAGCATCTATGCACTAGAGACACAATGATCTGTTAATACCAAGTTATCAGGTTTTGCTGTGGCTGCAGATTTCAGCAATGCCCAAACCACCCAGTTTTGGCTCTAAGGCTTTATCCTTCCTCAAGCTGCTGACAAGGATAGAAAGGGAAGCATTAGAGGGGGAAGGATCAGGCAAGATGTGAAGGGACCCAAGATGTCCTCTGTGAGAGCCAAGGTAATGAGGATATATCTGGGGTGAAGTCAGCTGCCCAATAGGCTACCATCACTATATCCAAGGAGTCTGGAGACATTCTTTGATGTGCTTTTCACTGACCTAGATGGAACCCTTAGATTATGTTTCTTTTCTCCTGATAGGTCATAGGAGGAAGCCCATGTACAGGCCTTCTGTTAATGTTTTCCTGCATTGTTCCTGTTTTTGTTTTACACTCTATAATGCCATTGGCCAGAACATGCCAGACTCCTTTTTAGGATAAATGTTTTGTGTAAATTTTAGGCTCAGAGTTGCTTTTGTTGAGAAAGAACATCCTGTTTTAACCTTAGATAACCACCTTCCATATGTCTCTACCTACAAGTGCCCATATTTGCACCTGGCATGTATGATGTAGAAGGAAGACAGGCTATAGGTTTAGAAGCACATTGGTTCAATCACTAACCTAACTGCTTAAGAGGTCTTTGAATTTCATTCAACAAGTTAGCTGCTTAATTTCTCGAGACTTTATTTATCTGTAAAATAGGTAACTGTGTGAAGTCCAAATAAAAATCACAAAAGTCCCTATCATAGTGCCTGGCATCCTGTAGGTACTTGGTTCATATATACTCCCTCGCAACATTTAGCTCTCTCCAAAATCTAAAAGTGGATATCATTCCTTTCTATTAAGCACCCCCATTATTGTGCACTGAAACCTGCCCTATTGCTGTGTTTACACAGTGGTAAATGCTGGTGATTGAGACACTTAAAACGGGTGGGCAATTCTGTGCATTGCTTTTGAGAAGCTGCTCATTGTTAAGTAGAGTTGCCAAAAGATCTCTCCATTAACCTGAAGACCCTGTCTTGTAGTGATTAAGAGGGCGGGGCCTTGAATCAGATCTTCCAGCTGTAATGCAAGCTGAGCTGCTCATTAGCTTTGTCATTGTAGGCATAACACAACCTGTTTCTCCCTCTGTAAAGTGGAGAGAGTAACACTTCCTATTTCCTGAGTGGTTTGGAGGAGGGAATGAGATAATTCATGTATAGTCCTTAGCATAGTGCTGGACACATAGTAACCGCTACCTTTTATCGATTACTTACTGATTGTGTTACAAAGCATCCTGCAAATGGACATGTAGGTTAAGATACATTTATAAACTTCAAAGGTCCCGCAGAATGAAAGCTTACCTTTGTGAGGAGTTAGTTAAATAGAGTGCTTTTTAAAAAAAAAACAAAAACAAAAACAAAACTTTTTTAGTGTTTATTTTTGAGAGATAGCATGAGCAGGGGAGGGGCAGAGAGAGAGGGAGACACGGAATCCGAAGCAGGCTCCAGGCTCCGAGCTGTCAGCACAGAGCCCGATGTGGGGCTCGAACTCACAAACCACAGGACCATAACCTGAGCCGAAATCGGATGCTTAGCCAACTGAGCCACCCAGGCACCTCAAATACACTTTGCTTTTTAAATGTTCAGAAAGAAGCAACTGAATTTTCTCCAGGTTTGGAGTTGTGTTTTTACCAACGTCTTGAGGTGTGTGATGACATGGGAACATAGGTTAGGGCTCTGGGGGCAGAATTCAGTAAACTCGGGGACGCCTTGAAGTGATAGAGACAAGTCAAAACCACTTAAATTAAAAAAAAAAAAAGTATAGGTGGGAGAGTATTAGGTCACACAGCTTGAAGAGTCAAGAGTTTAAAGTCCAATATCACTAGATCCACGTGACCTCCCAATGTCATTAAAAATCAGCCTTAGTGTACATCTTGGTTCTGACTTAGCCTTATTGTCAAGAAGGGTCTCTGCACTACATCCTATCGGCCTGGAGACCTGGCAGAGAGAGCACCTTTTTCTCAAAGTTTCCAGCAAAAGCCTCGGGCTTGCATCTCCCTGGGCCAGTTTGGGTCACATGCCTGGTTCTGAGCCAGCCAGCCACTAGGGAGCACATAGGTATGTGTGCGTAAGTCTGTCTGGGAAAGAACGTGGAGTTAGTACCAACCTGAGCCAGCTCCGTTCCTTTCCAGGGAAGACAGGATGGAAAGGAGAGCTCCCAATTCTGGGCCAAGTATACCGAAAGCAGTCATTTTGCTGTTTGCTTTATTTTTCCTTTTCTGAGGGATTATGTTTCAATCTGAATTTTTTGTTTTTGTTTTCCATCAGGCTGTTCATGCATGAGGCAACATAGACCCTGAGCCGCTGGCTTCATTCCTACCAGATAATGGCCCTTCCCAGTTGCTAGTACAAACATTAAGTTTTTTTAGGGCTGTTCAAACCTGTGACACTCCATGCACAGCCACATGACCTGAAGTGCATTTCTCCTTCTTGTAATTGAACATAATCTTCGCTGGTATGCTTAGAGCCTCTGCCACTATTTGCAAATATGTGCAGCACCAGGGGCTTGAAACCATGGCGAGTACTGCTGTGGGGACTCCATTGTCATGTGCGTGGACGTGTGTGAGTGCAGCACTGAGCTAAGGTCACCAGAGGTTGTACTTCCGTGAACAAGGGGAATGCTGCTTCCCAGCCTGCATTGCTGCTGGGTTTTTTCCAGTGAATATACTTAGCCCAAGGCCTATTGCTTGTGGTTTGGAAAGGCAGGATCTTTCTCTGTTTTGTTTGTTTTCTGGGGTAGCTGGATCTGAAATTTCCTCTATGCAGCTCAGGCTTTATCCTCAAATTCCATTTTATGTTTCAGTGAACATTTAAAAAAAAAGAAAGAAAAAGGATACTGTGAACAAGAGCATTGCAGGCTGTTCTTTCTGTCGGACTCTGATCCCCCCGAAGCCTGTATCCTGCTGCCTGTAGAAAGTTATGGACGTGATTATACATGGTTGTCTATAAACCTAAGGACGTCAAGATGCAGGTTTCTTGTCAAATGGAGACCATCCTGACAGCCAGCCTCACTCAGGAGTCTGTCAGTGAGATGTGGGTGAATACCGGGTTTCCTGTTTACCTTTCCTCCTGAGCCTCTCGCAGTGGCTCCGGGTCATTCCAGGAGACCCAAGCTTAATCAGTTAGGTTTACTCCTGAGAAGCAGGACTGCAGAGGAGTGGCTGACGTGGAAAGTAAATACGAGAATGAGGAGGATGGAATGTAAAAGATCCAGAGGCAGAGGAAAATGTCTGGGTGGCATACTATATCACAGGCACGTCCCTCAGAGGCGTCTTCCATGGAGAGGAGTCTGGTTTCCCCGAGCCCTGGGGATGGAGGGGGCCCCACAGCTGGATCTCTTTATGGGATTAAAGAGCTCTGCATGTAATAACCAGAGCATCCTGTAAAGAAGGGAGCAGGGATCCAGCATGTCCTGGAAAGTGGCGTCCGTGCAGTTGATCAGGGTTATACACAGATATGAAGAAGAGAACCAGAAAGAGTCTTCAGGATTTCTGGCAGAAAATGGAGTGTCTTACAGCACGGGTGGTGCTGACTTCCTTCTTCCTTCCTGTGTTTATAGCACTTTGGAAGGGAAGGATTCTGATTTCTGAACTGGGATAACCAGAATGATGGATACGGAGCACAGAGCAGAGACTGGGAAGATTGTGTTTGTTCAGAGAAGTCGACCGGGAGATTCTTACTGTTTTGTTGATTTTGTTTTACTTACTGATTTTTATTAGCCTAGGAAATCTCCAGCAGTTCAAAAATTAAGAGTTCATAAAAGTATATGCAGCAAAAAGTCTCCTTCCATGCTCGCCCCTCAGGCCCACAGTCAGGAACCACCCTGACCAGTTTGTGTCCTCCCAGAGTTATCCCTGGACAAGCAAACTTATGTGGACAGATATATATGCACATATGCACACACATTCCTTCCCTCATTTTTGTGCAAATGCACACTATTCTAGACCTTCTAATGTAGCATGCTGGGAGTTTATTCACACCAAGTGCATTAAAAAGACTTATATGATAGAAATACCTATCATTTCATTATCTGACCGTACCTTAATTTAGCCTGTCCTCTTTTGATGGACATGTAAGTGGTTTCCAAGTGTTTGCTACTTCCAATAATGCTGCTGTGAATGATCTTGCACACGTGGGGATACTGAGGTGGAATCAATGGGCCAAATGGTACATGCAGTTGAAATTCTGACCGATATTTCCACTTTGTCTCGTGGAATGTAGAGGTTATGTTCCCATCAGTGATGTGTAAGAGTGCCGGGCCAGTATTAAGCAGAGCATGAAGGAGGGAGAGAAAGAACTAAGTAATATCATGAACAAGTTTAACAGGTAGGAGGGAGTGGGAAAGACATGGTTATGGGAGGTGCCCCGTGGTTCACATAGAAAAGAACCGTAAAGAAGAACTTTGATGGTTAGTGAATCAGGAGTCATAAAGCCAGCTGAGATTTCAACACAGAGTGGCATTTAGAGCCTCATAAATGTCACCTGGACTTCGTGATAGGGGACCCAAGAATGAGACACAGCTACAAAAGGGTCTGCCGTATGGGGGAGAAACAGATCTGCTAAGAGGGGAGGTGGGCCAGCCCTGGAGAGAACGAAGTATAAAAGAAAGTTGAAATGAGGATGGACATACTGGAAAATAACACGTGGGTTGGGAGAATAAGAGGGGAATGTCCCTGAAACATTGGGATGCACCACATAGTCACCCCAAGCAGAGGAAGAAAATTGATGCACTCCTGTTCAGATCCCCAGAAAGATGGAAGCAGACAAGGGGCTTAAATGGAAGGGCGCAGCAGTTTGGATGGTTCCTAAAAATCTCCTCCAGCTTAACACCTAAGTATTTGAGAGGTTGGCTCTTGGTGCCCCACCCCCCTATTTGTTTCTACCCAGAGGACAGAGAAAGAAACTGGGAAACTGCCGCTCTGGCTGTAATGTTGAGACTAGTTTAGGAGGGAAAAGTGACAGGTACCTTGAGAGAGAGCGGCTGTTCTGTGAGTCCATGACAGGGAGGGAGGGAAAGCCAGGCATGGCCAAGACTTTCATAAATCATACCTTGGAAAGTTCGGAAATAACATAGAAGGTGACTCAAGAATATTGAACTAAAAAATAATGTAACTCTGTGCAATCTCACAAATACTACTGATAAAAAGGAGAAACTTGGAAGTACCCTGAGAGAAACTTGTTTTTAAAGGGGCTCGTATAAAAGATAGAAAAGACAGGGATGCCTGGGTGGCTCAGTCGGTTAAGCGTCCAACTTTAGCTCAGGTCATGATCTCGTGGTTCGTGAGTTCGAGCCCTGCGTTGGGCTTTATGCTGACCGCTCCGAGCCTGGAGCCTGCTTCAGATTCTGTCTCTCTCTCTCTCTCTCTCTCTCTCCCTCTCCCTCTCCCTCTCCCTCTCCCTCTCCCTCTCCCTCTCCCCCTTGCCGGCTCTCTCTCTCTCTCTCTCTCAAAAATAAATAAACATTAAAAAATAATAAAAAATATAAGAGAGGACTGAACAAAGTGCACCTGCACAAGCAACAGCAGCAAACCCCAAACAAAAGGACAATGCTGAGGACAGGAGAGAGACTTTTTGTTAAAGTTATGTTCTCCATAAGAAGATCAAAGAAAGAATGGGTTCTGTTCTGATGCCTCAGGCACAAAGAACTTAGGACAGTGGTCCCCAAACTGCTTGCTATAAGTGAATTTTAAGGTATCAGGGAAATCAGGTGAGTTGCTAGCAAACTAGAAGTGAACCGTTTTTTTTTTTTTTTTTTTTTCCCCCAGATGGCAAAGAAAGTTAGATGGGTTCCATAAAATTTAGTTTGTTGAGGCTGGGGCCAACCCTATGATGGTTTGTGGGAGGCCAGAAGATCAAGTAGGGATTGTGTTAAGAGTGAGTTACATTGGGGTGCCTGGGTGGCTTAGTTAAGCGTCCAACTCTTGATTTTGGCCCATAGTTTCTGAGTTCAAGCCCCACATCGGGTTCTGTGCTCTCTCAGTGCCCAGTCTGCTTTGGACCTTTGTTTCCCTCTCCCTCTGCCCCTCTCTTGCTTGCAGGCTCTCACTCTCTCAAAAATTAAAAACAAAAAAAATATAGTGAGTTACATCAGCTTGACCTCCTGTGTCTGGCTGGGAACGCGTTGGTGGAATAGACCTGATAAATGTATACTTCTGTGAGGCATTGCACAAACCCTGCTTGGGGAATCTTGTGGATGAGCTGGAGGAGTATAGGATGGATGCTAAGAGAGGCATATTGGTACCCCCATGATAATAGCATCTATAGACCATGTCTAGGAAGGTTTATTGTAGAGGGTGAGAGTCCTCTGCCTTTACTCCTCCTACCAATTGAGCATTTTATTTATTTATTTTTTTAATGTTTATTTATTTTTGAGACAGAGACAGAGTGTGAGTAGGGAACAGTTAGTGAGAGACGGAGACAGAATCCGAAACAGGCTCCAGGCTCTGAGCTGTCAGCACAGAGCCCGACATGGGGCTGGAACCCACGAACTGTGAGATCATGACCTGAGCCGAAGTCGGACCCTAAACTGACTGAGCCACCTAGGTGCCCCTAATTGAGCATTTTTAATGTGTAACGTGCATGCTGATCTAGAAAATCATAAAGCAGTGATGACATGACGCCAAAGAAAAATCAACTCGACTAGCCAGCATCGGGATCCATAAAAACCTACACAGACTTGAGCAATAGCTAGGTTGTCAGAAAAGGGGTAAAAGAGGTAAGAACCTGAGTGGTGGAAAATCGCTAAAGGTAGGGAAGGAAACACTTCAAGAGGGAGGCAAGCAGTTTGAGGACGGGAGCACGCCTGTGATTTAACCAGGAAGAGGGCCCTGGGGCCGTGAGGAAGAGCCCTGTCCTTCATCAGTCTTGGGGACAGAGCTGGTCTGCCTGGAGGCCACTGGTGCAGGGGGAGGGGAGGGAATGAATGCGATGATGAAATCAGGCAGCAAGTTTAGACTCCTCGTTTGAGAGGTTTAACAATTGAGGGAAGCTTCTATAAGAGAGACAAGCAGGTCTGAAAACCAGCAAGGCCAGTGGACTTAGGGACTAAAGGTTCTGGGAAAGAGTGGCCAATAAGGTGAGCACGCCAGAAGAGTGCGGAGCCGCTGGGCTTTTGTTGTTAGCCATCAATGTCACGTGGGCCTTAACTAGGTCACCATTGGGTGTTTTCTGTTCTCCCAGTTTGGTTCATTTCTTACGTATCAAACACCTGGTAAAGGAGCAGCAGTGGGGGAAGTGAACTCACATTTGTCGGATGCCTCCCGTGTGCCAGGCCCCGTGCCAGGTGCTTCACCTAAGGCTCACCTGGGTAACCCCTCGAGGTAACCTGATGAGATAGACCCTCATTCTACAAAAGTGAAAGGCAGTCTGTAGCTGCCTGCACACTTCGACAGCATCATGCCTATGCCCGTCGTGGCTTAGTCGCCCATAACAGGCTGACCTCCCTCTCTGGGGACGTAAATGCCGATCTTTTACCTTGGGGGATTGCTTTTAGCTCTATCCTTGATTAACTGGCCATCCTTCCTTCCGGCCCGGGGCTCTTGGTCAGAGGATTAATTTTTCTGTTAATTGCCCTCATGCTCATGAATTCCCAGCTAAATCTTCCCCTTGCCTTAGTATTGCTTTTATCCATACCTACCTTTCCTCCTCTCATGCTTACACATTCTAAATCTGTACCCCCTTTTGTTTCGCTGCTACATCTTTTGAGAGGGCAACCTTACCTACTTTACAAAGATCAAGACCATTGGAAAGATCTCTGTTAACTTGTTGTTGCTCATCTAGGGTCTACCTGAACCCCCCATATGTGCTTTGTGCTTAGCTAACCCTATCCCCAACCCCCATCCCCTGCTGGGGCCTCCAATTCCAGCTCCTTTCCTCCCTCTTAATTCTTGCCACCCAGCAGGTATGCTAAGTAGTTAAAGTACCAAAAGACTCTGAGACTTCTCAGATGAAAAAGCACGAACGAACTGAATGTGGACCGTCTTTGTTTAGCACCTTCCAACGGTGGCAAATTCACAACAGGAGATAGAGCTGGACTGTGATGCCTAGTAGCTCAGGCCAGTCAGGCGTGAATCCTCTACCCTTGTCAGGCAAGTGTGCTAAGCCAGCAGGGGGTTTGGAACCCAGTGGCACACAGAACAAAGGCCACGTCAGAGCCCAGTGTCTCCACTAGGACTGCAGTTGAGAACACAGACGGCAGGTATGGCCCCAGCCCGTTGGTAAGTGGCCCATCAGGGTGCAGGGACCAGTAACAATGAAGCTGGGTAGAGATCTGAGGTCCAGGGCACTTAGGCCCAGAAAGGCCACCCTGACCTCTCAGCCCAATCCTCTCATCTTGGTAGGAAAATGCTATAAGACAGATGACCCTGGAGGAAGACAGCCTGGGCTGTCTGGGCCAATTCAGGTGAGCTAGCTCAAAGGATGAGTGGCTGGGAGGCCCCAGGCCTGCTGACGACGGCGAGGACTGCCCTGCCGCTCTGAGTCCAAATGGCATCACCAGACAGGAGGGCGGGCACCTTCACCCAGCATCCTTTCAGCCCCGAGCTGCCGCTCAGACCCCCTTTCCCTTCTACACTGGAGAAGGGGATGTACAAAACAAGATATGAGATGGGAGTTTTTCTTCTTAGACCCCGCTGTCACTACTGGGGATGGGCAATTTCTTCCCAGCGTGCCTGGGCAGTCCCCACAGTGCCGGTGGCTGACCCCAGTACCAGATGCCGGTGTTTAGAATATCAGTAAAGGTGGGCAGGGAGGCCTGACAGGTTCATTGGCTGCCACCCTGTCCACCCAGGTCTCTGTTCCACTCTGTTGTGATTTTTCCTTAAGTCCGCATCCCTGCCCCATGGGCTGCTCATAGTTTCCCTCAGCCTTTCCAGTTTCTGGCTGCCACAAGCGGCACTGTCGTGAGCCGCGTTACCCAGGCGTGTGGCGCTCTCTTCTCCATTCCCACCTGCAGGCAAGGGGTCCAGAGGTGCCTGCTTGACATCACCTAGCCTCGTGCCGCCCCTTCCTCTTGACCCACACAGAACTAGCCACTCACTACTCCCTGGAAGCCCCATGGTTTTCAGGATGGTGGCACTCACAGACTGTCATGGTTACGTGTGTGCCTCTACACGGTGACTAAATGTCTAGGGAGTAGAAAAGGGAGATTCCAGCAGACCTGTGGGCGACAGGGGTTCAGAACTGAGTAGGCATGAATTCCAGGGGCTGCAGCTTTTCAAAGTGGACATATAAGGGCCAAGATGTTCTCTAGGCTACAGAGGAAGTCTGGTTTGGAATGGGAAGTGAAGGAGTAAGGTCTGGTATGGGCGTGAGGGAGAGTTTAGAGTTGGGGACGTACCAGTGTGTGCGAGCGTGGTATATGCCACACGTCACCGCGTGGGTGTCGGTGTGTTTGGGGGGCGGGAGAGGGGCAGCTATACCCGGGCGTGTGTAAGAGGGGTCGTGTCTGTGCGCCTGTCTCTGTTGCTGCCGCCGGGCCGGGTGCCTCGTTGGTGTGCAAGGATGCCCCCCCACCGCACCCCCACTGCGTGGCACAGAGGAGCTGCCGGGGGTTTGCTCAGACTGCAGGACCACCCCGTAGAGGGGGTGGGTTCAGGAAAAATACCAGGTCTTTTGGTTCCCGTGAAGAAAGTGGGCGGTCACCTCTGGGTCGCCCCCTGCAGCTCGCCCCCTGCATGCTTCCTTCTCTCTGGGCCGCTCTCCTGGGGAGCTTTGTGTCTGAGAGCTGACTGACCCTGAGTGCTCTTTTCTCCTCTCTCTTCCTTCCTGCAGTCGGTTCTGAATGTGATCAGTGAGCTGCAGGAGCAGATGTGTAGGCTGCAGCTGGACATCCACAGGCAGATTCAAGAGCGCCTCTTACTCAGTAGGGGCCGCCCTGAGGAGGTGGCGGCTGGTGACAGCGCAGCCGAGCCCTCGCCCTGCGGCCAGGACTGTGCCTGTTGGGAGGGGTCACCTGTAGGAACCACACTTAAGTATATCAGAGCATGCGTGTGGGGGCATTTCACTGGTGGAGGGGCTGGGCTTTCTCCTAACCACAAGCGAGTGCAGTGGCTTAACACGGCTCTATTGTTACTTCCGGGCAGAGCTTGGGACTGGTGCACTCCCCTCAGGGTCTGAGCTGAGCTCTGCGACCCTCAGAGAGCAGGGTCTGAGCGGGTGAGGCCAACCCTTGGCCAGGTGGTGGCACTGGCCTTCCTCAGGGCTGGGAATGAGGTGTGTCAGGTGCCCTGAGGGACGGGCATTCATGCAAAAGGAAGCCTCAGGATTCCCCTTCCCAGGTGTGACTCAGGCGCTGATTCTCCTCCTGGGCTGGGAGATTAAATGAAGTTTTATCTCGTGTGATTTTTATTTTCTTTTTTAAAGAAAAAATAGCATCTTGAGAGAATCCTTTCAAGTTTATTTTTAAGGAAGTTAATCCCTAGTGAGAAAATAGAACACCAGTTTCCTTTTGCTATGACAGTTAGGTCATCATTTGAATTTCTAGGAAAAATTCCCCACCTAATCGCATTAGAGGGATTTCATGACCTCTGGACCCTATGGGGTATACCTGACCGGTGTTCTGGACTTGTCCCCTCATCCTGGTGGGACCGGGGCCTGCGTGACCTGACTGGACCTGGTGATGGCAGTTGCACAGAGCGGAGTCTGTGCCTCTGAGACCTACTGTCGAAGAGGACTTGGAAGCCTGAAGGAAGGTCAAGGTCATAGTAGCTGTGAGCATTACAGAGGGTCCGCCTCAGCTCTGTGGGAAATTATCACAACCCATACTCAACCGTGGAACATGCTGAAGCTCTACCCAGAATCAGACATTAGAGGGGGAGCTTGGGGGCAGGTGGGGGTTGAGGTGGGGAGATTTCCTCCTACATTAAATGACAAGGGGGAGAAATGAGAGCCCAGAGGTAAATGTGGATTTGAATAGAGAAGTCCTGGGAGTGCCCCATGTTGAGTGGGTCAACCCAGAAAGACGTCTAAAAGAGGCTAACGTTTGTACCAGTGTTTATAGCCGATGATGGGCACCACAGACAACCTTGAAAGAGGAGGATGTGCCAAAGGTCATCAGAGCCTGGCTGTCATCATGCTCTGTGTCTCCATGGTGGCAGCCTCTCAGGCAGGGCCAGAAACATTCTCAGAAAACCATCCTGGGTCGGCTGGAAGTCCCACCAGGCCTTAAAATCTAATGCTGCGGGTCATGGGTACAATGACCTTAGCTTCGAAGACATTTTTGAAAAGAGGCATCAATAAACGTTTACCTTGGCTGTAAGGAAATCTTAGTGGATTACCCTACAAAGTTCAAGTGTAAGCAGTGGAACTTTCTGGCAGACTATCTCAGAACACAAAGAGCTCCAGGTCAGTTAAACGATGAACTGAGTTTCCGTGTTCGTTCATTGGGAAATAATACATACCTACCATGTGCCAGTGGTGAGCAAAGCATGCTCGGAGTTAACCAAACCCCTCCTGGAGTTCACACAGGAGGAGAACCAGCCATTAGCGATCAGACCAGTAGGTATGTAATTGCAAATGACGTAGGAGAGATACAGGGTGCCACACCAGAAAGGATATACTCTGCCACACCCGAATATGGTGTAGAGGTTGGGATAGCTTTGCTGAGGAGGCCTGAGGAAGGATCGGTGGGAATTCACCTGGCAGACCGCTCCAGACAAGAGGGAGCGGTGTGTGTAAAGGCCCAAGTAGACGAGGAACTAAAAAGTATCCAGTTTGGTTGGTGCATCACTGGGGGGAGAGAGTAATCTAAGAGGCAGGCAGGGCACCGGGTCAGGCCAGGCAGTGCTGGTGAGAGCATATGAGTTTTGAGGAGCAGAGGAGCGCCAGGATCAGATTTGTCCTTTAATTGTGTTGTTCCCCTGGATGCCGCGGGGGACAGTGGCTTTAAGAAGGGCAAGACGACAGATGAGTGACCCCTGGAGAGACTGCCCGGCCTGTAGATATGAACTGCTAGATCAGAGTAGTGGTGGTTCAGTTGGAGAGAAAGGAGAGGTCCACTTCCTTGGAGATAGACTTAACAAGGCTTGGGGATAGATTGCATCTGTCGGGGCGAGGGAGATGCCAAGGATGGGCCCCAGGTTTCTGGCACAGGGAGGTAGGTGGATGGAGCTGCCATTTAGTGAGGATGGAATGTCTAAAAGGGGGAATTAAGTGTTCCACTTGGGCCATGACAGTCGTGAGATGCCTGCCTAGAGGTGTTAGGTCGGGAGTCTGTGGGAATCTGGAGTTCAGAAGTCTGGAAGTGATCACATACACATTAATTTTTCTGATAGGAGCCAGTTGGCAGGACCAATTATCCACTAAAGGAAACTTGGTTTGGGACAAGGGTGCTCAGTGGTGTCGTCTTTGCTGAAAGAGTAGTTTAGGGAGCAAGGTCCCTGTAGTTGGAAGAAACAAACCTGACTTCCAACTCACCCCGGGCAAGCTGGTCAACCATCCCTTCCTCACTCGGCAACTTTCAGTGGCTCCCTACTGCCAAAGAATGGCCTCAAAGCTCTTTGTATTTTCATCCAAAGCCTTTCTGGTAGGGCTGCACCTTACTTTCTGGCCTTACCTCCCACTCATGCCACCTGTCCTCTGCCCTAGCCCAACAGACTGTCTCCCTTTGTGCCTCCTGCATCCACCCTCCGCCGGTCTGCCTTCTCCTTCCCTCCTTTCTTCAAGCCGACCCCCGCCCCAGAGCACTCTGCATTTGGCATTTGTTATCTTAGTGTTTTCTGTCCTGCTGGCTTCCCCTTCTTCTCTGGAGCCTTCCAGGATCACACACCCCTCTTGGGGTTCCTTGCCCCACACCCCAGCACAAAGAGGTGCGCCCACCTAGCCTGCTTCCTGCTACTTTGTCTGTAAGAAGCTGCTTCATTTTTGTATCTCTGTTCCTCTGGCTCCCAAGTCCTATTTGTCCTGCACCTCCACATTTGTGCATGATTTGGGCACACCCCACAGAGGACATGGATGTCAGAAAGGGGCAGGCAGAACTAGTTCTAAAGAAAAAAAAAAAAAAAAAAAAGTTTTCTCTTCGTATGCCTGGAAGCCCTGGCTTCTGTTTTCGAATGGCCCACAGCTTTTCCTGAAACAGGACCATGTTTAAGGATTTGAGCTGCAGTGTTGAACATGACACGGGATCTCTTGCCCATGGCATCCCCTGCATGAGCCTAACCAGGGTTATCCAGGGAACATCATGCTCTGTAACCATCAGAACTTTGTTTTTGTCCCTTATCCTTCTAGGAGTTACTGCAAGAGCTCAGGCACCTCAAAATCAAGGTAGAAGAGTTGGAGAATGAACGGAATCAGTATGAGTGGAAGCTGAAGGCCACTAAGGTAAAAGGCAGTTCTTATATTTACGGAGAGGTGCTGAGGCCCGGTGGGGAGGGTCTGCGTTCAAGCTCGGGATCTGAGCTGGAGAAGTGCAGATTGACCCTACTGTGTGCACACGCAATAGTGCACAGATTGTGCATGTAGATAGCTTTGATCTGGGAAGGCTCTTCTCCTAGGGAAAGCCCCCTGAGATCATGCACTGCTGGAATAGCTGAGCTCCTTCGTCTTGCTGTGTCCTGTGGCACCCCTAGGGTGACATGGGACCAGTAAGGGGCTGTGAGCAAGTGAGAAGTCTTAAGGCAGATGAACGTCGATGTTACCTCGGCTGCATCACTTTAAATTTAGCGGTCCCTTTTAATAACTAGTTGGTTTAAATAGGCATGCTGTATTTTAGCATTGAATGCACTCCACTACTTTGTTGTTTTAACTAAACCATGTTTCTATGGAACTGGGGAGCTCAGCAGCCTGGGCTGGGGAAGGAATAGCCCTGGAGGAACATTCTTGCCTGCGGGAGGGAGCCTGGTCCAGGCAGCCCCCTGAAAGCACACCTGCTATTTCACTAAGGCCTCTGTAGCGCCACCCAGAGGTGTTAACTAGGTTTTCATTTTTATTTCTTACTAGGGTTTTAAAAAGTACTTAAGAGTTTTCCTAATTTCTGGTTATACTTTTATTTTTTTCTGTAAGTTAACTTTTAATGATTATGAAAACAATACTCATCACAGAGAATCTTTAAACCATAAAAAAATGGATAAAAGTCACCCTTATACCACCTAGGAGCTACCACTATTAATATTTCCTTCTAGGAATTTCTCTTTGGGGGGAATCTCGCTCGCTTTTTCTCCAATTTCTAGTGTTGATAATTTATATGCAATTTATGTCATGCTCTTAAAACTCTGAACATGATATTAATATCTGTATAATTGCTTGTATAAAATGATTTTCTTAACCGTTTACCAATGAGGAAGCCGAGGCACAGAGCAGTTCAGTAACTTTCCCGAGATCTTACCAAGTCAGCACCAACCTAGGCAATCCCAGCACATTTGTCTCCAGCCCTGTTTTTATCTAAGTGCACCCTTGTGTGTACTGTGCTGTACCTGTTCCAGCAGCAGTGATTTTCTCAAATAGCTCAGAGCCTTCTGTCACAGAATTCCACTCAGGCGAGTCCTGTCTTGGGGAAGCCTTTGAAGTTGTACAACCATGTATTATAAAACCAAACAACTCTTTTTAGGTCACCTGAGCTCTTTGCCTTGGCATAGAGACCTTTGAGATACTACAGGTTACTCAGTAACTATTGGGTAAGGGGCACCTCCTAATTGTGCCAGAATGCATCAAGCTCTTTGCCCACATTTTCTCATTTGATCCGTAAAAATAACCTAGTGAGGTCTGTTGATTTATTATCCCCATTTCAGTGGCTAGAAAACCAAAGCCCAAGGTGGCCAAGGTGAGGTCCAGACCTGGATCTGTGTCATTCCAAAATCCATGCTCTCTTTCTTATAAAATCCTGATTCCCTGCAAGTAAAAGCCTGTACTATTCTTGAAAGTTCTTTAGTCTTCTGCATAAAGCTTGTCAGCCCCTGAAGGCAACTCATCTTCCAGGGCAGCAATCAGGGGTGATCCCTGGATTTAACGAAGCTGAGTACTTACGGGGAGCTGGAGCACCCATCTGCCTGGCACCAGCCCGCACACCTTTGCCTCAGACCTCTGGCCACACAGCTCCAGCCTCTGTGGCCATGGCAGTGGCATCCTTTGCCCTCGTGGTCAGGTAGAGGGCTTGTAGCCTGTTGTAGACTTCCCAGCTATGGGCACAGGTACTATGCTAAGCACAGCAGAGCACCTGTCATTTCTGTCCTATCCTCTGGAAATTGACACCTGGCAGCTGGGACTCAGCCACTTAGTTTATTTATTTTTTTAATTTTTTAAAATTATTTTTATGTTTTATTTTTTGAGAGAGAGAAAGAGACAGTACATGATCAGGGGACAGGTAGAGAGAGAGGGAGACACAGAATCCGAAGCAGGCTCCAGACTCTGAGCTGTCAGCACAGAGCTCCACACGGGGCTCAAACTCACAAACCCGTGAGATTATGACCTGAGCCGAAGTTGGCGCTCAACAGACTGAGCCACCCAGGCGCCCCTAGTCTATAGCGTTTTAAATAGATGATCTCACCCAGAGGCAGGCTTCAGAGACAAGGGACCTCATTGTGCTGGGCTCTGCCTCACCCATATCACTGAGATCCACTGTGGGTCCTGGAGACCAGCATCAGGCATGCAGATTCCTAACAGAGACCAGCTCTCACTTGGTCTGCAAAGAAAGGGAAAAATGGTCGTGGAAGGTCCAAGAAAGGTTAGGAGAAGATCTTCTAAGAATAGTACGGTCCTTGTAGAAATAAGAGGCATTTGGACCGAAAGGCTCAAGGCTAAGGTATTCAGAAGCCACCGAGGCTGTTAGTTGTAGGCCCGCAGGCACCGAGGTCCTGAGTGAGCTAGGGGACAGTGCTGCGTGGCTGTAGGTCTCAGCTAGCAGCTTGACACCGCTGGGCTTGCTCTCTGGCCTCTCTGGGTAGATGCCACAGAGCAGAGGGGCAGGGCTCCATAGGGCACTTCAGAAGAAGGAGAGCCTACCCCTTGCTGCCTCTTTTTTTCTTTACATGGCCCTCTCTTTTCCCATTTGAGGAATGTTAGGGAAGCTTCTTTCAGAACCCCTAAGGTGGGCTCAGGGAGCTCTCGGCCCATAATAGTAGCCTTCATCTGTGCTGTTGATTCAGAAGCTGGCTCCCGAGCAGGTGGGGTTTGCGTCCTGGTCACTAAGTGGCCCTGTGACTTGGGCATCGCATCCTGCACTCTTCCTGGTGTCTCCCCGGTAGCGACACACAGTGATGTTGCTTCCTCCCATGGGCTCCTGTGAGGATTGAGTGAGGTTGCACGTAAGAAATCAGTGAGCACTGGGGTCAGAGGCAGAGTGGACGTTCAGTGTGCCTGAAACTGAACGCAAGGCCTGTTGGCAGAGGAGCCACCAAGAGTCTCAGTGCTCATTTTCGGTCACTTGAAACTATTCGAAGGTTAGCTATGGCATCCCATTCTATGACCTTGAGGAAAGAAGGGGGGATGTGATTGGGCTACCACATGGGGAGGGATGGCCAGAGTACAGGCCTTTGCTGTATGTTGGCTGGCTCCTGAGTTGGTCCTCACCCCCTTTCTTTGTCTGGTTTGATGCTCAGAGAACTACCTGGTTACCCTTAGGAAAGGAATAAGACGAGAGAAGCAAGAGTAGCAGCATTTATTGAGCCCTTACTGTGTAGCAAGCATTAGGCTAAGTTGTCCGTGACCATCATCTTATTTAATCCTCCCCACAGCCCTTTGAGGTCAATGCTGTTTTCCCCATTTTAGAGATGAAGCAAGACTCAGAAGTTAACTCAGAAAGGTTAACTTGCCTAAGATCCTCCAACTAGGAAATGAGGGAATCCAAGTTTGTTTGGCTCCAAAGCCAGTGTGGCCCCTGGGATGGGACCTACACGGTTCTGATCTTCTCACGAGCGTGGGAAGGTGCGGACGGTCACACCTACTGTTACATGTGAGATTTAACCTGCGGTGCCTAGTAGAGGTGTGTGAAGCACCCAGCACAACTGCCCGTGCATGTCTACGTATGAATGTATGTATCACATCTGTGGCTGTACTTACATACTTTATTTGCAAAAGTGTATCTGCTCAGCACATCTGAACGCTTGTATAGAGGTACATATGGGTGAGCGTGCATAGGTGCTCATATGGAGGCTGGGCAGAGGCCGTGGCTGTGCATGAAGAGAGTACATGAGGGAGGTACTCTTGGCTCACTCTTTGTCTACCTACCAGTAGTGATTTGATTTCCACTATGTTTCCTGTATGGGTGTGGATAAATGAAAGATGCATGCACTCGTTGCAATGATGTACATCTGTGCCGTTGCATGAATCCCCTGAGAGAAGGAAGACCGCATCCGGAAAGAGAATGCGCATCAGCAGCTCTCCCATTGCACACAGCCCCAGCGCCTCGGGCCTCAGGGGCAACTGGGCCTCAGAGGGCAGGGGAAGTAAGAGCCTGGTCAGGTAGAAGGATGCAGGTGACCAGCGGGAGCTGAGGGCAGGACCGGATTGGCCAGGGAGAATGAGTTCAGTCTGCAGAGCCCCATGTGGTGGGGACAGCGGTAAGCACCTCTAACTGCTCACCTCTGGCGCCTCTGCTCCTGACTTCCCAGCATGTTCTGGGACCCACTCGTCCCGGGCTATGAATGACTTGAGGTACTTCATCACAGTCTGGTAGTCCCTCTGAGTTGGTGGGGATCCTCTGTTGCTCTTTCAGGCTGAGGTAGCCCAGCTGCAAGAGCAGGTGGCCCTGAAGGATGCAGAAATTGAGCGCCTGCACAGCCAGCTCTCCCGGACTGCAGCCCTGCACAGCGACCACGCAGAAAAAGGTAACTGGCTTGACTGGGAGAGAGTTGCCCCTGGGCCCTCTGGGCATGTGTGTCTATGGATGATTATGTGTGTGCCTGTGTGAGTAGGCTTACTGATGTGCACATATGTCCTGTGTATGCAAACACATCCAAGTGAACAGATGCATGCATGAGTGTGCATGAAAGGGCCTAGAAAGCACAGTTCTACTGTGGAACCATTGCCATGAGCCCCTCCCCTGTCCAGAAGACTCCACCCTGAAGGCTTCTCTCACATGTAGTCTGATCATTAAGCTCTGGAGCTTTTCTTTGCACTTGACTGGAACGACTTGTCTTTGTGTCATTCCCACAGGGGAGGCTTTAGTTAGCAATCCGTTCACTCCTTGAATGGATACCTGCTTGATACTCATACAAGGCCCCGAGGATACAGAAACAAATCCACTAGTTCTCATCTTTAGATCTCAACTTAAATGTTACCTCTCAGAAAGGCCTTTCCTGGCTATCCTACCTCAACCAGATGCCCCCAGTCCTATTTTTCTCTAGCTCAGCATTCTTTTTGTTTCCCTCATAGCACTTAAAACTCATCAGGGTTGCATTTGGGGAGGTCTCTGGGTAGATTGTTGTCCTCACTGTGGGGCAAGAACTGTGTCTGTCCTATTTGAGACCATATCCACAGAACTTCACACAGCATTCAGCCATGGTAGGCTCCTAAGAAATACTGGGTAAGTGAAAGGATGGTGAATGGTCCCTCATCAGTTCCAAGTCTGCTGATTCAAAAGAGGATGAATCCTCAAATACACTTATTAACACATATTTAATATTTAAGGCTATCCACCTTGTATTCAAAATGATCACATACCTTCCTCTTCCCATGAGGCTGCAGAATGATGCTGGAGGAGGTCCTGTAGCCCTATGGATTGGCCTTACTACCAGGTCCCCTCCCAGCCTCAGCACTGCTTAGCTTGGGTCCCTGGCTGGGGTGGGAAGCTATGCGGCATGAAACGGTGGCTTAAGCTGGAGAAGAAAATTAGTGACCAATATGTTCATGCCTCCCCTAGTCTTTCTCAGTGTCTTCTTAAGCCTTTGAGTGTGTCACCAACCTGCCATGGCTCAAGGTGGATGCTGGGGCCCCGTAACATATCCCAGACTCTCTATGATGCTTAATCTGGTTGGAGTGCTTTCTGTGCCTTGATCCTAGGCCAGGTAGCCTTCCCCCTCCACACTATGTTTCTCTGGAGTCCAGGCCTTCTGATCCATCATCCGGTAACTCTTGGAGCCGGTCCTTTGGTCATTTGCTGCTCAGGTTGGGTCCTGCCCAAAGCACTGAGGTTTGCCACTCTTCATATGAAGCTTACCACCCTCATCCCACAGACGGGGCTGTGGGGTTGCTCTTCAGCTGCCAAGAGCCTAAGATAGTGAACGGGCACTCTGTATTGTCCTCTGAAAATGAATCCCTGTGACTATTTACACAAGTCTACTCTTCCTATTCTTGTTGCAAATGGGATGCCTATATTTTGGTTCCCTTGTCTCCTGGACTTTTCTCATATAGACACCCCCTCTTCCTTTTGTAATAATCAGTTTAGGAATGGGGATAGGTCCTTGTTTTGAATATTCCACTATGTGCCACTCCCTGGACCTAAATATGTAGCAGACTGACCTCCAGCTCCCTTAGGCATTGGCCTTTGACCTCGTCCTTCAGACCAGTTTGGGAAGAAATCAAGAGCCCCTATTAGGTCCAGAGTGAGAGCAGGCCTTAGGTTGCCCACAACAGACTGACACAAGTGCCTGGGCCCATAGAGATATTCTGTGGGTTTCTGAAATAAGATAGTTTTCCTTAACTGTAGAATTTGTTTTAATACATTTATAGATGTGTCTAAATATTCTTTAGTCAATTCTGACTATAGCGTTTTAAATTAAGCCAAGTACCCAGCTCTTTTACATAATCATTCTTTTCTTCATTCAGCTGTAGACTTTTTTTTTTCTTTCTTATTTTAAATTCTCCTTTGCTACAATCCATGGGACTCTATTATTTTTCTCTAAAACTAGCTAGCAGCCCAGGTACATGCCCACTCAAGTAATAATGTCTGTATTCTTCTGAGATGTTGGTTTTGAAAGGTTTTTGGGTTCTTTTGTGTCAACTTCGAGTAAATGGAATTTGTATTTTCCCCACTAATTTCTACAAAGAGAACATGAGAGATTAGGTTTTCCCATTCATTTAGTAATCCAACGAATATTTAATGAGAATGACTACACCAGACACCGTCATGGGCTCTTAAAGAAGTAAAGGAGCCCACATGCAATTTATTCACAAGGGAAGTCTTAGCAGCTTAGCACGTGGGGATGGCTGTCTGTGTGTAAATAATTCTCCCTACACCTAAATTCTTTCAGACCAAGAAATTCAACGTCTGAAAATGGGGATGGAAACTTTGCTTGTTGCCAATGAAGATAAGGTAAGATGGTCCATCAAGGCAGCCCTATTCTTCCTCTGCTAACAGGCTGTTTCGTCCCTACTGGTCTCTGATATTCTGGGCAGGGTCATGCCCATCAGGCCAGTGACCCAGGGATGTGTCAGAAGAATGGCTTCTGCCTTTTGGAGACTGAGCCTCAGCCGTTTGTTTTGGCTTTGATGCCTGGGGACTTTGCCTAAGTGAAATCTCCCAAATGCAGAATAAAGTCATGCCTGTTCGTGCTGGTGCAGGGGGAAGAAAAAAATACCCCTGTGGTTACTGCCAAATGCCATAACTGCTGCTTAGACTCTTGGCAAAACTTGAGAGCAGTCCACCAATCTCCTATGTACACAATCTGGTGACAGACCCGTCACGGAGACACTAGGCAGCACGTAATGTGTTTACCCCACCGCCTTCCATTCTTCACATCTGATTGCCTGTGTAATCCTAGAGTAGCCACCTCTGTAATTATAGAGCACTTACCTGGGATGGCCATCACCTCTTAGGATCACAACCCTGCATTTTACCGATAAAGAAACTGACCTTCAAAGTGCTTGAGTAGTTTTGTCCAAGGTTCATTAACAGTAGGTAGTGGAGCCAGGGTTCCCACCCAGGTCTGTCTAATGCCCAAATCTGCATGGCCTCCCAAGTCCCCAGGCCTTTGCTGAAAGAGCTGATCTCCTCTGGTAATTTCACCTGTTGTGCAAGGAATCTCGGGCTCCTAAGGAACAGGTTGAGGGTATTGGGGATAAATAGGATGGCTTTATTTTAATCTTTCTTTGTATGTAGCTCCAGAGGACAGCATTCGATCCAGGAGACAGATTCCAAAAGCTACCTCAGGAGGGTAGGGAGATAGTGCGTTTCCTGCCTCTGAAATGTTTAAGCCCCTCGAAGGCTGTGTCTGGAAGGGATTGTTTTACGGCTAGGGATTGGACTCCTAGCCTTTGGGTAGAGGCAAGAATGTTTGCAGCTGCCTAGGGGTCAGACCACTGGGAACCCAGTCTCTGTGGGAAGGAGGCTGGACACTGAACTTCCCGTCGAAGTGTCCCTTAGTTTCCACATAGCATCTTCTCAGTGTGCCCAGAATGTAGTCTGGGCCCCCAAATGAAATCCTCCGTGGGGCCAGTGGTGGTGTTTACATATAGTCTGCTCTCCCACCGTGACAGGACCGTCGGATAGAGGAGCTCACAGGGCTGTTAAACCAGTATCGGAGGGTGAAGGAGATCGTGATGGCAACTCAAGGTGAGGGAAAGGAGGATTCTGCTGTTTTCTCCCAAAGGTATTCCATCTATTGTGTTAAATCCAGGGGCATTTCGCTAGAAGGTTCTTAACCTTCATTTGGAGAAGATCCTCTGCTGGATAATGGAGCTGGTTAGACTGTCCTGGACAGTGGGAAACTGGCAGCTATTGGTTTCTAGAAACTATGTCTAATGATAGCCCAGAGCTCCTGTGGACTAAGCATATTATCAAGAAAATAGAGCCTTTAACATGAGCCCTTAGGAATCCCCATCCTTGGGGATCTCCTGTGTGTTTTTCCAGGATACCTTTTAGAGGCAGTGAATGCAGTCAAACCTGGACCAAAAACCAGTTCGATACCCTCATTGGGGATTAGAGCTTGTCCACCTCCTGACAGCTCCCCCAGCAGATTTCCAGGATACTTTGGGGGCCTTCTTTGAGTCTCTGGGTACCTGGGTTCCTGTAGGAAGTCACAGGGCAGGGAGGACTATCTGTGTTTCATATTTGCTGCGCAGGCTGAACGTACCATGCGGGCAGCGTTAGTGTTCGTGTGAGCACAGTGGGGCCTGGGTCAGGCTGCCCGCCATACCATTCATGTCATTGACCCGGGCTCCTGTCACAGATCCCTGGAAAGCAGCTGCTTCACAGGAGAGGGCCGCCTTGAGGGTGTTCAGGGACCTCCTTCTGGTTGAGCTTCCGCTGGCCCTGCACATGTATCACAGCCCTATTTTCCCTCCTCCTTTGGTATTTGGGGTCGAGTCAGAGCATCATGACCCATGGCCAAGGAATGAGAAGGTTAGGGAGGAATAGTAAGGGCTGCCTTCTCTCTGTTCCTCCCATGAGCTTTGACCTTGAGATGACCCTCATGACAGCCCTTTCTCAGATTCCCCGAAGAATCTTACGAATTACACCTGTAATGTCCCTTTATATACGTCTTAGTTTTTCTTGATGAAGAAGCACTGTTAGAAATCTGTGGTGTAATCACAGGTTTCAGATGAATCCCACAGGAATGACCCCTCCTTCTGCATTAATGCTTCTAGGGCCTGCAGACAGAACTCTCTCAATCAATGAAGAAGAACTCGAGGGAAGTTTCCGAAAGTGGAACAGTGCAAACAAAGGCCCTGACGAATTACTTAAGCCAGAGGTGCTGTGTTTCCATCCGTGATGTGGGGTTTCAGCAGGCCCTAGGAGCTTGCGCTGAGCTTGGGGGAGGATCAAATCAGGTACCTGTCAGGTAGAAATCTTGACAGGTGAGAAATTAAATGGATGGAGTGGCCCCCAAGGCCTGGGGGAAAGCATCGAGGGTGGAGAGGGGCCCAGGCACAGGCCTGTGTTCTAAAAGCTCCCCCAGCAGATTTCCAGGGCACATTGGGAGCCTTCTTTGAGTCTCTGGGTACATGGGCTCCTGTAGGAGGTCACAGGGCAGGGAGGGCTGTCTGTCGTATTTGCAGCACAGGCTGAATGCAACATGCAGACAGCGTTAGTATTTGTATGAGCACTCAAGGGGTGGCATAGTGGATACTGGACTTTTCAAGGGTAGGACTTTTCTTTTCAATCCAGTTCCTTGTTTCTTTTGGTCCTTCCTCTCTGGGATGTAAGTAGAGACCATAGGTGGTTTCATTTTATTTCTCCCTGTTTCTCCAGTGTCCGTAATAATGTCTGACGCCCAGGAGAATGCAAATATTTGTCGAGTGAAAGTGTCTTGCTCGTTGAGGGGAATAAACACACCTATTGCTGTGATACGTTCCTATTCCGCAGCCCTCCCCTCCAGCCTCTGTAACCAGCATACAGATTTCTTTCCCTTTTGCTTGTTTAAAGTCTGGTCCTCTTATACAAACCTCTCTGCATTTAGACGAGATACAAATAAGCAAAGAAACTCATAGATCCAGATCTCGAGTGGAGAAGGGGCTTTGGCCCAGGATGTAAAAGTTTCGTGAAACTCTAGAATGGCCACACCGAAAAGGGTCTCAGAGGTCTAGCTCAACCCTTTTAATTAAGGGAGGAGCAAAGTGTCATCGAGTGACCCAGTTATTAAGTCAGACAAACATCCCAACATGAGCTTATAATGAGCTTATTCCAGATTGCTGACAGTAATAAAATAGCAGTGATTGACACTCAAGTACCTCAGTGGGGTCCCTGTGATGAGCCCTGTACATAGGGCTCACCTCGTTTCTCCTCATGACACCCCACTGGGATTCTTATTTTATTATGGTGAAGCTGAGGCTCAGAGAGGGTCAATAATCTGCTTTAGGTCACACAGCGGGTAGATGGCAGAACCTGGAATTGGATCCACATCTATCTGGCCAAAAAGCTCAGGCTTTTAACAGCCCTATAGAATGCCAGGGTTCTCCCTATAGTAGACCAAAAAAGTACTTCCTGGGCCCTAGAGAAAAGGCCATCTTTACACTTAGTACAGTACTGAAGACATCAGACTGTGTTGTCCTTAGACACCGCCATTAGCTCATGTTTGGTCCACCCGCAATGCTCTTCCCTTTTTGCCTCCTCACTAAGCCCATTCTTGTTTCTCAGGTGTTCTCCCCTCTGAAACCCTCTTCTGTGGTATCCCCTCCCTCCCCTCTACCCCCATATTGCAGTGTAGGTATCAGGACCTTAAGGACATGCACACTGATCTTTATCCTAATGGCCTGTCTGATGAGGGGAGCGCTTCCCCCACACCCCATGGGGCCTGGCCGGCAGTAGATGTTGCTCATAACAATTGTAGTGCTTCCCACTGCAAGCGATAGAAATCGACTCTGGCTAGCCTACACCACAGAGGCACGTTTTTGAAAGGGTGTGTGGTGGCTCCTTGAATGAAAGGAAAAGCTGAAGAACCAAGCTCAGAAAGGGCAGGAACAGCAGGATCCCCAGGGGTTCAGGTGTCAGGACGCTACTGCAGGGATGTGGACGCAGGCCCGGGAAGGAGGGATGGGTTGGCCTAGGTTTTCGATACTCCTTTCTCCTTGGCATCTTGAAAGAGCAAGGCATCCGTATTGACACAGCCACCGTGGCTGTGCCCAAGGGAGGAAGTGCAACTCCCCAAGGGAAATTGTCCAAAGAAGGGGAAAGGTCTCTAGATAGTAACCGTCCTCTACGGTGACTTCTGTTTCTGGTACAGATGCCTCCAAGATGTAGCTCTCCCACCGCGGGGCCACCTCCACTCCCGCAGAAATCACTGGAAACCAGGTAGGAGGCCTGATCATTTCTCCAGAGCTGCTGTGCCCTCACACCCTCTTGGGGCTCCTGCATGGCAGGAACTGGCCATGTGTGGTGGTGAGCACAGCCACCATGTCCTGGGCACACCTGCCCTTTCACTGTCAGAGAAGCATGCCAGGCCCCAGAAGCGGCCACAATGTGGCCCAAGCCGTGGAGCAGTCGTGAACTGTGCCTACCTCCTCTGGCCACAGAGGGGCTTTCCTTCCCATGGGCTAAGGGTCTGGGCCATTGTCACTAAGAAAAGACCTGGCCGGGGGTTGGATTCTCAAAGGAGAGCTGGCTGCAGGTCATCTGTGCCCTCCAGCAGCTCCTCGGGGCTGGGAGCATCCCATCACGTGTGTCTCATTTTTATCAGGCCCTCTTGAAAGTCCTTCCTGCTCTCAGGAGCCCTAGAGCCCTGTGACAGTCCAGGCTCCCCAGGGAGAGCCATTTATCCTATAGGGAGGTTGGTCCAGTTGCTTTGGGGAAGCTTCACATGGCAATGAGCTTATAATGCACTGGCCTGTGGGGTTACCTGGCTGCCATCTGCTTGGTTCACTCCAAAATGAACCTATTTCTAGTTCCCTATGTCAACAATTTAGAACATTTCCAAGTTGGGCCCCCTGTGATGGAGATCTAGAGGCTCTACTGTCAAGAGCAGGCTGTCTTTCAGCCAAGGTGTCTGGAGACATTGGCCTTAAGTATGACAGAAGCTTCTCTAGAATGCTGCTGAGTCTCCAGAATGTATGTGTTCAGGACCCCACTTTCTAGAGAGCCACTGTTTCCCTCAGCCTTTAGCCCTAGAGAAAAATGTCAGTGTCAGCGACGGCAGTTGGCCAGTCAGTTTATGAGTTCACTCAAGAGGAAGTCAACACCGATTAACTCACACTGACCAGACTCACAAGAAACCAATGTACCAAGAGATTCTGCTTTATTCGCCTAAACAGAGAACTATCATTGCTGAGGAGACTTATCACAAGGTAACCCTTGTGACCACCAGTGGCATTGCCTCTTCTCTGTATAATTAGTGCCCTTTGCTGCAAAATAACCTCTGAGAAAGCAAATTCCCCTGAGCAGACTAGTCAGGGCATACAGAGCCAGAGCAAAGGGTGAGAAGATCCTAGCAGGTGGTGCTCTGGAGCTGTGGCTGGCTAATGTGCTCATCTTTAATGTGGCACAGTGCCCTCCTCCCTGGATTCCATCTTAGACTCACAGACAAGACAGTACTGGCACCTTTCCTCTCTTTTGACCCTGCAGGTTGTCTTTTATGACTACGTAACAGTTAGCTCCCATTGATGTAATAGAACTGAGTGTATTCTAGATTTTTCAGAAATGTCAAGGCCTTTTGATTTGGATTTAAATGATGCTCTCATGCCCTCAGCAACATGTTGTCTGACCAGGCTGTCCTCTGAAATGGACCAGTCTCCTATGTAATGGTTATGATTAGAGGGTGGTTTTTTTTCTGAACTTGACCCTAAACCCACTTGACATTGGTAAAACACTTGGAATGTCCTCTGCATGACTGACACCATGCACCTCCTTCTCCAGTAACTGTTTCTTTGTTCCCTTTGTGTTTTTTCCAGGGCTCAGAAAAAGCTCTCATGTAGTCTAGAAGACCTGAGAAGTGAACCTGTGGACAAGGTCAGCCCATCAGCCTCTCCGTAAAGACTCCTGAGTCACTTCTTACCCAGCAGTGCTGGGACATACAGGTCCCACTTTATAGAGGCTTTTCTAAAGCTGATGGGGAAACAGGAATTGCATGAACATTTTGAGACAACCAGTCAAGTGTGGCCCAAGGCATTGTAGAGGCAGGACAGGAAATGCTTCCTGGAGTTGATGGAGATGTTGAGGTGTAGGGAGCAGGAAGATGTCAGTTTAGAGCCATGAGTCAGATCAAACCATGGAAGGTCTTGAATCCTGACTCTATATCCCCAGAGCCACTTGGGAGCATTACAGAGATTTTGAATGAGGAAGTAATGTGAATAAAGTTGATGAGCCCAGGAGTGAGTTATGGGATAATTTAGAAGACTGGAGAGGAAGCTTTTTTGAGAGTCTAGAAAGATAGGAGGAGAGCTTTGTGGCCCCATATATGAGGGTGGCCCTTGACCATGTGGGTGACCCCTATGCTGGTTCTTGAGCAAGGTCACTGGAGACCAGGGGGGTCCTTCCCTGACGGAGCACCTTAATGGAGCCCTGCTGCCTACAGTCCCTTGGTCTGATCAGTGTACCAGTGCTGGTAATTACAGTGGAAACCCATGAAGGCTGGAGCTGGCAGGGGCCACTGGGCCCATTCAGTGGCTCTGTTCCTGTGGTCCTGTGCCTCTTGCTCCTCCTGGTCAGATTGCTGGCAGCTGTCCAGAACATCTGTCCGTGACTTGGACAGTGGCCTGTGTTTCCATCATGGCTGGTGATTACCTGACATAAAGATGGGGAGGGAGGGAATGAGCCCTGCAGATATAAGCAGGCAGCTGGTCCTGAGTTGTTGTTTGCGACTAACACTGGTCTCTCTTTCTCCACATGTGTGAAATCCTTCTTGCCACTGCATAGTGTGTCGATGGGAACCAGCTCTCCCCAGTGATAGAACCCAAGGTATATTAACTGCATGCCCCCTGTCATGCATCTGTGGTCACATGTCTGCTGGTGTGTTTTTATTTAGCAGGTTACAGCTTTTGTAACTGTAAAGTATGTTAATCATAACGGGTAAGAGTGCGGGAGGAAAGACAAAGCTTCCTCTACCATTTTCTGTTTATGTGCACCCCGCTGTGTAATGTGATTTCACCTCACTGACTGTGGATAGGATTTATTATTACCTCCTCCGTTTTACAGGCTCAGAAAAAAACCCATCTTTAACAAGGCATTGTAGATCTGATTGCTAGGAAGGGGGAATGTTATGACTTCCACATATAATCAGAGGAGTGTGACAGCTCTCATCCTTTCTGTGCTGATGTGTCATGGTTAAACACAGGGGCGCACTCAGCCACCGGTGCAAGAATCTTCCTATGACATCCCCTAATGTTGCTGTCTGGCACTTGCTTTCTGTGACTGAGAGCTCATCACATCAGAAGACACATCCTGTGTTTTTTCCCAGCTCTATTAGATACATCTTCTGGACTTCCCTAGAACGTGCGTCCGCTGATCCCAGCTCTCCCCCTGGAGCCCATGGAAGGAACCAGTGTCCCCTGCTGCTGACTGCTCCAGAATCAAAGTCCCTCAGGCCCTCTCTGACTTGAACACCCTCTCACGTGCACAGATCACAAGCCTTCCGAGTTTCTATTCCGTCTCCTTAGGGTCAGCACTAGTTTCTCTAGCTTGTGGCCTGGTCCACTCTTGAGCACGATATTCTAGATGGTGTCTAATTGGTGCCTTCCTTGAGCTGGGGACTGCTCTTATAGTTCCTGCTGTCAGTCCAGACCCTGGGGAATGTGATAGTTTCTGTACCTTTGTTTATGTACTGTCCTGGTGTGCTCAGCCTGAGGCAGGAATTGTTCCCTATTTAGAAGCAACGAAACAGTTTCTGGGAGGTGAAAGAGAGAGAGAGAGAGAGAGAGAGAGATGCCTGAGTCCTGTCTGATGTGAAGCCTGTGTTGTGTCACTCTGGTGTGCTACCCTCTCTGTTCTAACTTAAGGCAGCTGAGCAGTTATACACTGCCCCCTGTCTGGGATTTCCATTGCCCCCACAACCAGTCTTATTCTTCTGTTCCTCCTGTGGCCTATCCTGACTTTGACCTTCTCTGGCAGCGAGCACTTCCTTCCCAGGTTTCCTTCTTGGGTGAACAGAGCTGAGAGCCCTTTCTGTTACTCTTGATTCCTTTGTTGTCTTTCTTACAGGTCTGCATGGCCCATCCTTGAGTTAGGGTCTGTCCCTTTCCTCCCAGCTCCCATCAAGCACCCAGGGCAGCCCACATCTGTGGCCGTGGTCGTCTTTGCCCTGTCTTCGGGGAGCATATGTGATGGTGCAACCAGAAATCTGGTTTTGAGAGCCCTTCCTTGCTCCATATTTCTTTTGTGATGGGAACCTAGAGTCACAGTTGGTGAAACCTTTTGAACATTGCCTTCCCCACAGTCCGTGGTTCTAGGTCTGACTGTGCATCAGAGTAATCTCAAACGCTAGTTTAAAAATACTGACACTTGGGGTACAGTCCCACAGGGGCAGATTCCCAGGACCGGTTACACCCGAGACCTCTGGTGTTTTCATTAGTGTCCCAGCTAACTGTGGAGCAGTTGGTGCACAGACTAGCATTTGGAAACTGTTGGTCTTGCCAGTGTATGATCAGGTCCAGTCTCTACCTTGTGGGTCATCGTGAATGTAAAAAGCATGCACTGTCCCTCTCTTAAGGCTCTGGTTATTTCCACCTCACGAGCCAGTTCTTGAACAGTTCCTTGGAAAGAAGCACCTGGGTGGCTCAGTCAGTTAAGCATCCACCTGACTCTTGGTTTCAGCTAAGGTCATGATTTCACAGTTTCATGAATTCAAGTCCTGCATCAGGCTTCATGCTGAGTGTGGAGCCTGCTTGGGATTCTCTGTCTCCCTCTCTCTCTGCCCCTCTCCCACTTTCACTGTCTCTGTCTCTCTCAAAATAAATAAATAAACTTAAAAACGACAACAAAAAGAATACCTTGGAAATATAGTCTACTTTTTTCACATGTCTCCTTTCTGAGTTTATTTATTTGTAAGGGGTTACCACTCCATGTTCAGTGAGGGAATCAGACTTCAAACAGTTTCTAGGATGATGTATTTATAAGCACACTGAATTCAGAAATTCATTGGACATTTGGCTTCTAACTGAATGAAACTTCAAAAGATGTCTCAGCCATTAAACCCTCCGTTACTTTTCTGACCTGTCAGTTGTGAAATCCAAACTTTGCGTATTACTTTTCTTCTGGGCCCGATCAAGTAATCCACAGTTGATTTCCTTGGTAATGTTGCTTCATTTTCTGTTCTTACTGACATGCATTCGACTGGGTTTCCCTTAGGTTTGTGGGTTTAGGGGGCGTTATACCCTTCTTTTAAAAAAAATTCTAGTATAATGAATGTACAGTGTTATGTTAGTTTCAGGCAGACAATATAGTGATTCAGCACTTCTGTGTGATACTCAGTGCTCACCATGATGACAGGACTCTTAATCCCCATCCCTATTTCACCCATCCCCCCACCCACCTTCCCTCTCATCACCATCAGTTTGTTGGCTATAGTTACGAGTCTGTTTCTTTTGTCTCTTTTTTACTTTGTTCATTTGTTTTATTAAATTCCACGTATGAGTGAAATTATATGGTGCTTGTCTTTCTCTGACTGCCTTCTGTCCTTCCTAACCAAATAAGTACACTTGTTTCCCTTTACATTATCTTGTTTCTTTGGGACCCTTTCTATGGCCGGGGTGCGTGCGCAAGCCCATTGCACCGGGGCTGAACCTCGGGCAAACTATGATCCTAAGTTTCTAAGGGAATTGTTGGCATGGAGCCCCCTGGTCTGTTTTCTCTCCCAAGTTGTGCGTACCTTCTCACTTTGCCTTAATCTGCTATTTTTCAAAATAACTTATTGTAATATATAGATATAATTAATATATATGATCTGTATTATCAATATATATAATAGGTATACTTTTATTAGAATTTGGGTTTGTATATTCAAAACACCCAAAGGATAATTCATGGCTGTAATTCGTTGAGCCTCCGAGCATTAGGCCAAATGGCAAAGGCCTCCTTTGCAAGATGCTTCCACTTCCTGTTTGGAGTCAGCTGCAGACGGCCCTGGATTTGGGCTTGACTCTGTCCTGTCTCATTGCATGGCCCTTTCTCAGAACTTTGGTCCCCTTTCCGGGACTGACTGATCTTTGAAAGGTCTCTGAGTTGACCTGAGTGAAAAATGGCCCTTAGAAAGCCAAGCGGTGCCTGTATCCAGAGATTTCCTAACTGGGTTTGATTTTGAGCCTGATAAGCTGACTCAACATGTCTCTTTCTCTCCTTCCAATAGGACGGCCCTTTCCTGGCAGAGCACAAATACCCCACATTACCTGGGAAGCTTTCGGGAGCTACGCCCAATGGAGAGGCTGCCAAGTCAACTCCCATGGCCTCACAGCCCGACCCCACAGGGGGAAGCCTGCTCAGGCTGAGTGAGTGTCCAAGCCCTGGGGTTGGTGGCCCCTGGAGCAGTGACCTTGGCACATTCCGTTATTGCCCAAGGTCCCTGCACCCACGGTTGGAGAATGTGGGAGCGGGGGTTGGGTGGACGAGATAAGTTGTCCCTCTGGGTGGCGTCACTTGCTGAGACAATGACTCCTTGTCTGGGCACACTATTTCCTTTGGTAAACACTGTAGAGTGCCAGAAACCCAGGCTGGGAGTCCACCCTTTCTTTCCAGCCGCAAGCACTCCACCCCACCCCCATTTTCCCTCTTCCAATCTTCCTTTCTTGGCCCTTCTTATCCCATCATTCCTCTGTTCCCTCCCTCCTAGACCCCTTCTGCACCCTTCCTGTCCCTCACTCCACCCCTCCTCCTCTGTCATCCTGATCTTTGCTCTCCTGTCTCCACCTTCTTCTTGCAGCCTCCCTATTACCATTAGGATGATATTATGTGCTCTTCCAAGGGAGAGTGTTTCCTTAGGGAAATGGAGTCAGTGGCCAATGGGCAAGGATTTCCATCCACAGGTACCGTTTTGGTGCTTAGGGCCTGGAACCATGGAGGTCTTTGCTGCTTTTCATGCAGAGTAGGCCATCTTTCCTCAACAACAACAGATCAGTGGAGCCCAGGAGGGAACGTTCTGGTCCCTGCAGAGCTCTCCCTACCCAACCTCTCCTTCCTGGTTGTTCCCTGAGCCAGCCCATGTGTCAGCTTCTGCCCTTGGCCAGTTCTGCCTCTGGCTGTAGGAACTCCAAATAAGCTCTTGAATGAGTGTGTCCTAGTAATACGGAGACTCTGGACTTGGAAAGGCTTTGGACCATTCTAGTCTGATCTAAGTGATCAGACTGGCACCCACACAAGAGAAGAGGTGCATGTGGCCCAGTATATCAGCCCCTGCCACTGTCCCCCCCTCCCTGTGTGTGTGTGGATACCTCAGCCTGCCAGGAAGTGGCCCCAGGAGTATTTGGCCCCTCATGTGAGGCCTCCATTCACTGCACTGACCCTGTGGGCCAAGTTCAGCCCCTGTTCCCCCCTTCTTTTCTCATGGGATTGTTTTTCTTTCTGTTTGAGTTTTTCTCTCTTGCTCGATGACTCTTTTGTTTATTTCTTTGCTTCCCTATAACTCTGTTGGGCTGGACTTTGGCCTCTCTTGCTTCTTCATGTGGCTTCTCTACTTCTTGATTGGCTGGAGATCGTGGCCGGAGTGTCAGTGCCCCCGTATTAGGTACTGTACCCTTCCAGGTGAGGTGGAGAGTGAGATGCCCTAGTTTCCCTACCCTAACACCCTCCCCTTTTGGAACATTCAGCCACGTCCCCCTCCTGCCTGCATTCCCGCATCTCCCCCTGGAAAAAGAGGAAGCTCCTTGTTGGAGTTATCCATAAGTACTTGGACCCCCAAAACCTTTAGCACTTGAAGACATTAGCTCACCCAAATTTGAAACGTTAACTTCGCCAGTCCTCAGAGAACCTGGAGTGTGCCTGATCCCCCTGCTGGTCTCTGAGATCTGGATGTAAAGTGCTTCCCTGAAGGCAGAGCAGGGCAGACTCTTCCCCACTCCCACTGAAGGATGGCCCGGGCCTGGGGAGGAGGTCTCCAGAGGACCCGTTCCTTCCTCTCATTGATACACTATTCTGTTCTTCCCATCTCAGGAGACACAGAAAGTGGTTGGGATGACACTGCTGTGGCCAATGACCTCTCATCCACATCATCGGGCACTGACTCAAGCCCCCAGTCTCCCCTGACGCCAGATGGTAAACGGAGCCCCAAAGGCATCAGGAAATTCTGGGGAAAGTAAGTTGGTGGTGGTGATTATAATTACATTGCTTAGAATTAGCATTCTTCTTGAATGGGCAAAGAACTGCATAACCCCCTGTTTAATCAGATGTTGAAACAGCAGTAAAAACAGAATGGTCATTAGAAGGATTTGAGTTATCTTGTAGGCCCCGGAGGAAGAGAACTATGAAAGCACTCATTAAATGTAGCAGTTGCCTTACATGTCCTTCATTCCAGGCATCTGTCTGTCCCACAAACCCTGAGTGCATTCTCTGTAGTTTACGCTACAATGTACTTTGGGAGAGACACTTGGATGAGACCAATTTCTTTTTTCTGAGGGGTCAGTCTGTGTCTTAAGAAAGATTTGCCATCCCAGTTGACTCAGTTTGTGAAATGAGGCAGAAACTGGGGCCTCCTACCAAGCATCATTCCTCACTTTGACTCCACATGGTGTGCCCTGAAACCCAGAGGCAGAATTAAAATGGGGGTTGGGTCTGGGGAGCTGTCACAAGTCATGATCCTTAACCTCTGGGGAGGCACTGGGGACAAGTGCTGTGGAGAGTCCTGGGTCCAGCTGCTGTGGCCCTGTGTAGGGGGCTGGTACACTGGCTGCATGCTCTCAGGCCGTCCCCTGACAGTCTCCATGGATTCCTCTCCACATAGAATCCGAAGAACTCAGTCAGGAAATTTCAACACTGATGCTCCGGGGATGGCAGAGTTTCGACGCGGTGGGCTCCGGGCAACCGCAGGGCCAAGGCTTTCTAGGACCAGAGACTCCAAGGGTCAGAAAAGGTAAACCTCCCTCCAGGGTGGAGTGGGAAGGGGGTGCTGAATGCTCCAGAGGTGGAAGGCAGGAGTTTCTAGTGCAAAACTTTTCAACCTTTCCCACTTGGCACGAGTAGACATTGCTCATGTTTTACAGGTACACTAAGGTAAAGGCAAAAGGCTCCCTACAAACCAAGGTGGCCGGTGGGGGCTCTCCGGGCTCCCTGAGGACCTCAGCAGCTCTGTGCCTTGCACACTGGTGCAGCCATTGAGAGCACAGATTCTGGAATTATAGACCCGAGTTGGAATGTGCTCAACCACTTCCTAGCTGTGAGCCTTCAACCAGGTTATATAACCTCTCTCTGCCTCATTTTCCTCATTTGTGAAGTGAGAGGTAAAAAGAAGTATTTTCTTAAGGTTCTTGTGAGGATCACATGCACCACTGCCCATCTAACCCAAGCATCAGTGGTCTGCCATTCATGGGTCCACTTTTTCTAGGAAATCTGAGAAAGGGCGTTGTCTCCCACCCCTCTCTGGGTCAGTCCCCCTCCCACACAGACCTCCACAGGAGGGTGTTGGCCTGTTGCCATTATCCCTCCTAAGACAAAGCACCGCAGTTTGCTGAAGGGTGTTAGCTAAAGGGGGTTGCAGAGGGTATGGGGCACTGGAATCAAAATGGGAACTTTCACATGACTCTTCCATCGTGCCCAAATGAAAAAGCATTAAAAGAAGTTACACTTTTCCTGGACTGCCCTAGTAGATACCCTCCAGTTACTAGCTTTACCCCCTTTCCTTAGGTCACCCTATTCTGAGAAAGCATGCCCCCCTTCAGATCTGCCCAGGCAAATCTTTACTCCTGTGTTTTCGGAAAATCCCTTCCCATATCCTCTGTTCCCAGCAGACAATTTCTACAGTGTATTGTCTCCAGCGATGTTCTCCTAAAGTCTGAGTTATTTGGCCAAGATCAGGCTTCTGGGGGCCTTCCTCAAGACTGGATTGTGCCATTTTAAATCTGACCAGTGAAAAGTAACATTAACTCTCATATTTAATCCCTCTGAGATTACCACACACCAATGCCGAGTGCAGGTGGTAAGATGTGCACAACTCAGATATCAAGTCTCAGAAACAATACAGCCTAGATCCCAATGATGAGCAAAGAACGTTTCCCTAAAGCATCATGTTGTTGGCAGACCTGTACCCCCAAGGAAGGGAACCCACCAATGCACACTCCCCCCACCCTACCACCCTCAGGCTTCTATAGGCTTTGCAGGTTCACACGGGGCCTTTCCACATCCACTCGCACTTTGGTGGCGTCCTCAGACGTCTTCTCCAGGTGCCTTGTAGAGAAGTGTGAGGGTATGTAGACTTCTGTTTCTGTTCTCTGAGGATCAGGGTGTTGGTGTTTACCCTTCTAATCAAATGTAAATGCTCAGTAAATGCTAGCTTTCCAAGGCAGGAGAATCTAAGGACATGGTTTGAGAAGGCAGAGACCAATTCACAGCCCTTAAAAAGTGAGCCAGAGAAAGCTTTTATGTTCCAAGAGCATTCCAATGTACTAGCAATTTTTAAATGTAGACTTCAACATCTTTGATTCTTCAGAGATGAAAAAACAATCTGCAGTAAGGTTGAATGATGAACCTTGGCTCCAAATCTGGCAATTTCTTTAGGGTTGATTCTTGAAGGGAAATCACTGGCAGGGGTAGAAGAAATTTTCTAAGACCTTCAGCCCTTTTTTCTTAACATAGGACTGCATAGTTAGGGGGCCCATTTTGCCATTCTGGGCAACCATTTTGGGATGGGGTAACCGAAGTCAGGAACTTTCTCTGCTGAAGGAAAAATGGCATTTCCACCCACAAAGCTGCTTTGTTTGAATGTCTTTGTGCTTTGTTAACCGGAACAGTGATGATGAAGGGAAAGAAAATGACGTCCTGAGGAGATTGCTGCATTTATGCTACCAGTGCTGGTGGTAACAACATGTGTTGGCCGGTAGAAAAGAAAGAACTTTATTACTCTGAAGCAGAAACTTGATAGAAGCTAAGGTCCGCTGGTATTTATAGATGTTTCAGTATAGCCTTATAAAATATCGCCAACAATATCCCTGTAGGAAAAACACTTTGTTACAGCAAGTCTCCAGCCCCAATCTCTTTCTTTTCCTAATGAAATATTTCTTTTTTAAGTATCATATTTGATAGTGACACTTTATAGGACTCCTCTCTGAGGTTATAGAAGAAGGAATTTTATTGTCTTTTTTCCTCTGGTATCAGGTTTTACTGATTTGCATCCCAGGAGGCACTGCTATAGGGGTGCCTGTCACACCCACAAAATACTACATTTTTATTGTTAATTTCGTTTGCATATGTTTGTCATTTTTCTTGAGCTGTCTGCATTGTTTTGCCCATTTTTGTTAGTGTCTGTCTGACAAATTTCTGTCTGCTCTCTCTATATTAAGATATTAAGCTATGTCTCATTGTGATAAATTATTTTTTAGGCTTCTCGCAGAATTTTACTTTATTCTCTGACAGTTTGATATATGGAATTTTTATGTTTAAACTGAGGTTCATGAACTTTTCCTTTGTGGTTTCTTCCATGTTAAATGTTTTTGACGATTTGTTTTTCAAGTTTATTTATTTATTTTGAGTGAGACAGAAAAAGGGTAAGTCAGGAAGGGCAGAGAGAGAGAGGGAGAGAGAAAAATCCCAAGCAGGCTCCATGCTGTCAACCTACGAACCGAGATCATGACCTGGGCTGAAGTCAGATGCTTAACTGAGCAAAAAACTGTGTTCACATCTTCTCTTAGGGATTTATTTTGGTATGTGGTGAAAGGTAATTTTATTTTTCCAAGAAAAAGCAGCAGTGTGTAATGTATAAGTCAGGCAGACTCCATCACATGGCTGGATCTCATCTTTGTGCAGGGATTTTCTGAGTTGGTCTCCTGAGGCTACTGGCCTTTGAAACTGTAGCTTTATGAAGGTTTCTAATCAGACTATTTTATTGCCTTTCTCCTGTATTCATGGTCAGTGTCAGGTTTATCCTGAATGTGAGAAAGCATTAGCTTCAAGGTCCTTTACTTGCACCTGAGTGTCTTCTAGTATCTAGAGAGAGTCTAGTCAATGTGCTGGTGTTGCCATGGGTTTCGCAAAATTTTCCTAAGGTATTTTAACACGTCCAGTTTGGGACTGCCAACTCTACTCCAACCTTCCCATTGTCTACATATTGCCTTCTGTCAAATGACATTGGAGCAGCATGGGCATTTTGGGGACCTGGCTAAGGGGAAGTTGAGTTTTGGGTATCCATTTAGTTTGGATTTGTTGGGATGTGCGTATGTGGTTTGCACTCACTTCATGTTTAGTTGACTAGCTGTCCAATATAAAAATGGCTCCAGGATTACTGCTACTTCCCAATGTGCCAGTTTGCCCAGCACTCTGATACAAAGACGCACAGTTGGAGATCATGTCCCAGTATGAACGTGCACTCTGATATAAAAAGGCAGAGTTGGAGATTGAGTCCCAGTATAAATGTGTCCTTTGGCACTCAGTATCAGAAGTATGGGGTTGTGGAAAAGAAACATTTCAGGTGTATAAAACCAGAAGCTATTCTGTGAAAACTTTTTCCAGTTGTTAGATCTGCAAAATCCCAGGCAAGGGATTCAGTTCTCTTGGACACTTAGGGAAAAGAGAAGTTCTGTCTAGGCAGAAATGCACTAACGAAGCTTATACTTCATATGTTCTCCCTCTTTCACTGGGAAGGCATAAAAACTGCGATTTGGAAAGATGTTTCGGAACATGTCAGTAAAGCAAGGGATTTGGCTGTGTCTGAAAGGTACCTTCTCTGTCCTCTCTAAATGACTTAAAAGTTTGTTTAGCTAAGGCCCTGGGCGACCCCGGAACTGAGAGAACCTGGGGTGGGGGCAGGGCTGGGAAGGGGGAAGAAGGTGAAGAAGAATCAGGGTCTGCTACTGTGAGAACAACCCAGGGTTGGGAGGGTGGAGACCATTTACAAAGAGGGACATGGGAATTCTGCTGAAGACAAGCACCAGATTTTTAGAAGGTTCTGAACATGTGTACAAGACCGAGATTTTCAAATTATCTCAAAAACACTTATTTTTCCTTCAGAGCTGAAATATTCCTCTGGTATATCGAATACCCATTTTTACCAATTTCCAGAAACCAGAAAAGGAATGCAATAAAAAACTAATAGAATGTGAAAGAAAAGTGATAAAATGCACATTTGAAATTGAAAGTATTCTCACATTAACAATAAACAACAACAAAATTCCAGATCATACCAAAAATGGTAATTAGTTGAAAGCAAAAGATAAATTCCAAACAAAATCCGTGAATAGTTTCCTAGATTATTGTTCCTATAAAGTGAGTCATATGAGCACACTGGAAAACTGAAAATTTCTTGATTTTTATGGGATGGAATATATCGACAAAGGTAACAAACTCATAAAGGAATTAATAAAAATATGCCTAGATTTCATAATGTTTTTCAGTTTCATTAAATTTATAATTTTTCTGTGATTTCTCATCCTAAATGAGAATTGGTCCCCAATTCCATACTCAAATTTTGTACTTTTCTTAGAGGGCCCCCCAAATTTTGTAAGTTCTAGGTCTCACAAAACCTGGATCTATACCTACTCGTGTCCCATTAGAATCCAGGTTCCAGACTCCCAGTTGTCTGGCGTTTACCCCAAGGCACCTAGAATCACATTTTCTTGTCATTCTGGTCTTCTAACTCTTTCACTTTAAGAATAACTCAGCCAGGCATTCAAATATATATATATATATATATATATATATATATATATATATATATATATATATATTTTTTTTTTTTTTTTTTTTTTTTTTTTTTTTTTTAACCAGTGTGTTGGGGGTACTTTTCTGGAAGGAACCTTACAGGCTCTCCGGTTTTCTACATTCCATAAATCCTGCTTCGTTTTTTCCCAATGAACATAAGAGTCGCTTTGTCAACCTCCCTCGCCCCAGACTCCATTGAGGTTTTGAGTGTACCATTATAGTCACACTTTAAATGAAAAATTAATGTCTTTAAGAACTGATGGCTTTGTAATACCCAGTCATCCTGTCTAGGAACATGAGCTAGCTCTTCATTTATTCATGATTCGATGCTGCTCAGTTGAGTGTTACAGTCGCCACCTCCCCCTGCACTGTCCCCCACCGCACCCCCCGCCCCAGCACACAACACGTACACATTGCTTGTAAAAGCAACTCCTGGACATTTTAGCATTCTTGTTGCTATAAGTGGGACTTTTAAATTACCTTAAGAAAAATGTTAGTATCTGTGCTATGGATTTTGTAAGTCCCATAAATACTATGTATATGTCTTATAAGTAACCACCTTACTGAGTTCTCTTAGATTTTCCAGGTAGGCAGTTACCTCATCTGAGAAGAGTGGCTTGCTTTTCCTTCTACTTTGTATCCTCCTTTCTCTCTCTTCCTGAACTGGCTGCACTCTCAGACCAGTGTGATTAGTCCTGATTAAAAACATTATTTTTATTGACTTTAATGTGAATGTCCCTAGTGTTTCATTAAGAAAGGATTAGTTGTTTAGAAGTTGTTTTTAATGTTTTTTTTTTTTTAATGTTAGAGAACTGACCCCCTTCTCCTAGTTTTCTATACATTTCCCTAAAAACACTGTTGATCCACAAAAATCTTGTCAATAACATGGTTGGTTGTAGATCGTCCTCCAAATGGAGCGTGACTCTGGGCTTGTGGCACACGGTGCCCAGTAAGTGGACGGATGGCGCGTAAACACAGCCTCCCGGGGATCGCAGAACTGGCCCCTGCTGACAGTCACTGCAGACTCGAAATTCAGACCAGGTGTTATCAAAGGAAACTCTAGAGTCTACCGCAAATGAGAATTATAGTGGAATTTTGTACAACTAGACCCCATGTTGGGATGGTTTAAAACCTAGTTCCCTTTTTTATGTGGCTCCGTTGTGTTCAGATGCAGCCTCCGGCTCTCCCACTAACAGGGACATGTTGTCTTCCTGCTTCCCAGTGACGCCGGTGCCCCCTTTGCCCAGTGGAGCACAGAGCGTGTGTGTGCGTGGCTGGAGGACTTCGGCCTGGGTCAGTACGTGATCTTTGCCAGGCAGTGGGTGACTTCTGGCCACACTTTACTGTCAGCTACCCCTCAGGACATGGAAAAGGTAAGGGCTGAGCCCTGGGAAGGAGGTTCCCATTTCTCCTCAAACCGATGTCTGGGGAGGTGAGGCCCCCACTTCTCTATCCCCTGCCCTTACACACACACACACACGAGGGTGGGTGGAAGAGTCTGAGATTTCCTCTGTCACTGCAGGTTGATCCCCTGCACTGTGCAGGGGTCCCCAGGTGGACTTCCATGATGCCCTCTGAGGGTCAAACTGCCAGCTGGAATTTCATATCTGTCTTCATCTTTCAATTTCAGGAGTTAGGAATTAAGCAACCTCTGCACCGGAAGAAGCTGGTTTTAGCAGTGAAAGCCATCAACACCAAGCAGGAGGAGAAGTCCGCACTGCTCGACCACATCTGGGTGACACGTAAGGACAGGCAGTATATGTAATATGTTTCCAGCAGCTCCTAAGGGTAAAAAAGCATTTCCCTGGGAGTATGTGGCTCACAGACTGCAGTCTGCTTGGGAAAGGCACGTAGATTACTAAACCTCATGGGGAATACAGCTGCGCTTCAAGATGATGATTTGCTGCTTTTTATTTATTTATTTGCATGTATAGTCTCCCATTCTTATGAGCCCTAACACACCCATTTCTTCTGGTTTCTGTAGGTTGGCTTGATGATATTGGCTTACCCCAATACAAAGATCAATTTCATGAATCCAGAGTTGATGGGCGAATGCTACAATATCTGACTGTGGTGAGGATTTTCCCTTTCAGTGTTTCAGTTGTCCCTGTAAGCACTCAGCTCAGGTATCCCCACAGCAGTTATTTTAAACCTGATTCCACCTCCTCCCTCATATTCTTAGGGTCTTTAAATAGTATTGTTCATCACAGAAGAGGTCGGAAGTAGCAGAGTACGAATACCATGCTCAGAAAAGCTGCTGTGTCCACATGCCCCTTCCTGAGATGTGGTAGACTTGTCTGTGTGTGGTCTGGGAAGGAAACTTAAGGATCTTAGTCACTTTGGAAACTCGGGTGTATTAACCAAAACATTTCTCTTCCAGAATGATCTCCTCTTCTTAAAAGTCACGAGCCAACTCCATCATCTCAGCATCAAGTGTGCCATTCATGTGCTACATGTCAACAAGTTCAACCCCCACTGCCTACACCGGCGGCCAGCTGATGAGGTGAGGGCAGGACAGTACCTATCCCGGTAACCCTGAGTCAGGACACGTGCACGATTGGGTGTGAGAAAACAAGAATGACCTCAGCGCAACATGGCTGCCTTTCAGACCAGGGCGCTTAGGATTCTTCCCTTTGCTAGTGCCACATGGTGCCCCAAACACCCGTTGCTTGCATTTTGTGTCCCACAACGGACATTAGACCTCCAAGCTCCCACCGCTCTTGGGGGGACACATGCTCAGGGCCAGAGGCGATAACAGCAAGCCTTTCAAAGCCATTGCAGTGATCAAAGATGATGAGCAAGTGGAGCAAAGGAGAAGGAGGGGAAAGCAAAACAGACAGATGGGGTCAAAGTAGACGGAGGAGAAAAGGAACCAGACGTTTCAGAACAGATCCCCCTACTTGCAGATATGAAATTAACTGACCTCCAGTCCAGGTGCACAGGGGATCCCTGCACAGGTTTTGCTAGAGCAGAAGTCACGTAGGTAAACACAGCAACCCTCATTCTGGAGAAGTGCCTGATAATGTTCTATGTACCTCAGAGTGCTTGTTGGGCCCTGTCTGCTATATTCCTAGGATCTAGTATAACCCTGCTGTAAGATTAACTCTGCTTCCTGAGGGATTAGAAACTCCTTCCCCTACCTTCCATTTCATTTTTGTCGGATACAAATATGTTTTGGATGCCTTCTGTGTGTCAGGCACGGTGCTGGACATTCTGAAGACCAAGATGCCACTTAGGTATAAGCGTCTTAATGTGTGTTCCCCTAAAACATTTGGCCACACCATGGAGATCTTTTGTCTGTAAAACACTTGGCTCGTAAATGATAGTCCTCTTTAAAGTTTTGTTGAATTACTGAATGAATGACTCCATGCCTTCATTCACTGGTCCCAGTATTAACCAGATGATTAGGGAGTCTCAGGATTCTGTGCCATCAGATATTTCAGTGTAGAAGAGCTTGCAAGATTCTGTGAGAGCTCTACTACTTGGAAACTGGGAAGGCTCTCGGATGGCTGGGATGGCTGCCTGGGTCTCTGGGCATGAGGGCTGCCTCCTGGTCAGGCATCTGGGGCAGGCTTATTCGCAGGGGCTGGCCCCCAGAGAAGACCACAGGTAGGACCTATTAGACCTAACTTTTTCACTCTCCTTCTCCCTCTCACAGAGTAACGTTTCTCCTTCAGAAGTTGTACAGTGGTCTAACCACAGGGTGATGGAGTGGTTGCGATCTGTGGACCTGGCGGAGTACGCGCCCAATCTTCGTGGGAGTGGTGTCCATGGAGGCCTCATTGTGAGTGGCTCTTTAGCCTGCTTTGGCATAAACTGGGCTATTCAGAAACTTATTTCTCAATGGCCAGACATAAATCCTAGTAAAAAATATTGGTAGTTCATCTGAAGCCCTTGCTTGCATCAATTGAAATCTCAAAATATTTGATAATTTGCAACTGGGAATTAACATACCTCATGGAAACAGGATGGTTTCTGGAAGAACTTCCGTAGCAATAGACCCAGAGGATTCCCAGGACAAATGGGTTGCATGTCAGACTGTACCTAGAGTGATGCAGTGGCTGGGGAAGTGAGGGGCTGGCCACCGAAATGTAACTTCCTGCTTGCCACGATATGATCATGATGGTCACTCAGATCTGTCAAGTGGTAAAGCCAGTGGGGAAATGAAGGGATGGTTCGGACGTCAGAGTGGACCCTGGGAGACCATCTTATCCAAAGAGTCACAGCTCTCTGCTGGCCTGTGAAAATGAGGTTGTCAGTCAACAAATGTGGTAGCCAGGCCCTGTGCCAGGAAAAGAGAGGGGAGTGGGATACAGGACAAGTGGATAAGCTTCAGCCCTTGCTCTGGAGGCACCCCTGGGCCCACGGAGGCCTGTTTCTCACTGTCACCACCTGGAGCCGTCTGTGGTCATCACTGCGTGGCTCTGTCTGTGCTTTCTTCTTAGATCCTGGAGCCCCGCTTCACTGGGGACACCCTGGCTATGCTTCTCAATATTCCACCGCAGAAGACGCTCCTCAGACGTCACCTAACCACCAAATTCAATGCCCTGATTGGTCCTGAGGCTGAACAGGAAAAGCGAGAGAAAATGGCCTCCCCGGCTTACACACCACTGACCACCACAGCCAAAGTCCGGGTGAGTTGCCAGACCCTCTCTGGGGTGGTCACAGGGGCCCACCTTCTAGCACCCATGTTGTACTGAGTTTGGCCCAGTGCCTGGAGCCAGACCAGCGTGTGCCGCCTAGACGAGGAGGCTCTCTCGGGTCCTGCCCCGAGAGCTCGGTCTCCTTGTCCGTGTTTGTTAGGCCAGTTCCCTGCCATACCCGGGTCCAAGGAAGAGAGTACGATTTTCTTTGCACAGACACCATGTCCAGGAAGCATCTCTTCTCAGGCAGCTGGCACTTGTCCTCTACCCCAATGCCACCTTGACTCATCTTGCAAATAGATGAGTTCATGATTCTGAGTTCCCTTCAGTCAGGCTCATCTGTGTGCCATGGGGTCTGAGAACTGTCCTGGGGCACCTGGATGGCTCCGTCAGTTAAGCATCTGACTTCGGCTCCGGTCATGATCTGACAGTTCATGGGTTTGAGCCCCATATCGGGCTCTCTGCTGTCAGCACAGAGCCTGCTTCAGATCCTCTGTCCCCTTCCCTCTCTTCCCCTCCCTGCCACCAAATAAATAAAACCATTAAAAAAGAACAACAGCTGTCCTGCCAACACAGGGAGTGCTCCTGTTCACAACTGGCCGTGATTGCCTGTGCTGTGGAGGTGGCCAACACACAGCGGTCCAGGGGGCCGGAGATTATACAGGCACCAGCACCACTCACTGGGGGTCTCTGAATCTCACAAAGCCCGTTAGAAACTGCCTGAGCCGCACTGTCCTCAGACCGTGTCCTTCTTAGACTGCAGACCCACAGACAGAATCTCTGGAGGCCAGGCTGGCCCTGTCCCCAGCAGCACGGTGATGCCTAGGTTTAGCTACAAGTCATGCACAGACCTCCTTCCCCAAGGGAGCAGGACCAGAAGTGTGTCTGGGGGATACCAGCAGAAGTAGCGCTGGGTGAAGCTAGAGCAAGCAGGAAGGGCCACTGGGGCTCTCCAGCATGGCCTCCCCAGGGCAGGGGGCGCTGCGAGCAGCTGATGCAGCAGCTGTGTGAGACGGGTCCTCCGCCTCAGCACCCTCTAGAAGCTCCTAGGCGCCTCCCCACCCCCGGGGGGGGGGGGAGTAGAATGTCACTCATGGGACAGCAGGACCTGGGTTTCTCACACACAGTCTTGAAGGAGCAAGATTCTCCTTCCTCGTTCGAGATCATTTATCTGTTGCCTGTCCCTAGCCAGGAGCTCTATTTTGTTGAGAACTTTTCCAGAAGTAGTTTGCCTCATTCCTTTCCTCATGGGCCAGCTCTTAACCATATTGTGAGTCCTGTCTGCACACTGACTTGATAATCTCGCATTTGTTGTGTTTTAGCCAAGGAAACTGGGATTTTCACATTTTGGAAACATAAGAAAAAAGAAATTCGATGAATCGACAGACTACATTTGCCCAATGGAGCCCAGCGACAGTGCTGGTGACAGTCACAGGGTCTACAGTGGCTACCAGGCCCTCAGCCCCCTCGATGCCCCTGAACTGGATGGGCTGGACCAGGTGGGACAGATTAGCTGATGGCCTTGTTACCTGTCTTCTCTGTGCACCCGAGAACTTCACAGTAACACTGTGTGTGTCACCATATAACTGCACCTCACCCCCTGCACCTGTGCATGCCTCGCAGAGAACATTCCAGCTGTTGTGTACCCCAGGCCAGTGTCTTTGAACTCTGAGGGTGGCCAGGGTACAGAGTTGCACTTTTGCTAAGGGGCCAGGCTTTGGGGACTGTTGCCAGAGGTGGACTCGGGAGGAAAGACACAAAGATGCTTGTATATTTTTGTAATTCTTAATGGCCATGTTCAGCACCGGTGGAAACACACGAACTTGGACACTGGTCCAGAGGTCACGGATGATTCCCAGAGGCTTGGCTCTCGGGCCCTCCACTGTGCTTCCAGTTGAGGGGCGATCTCAAGTGCCTTAGGCCTGTGGCCACAGAGTCTTGGCTGAGATCCAAGGGACAGCAGCAGGGATTTCTGCCACAGTGATGGTGTAACTGTGTTGTGCCTTAATACAGAGGTGGTCGCTTCTTTCTGGTAATAAAGACAATATTTATGTAGAAAGCAAACAGGGCCGTGTAGCTGTAACCTCACTGGGGGATGAGAGCTGGGCACAGCTGGAGAGGGAGTGCTGTGTACGGCATGGCCTGAGAGCTGGTGGCACCGTGCCAGTCCTTGGCCAGGTGCACTCGGCCTTTGCCAAGTGTCATGGACAAGGGGGCTGGAGCAAGGAGGGACCCCGTATTCTTCAGAGGGGTCCGTGGCCTCTTCACTTCAGGCTCCACCCACCTCCCTCTATGAAGCCATGGAAAGCCTTGTGCTGACTGTAGGTCACATCTGTCATGCAGACCCCAAAGTTGGTTTCTGTTTGAGAGGCATGAGCCACCTGGGGGGAGTGGGGGGAGACAAGAAAGTGGCCTCGCTGATAACAGCCTCTTTTCTTTTGTGTGGTTTGTCAGCTTCTCTGTTATTGGCCTGGCTGGGCCCATGACCAGCGTGGGGGTTGGTCTGTCTGTTGGCAGAAATGGAACAGCCCTGTCCTCCTGATTTAGAGTCTGGCTAACTGATAATGGCTCTTCCAGATGGGCCTTGTCTGGACGGGGACTGAGGGAAAGACACATCTTGCCAGTCTGGATTCCTGCTCATGAGATTCCAGTTTGCCCTGGGGCAGGTTTTGGCCCTGCCGGGTCCCCTGGACCTCGTCTGCAGAATAACAGTGGCATCGTAACTGTCTGGCGGCAGGGGCAGGGCTTGATGGCCCCACTGAGGGCACTCTGCTTCTGTCCCAGATGGAGACAATGCCAAGATTTGCTTCTGAAACTACCAGCAGCCCTAGGGATGGTCGATGACCACAGGCCATGACCTCCTGCCGCCGTCCCCCCGCCCCCCTCACTGAAGTCAACCAGTGAGAACTGGACAAACTCTCCAGCTGGCATGGCTGGTGCTTGATCCCAGTACCCAGGACACTAAGTGACAGGTGCTCCTTAGGACGGGTACCTGGACCTTGCTGTCATAGAGCCCCAGGGCAGGCTTGGGTCCTTTTTTCCTGTAGTCTTCTGGTGAGAGAATCTCTGCATGTGCCTGTTCGCAAACCCCACATGGAATTAGATCACTAGATCTCTGTGCAGCCTCAGGCAAGGCCTGTGTCCCTTTGTGGGCCTCAATTTTCCCACCTAGAAAATGAAGGGTTGTACTTAAATCCCTCAGAGGATGCTTCTAGATCTACGGTGTCTAACTAGGCTTAAGGAAGGAGCAGACCAGCGTTACCTGAGGAGGAGGGGTCGAGGGAGGCCCCTGGTAGTGAGGAAGGTCTATGAGCAGCTCCCTGAAGGTGCCCACCTGTACCTGTCCAGGGTCCTATTGGCACCGGAAATCGTGGTTGTATTTGGCATCCCGAGGCCTTCATCCCTGCTGCTCCCTGCTCCTGGAGCTAGCTGGAGCACTGAGCGTGTGCGGAAGGGAAGGGCTGCTTCTCACAGGCCATCTGTGCCCTCTTCCCGTGTGCCCCCAGTGCCGGTGCTGGCGTGGCCCAAAGGAGTGTGTGCGCACGGCTGTGTGGGAGACCAGAAGCCCTGCCCTTCCCAGGGACAGAAACAGCATGTGCTCTGCCCACCTGCCACTCCTCAGGCCTGGCCCCCTCCTCGCCCACTCCCCCAGGACAGGACTTGCATGCCATCTCTGTGAATCACAAGCTGAGTCCACGTGTGTTGACCAGGCTGCCGCCCATTTTACAGATGGCGCCTTCGGAAGGCACTGTGACGCAGATAGGGCTCCTCTCCCAAGACATTCACCGTCTCACGGTAGGATTCTGACCCCTCTCTCCACAGCAGGACAGGTGCCGGGGTGGCCCCGTGAGTTTGGTACAGTGGTGCACAAGGCCTGAGACCCCCACCCCACCCTGAACCTGTGTCATCAGTGCCTCTGCCAGGAATCCGCAGGATGGTGCTAGGCGTGGTGGCCTGAGCTAGAGCCAGCTCTGTGGTAGAAAGCAGCCCAGAAGCTTCTCCATGGGCCTGCTGCTGGGCCTTGAGCTGGGCCTTGAGTTGCTAGGGGCACTGAGACAGGTCCTGGGCCCTGAGCTGAAACCAGCTGAAGTGTGCCGGGTCTCAGTCGTCTTCCCAGGCTCAGGGCTGGTGAGGAAACCACAGTGCTCGGCAGTTCTGGGTCACCTTCCTATCAGCCTGGTGCCCGGGCCTCATCTCAGACCTGCTGGACACTGTTCTGCCCTCTCCACCCTTGACACCTGTATTTCCTGTCAGGCTTCTGACTTTGTGGATATCATGGGCATGTGGACATGTCCTGATGTGCCTCATGAGGACAAGCTGTATCACAGGGAGGCAGCATGGTGTTGGCGAGGAGCGAGCCACTTTGGAGTGAGGCCAATCTGGTTCAAGGCCCTGCTTTGCCTCCTACTAACTCTGGAACCTCAGGCAAGGCATTCTCTCTCCACACCCCAGCTTAGTTATCTGTAAAGCAGAGCTCATAATATCCTCTTTGTAGGCAGGCTAGAGCTGGGAGTAAAAGACCATCCACAGCGAAGATTCACATTTTTGAGGCCCTGTACCTTCAACTGCCCATTAGCCCCTGGATGGTCCCATCACTGAGCCCACTGGTGTATCATCTGTCCATGTTGAGGCTCCTGTCACTGTCCTTCACTTATCTATCGAGGCACATTAAGAAGGCTGTATCCAAGGGCAAGACTGAAGTAGAGGGGGAGGCAGGGTGATCTCCCTGAATCCAAATGGGACCATTTTTATTTAACTTTTTTTTTTTTTTTGGCTCATACACTGAAATGAATGCACCCAACCTTGCCCTCATTACCACTAGTAGGCCTTTGGTGGTCTTGAAATAGCAATTTTACCTCTAAGGTATGAGCAACGCATATTCTTGATAGTGCTGTCTGTTCTGATTCAGTATGTGGGGGTCCTGGATCTCATGAACTTAGAGGGTGCTAGTGTCAGATGGGACCACACCAATGTGTCCCACTGCTTCCCATGTAGCTGCCACAGGGCAGCCCTGACCAAAACCCTGTTCAACTACCCCTTGGGCCGTGTCCTTTCAGACTATGCTGAGCCAGGACCAGCTGCTGAACGACTCTCGCCTGGCGGCTCCCAACCCTGAGGACTGGAGATGACTTTCTTCATGGCCAAGAGGCCAGAGAGGCACGTGTGGGGGCCCCAAGTCTCTGCTTCAAGGGGGGCTGGCACAGCCACCCGCAGAGTCCAGACGGGCTGGCAGGACATCTTGGAACGGGGGTGCTGACAGGAGCGAGCAGAGTGGTGAACAGATGTCAGGGGGTGGGCCCAGGGGGCCCCATGTTTTCAACTGTACTGTGCTCTTCACCACAGCTTTAATACCTTTTGTACTTTTATACGTGGACTGCACCCCACTTCTGTGGGGAAGGCAGTGAGACATCAGCACAGACTCGATTCAATGGCTCACGCTCTTCCCCGAGACAGTTGGGAGGTTCTTACACCAAAGGGAAAGGGCAATGAGTTCATAAAAGCTCTGCTGTTAAGAAAATCCTGAAGACAATGTTCTGGCTGTACTGGAGTGGCTGGAATGAAAGGGGGCCCCTCCTGGGGTGCTTCCACACACAGGGAGTACTTCATCCACAGGAACCTGGCCAGGGCGTTGGTGTTCAGGGTGACTGCAGGGAAGGAGCGATGGGCCTCTCTTCCCACTGCCCCAACTGCCCTCATCCTACCCTCATCCTACCCTCCTCTGCAACAGAGGTTGTCAGTGCTGGGCCTCCTCCAGAGCAGAGGCCGCTCTAACACGTGCAGGCACTCAAGCTCACCCTAGCTGACAGGCAGCACAGTCTCCAAAGTGCGGTTGTCTGATCAAATGGCTCCCCCCAGTGGACAGTGCTTGCTTACCCCAAACCAACGGTTCCACCGCCACTCGCCATCTTCCCAGAGCAGCCTGTTCCCCTGGGGTGTCTCCTACCTCACCCCACATGCCCCAGCCATACTGTCCCGCCCAAACGGTCTCCCCACTTGGCAGAGCCCCGTCGTCTTCCTCCCTGTGGTGGCTTGGGCCTCTTCTCTCCTCTGATTTCCAAAGCTGGTCTCCTCCTTGGTCCATCACCTTCCCAATTGGTCCCTCCAAAGGTTCTCTACCTTACCCCAGAGTGGCCTTCCCAAAGCACTGTTTTGATCCTGTTACCTTTATGCTAAGAACGCCTCAGTTCCAGAAGCCAGAGTAGAGTTCAAAAGCCTTTGCTAGCACCCAAGGCCATTCAGAAGCCACTCTGTAGCCTGTGTCTCTGCGTTTCCCCCACCGTGGGACCTACTTTTCCCCCGTGGTCCCCTTCACAAGACCCAGCATGACACCACTTCTTTCAGGAAACCTTCACTGATGTGTTGGTTAGAGGTCCCTGTGTCCCACTGTGTAGTCTGCCCTTGAGCCCGAGCCCTTCCTGGCTCACCCTGAAGTACTGTGTCTTCCTTTCCATAGACTCTCAGCACAAACTCACCAAGCAACCTGCTATGTGTGGGCTCCTGTACAGACTGGAATAAGAGCCAATGCTGGTCCTTAGACTGCTTAGGGGCTCCATGCTGCCAAGTTCCCCATCCACCCACCCCTTCATGTGTGTGGGTTAAGCATGTTCCGTGCCAGGCTAAGAAGGGCTACAGATACAGACAGGCATGAATGTCAAGGTCCTTGTCTGAGGGTGCTGATGGTCTGGTGGGGGGTGCACATCTGTTTCAAACAGGCGTGTGCTGAAAGTTACAGAGGCTCCAGTAGAAGTCTCTACAGCCTGAAAGAACAAGGTGTCCTTTTTAATGGAGAGCTGGGGGAGGGGACTGAAAACGACTTGGATTTCAGAGATGAATCAGGTTCCCCAAGGGTGCCAGAGGGGAAAGGCATTCCAGGCAGATGGACGTGGAACATGCCAGCACATCCCAGGAAGTGCCCAAAGTTGCTAAAACCAGAGAACAGTTTCTCAACCTCTGCGCTGCTGTCACTTAGGGCTGAATAATTTGTCGTGATGGGGGCTGGTTTGTGTGTTGTAGGAGGTTTCGCAGCATCCTCTACCCCTGTCTGGCAACAGCATGCTGCCTCTGGTTGTGACAACCGAAAATGTCTCCAGGCTTTGCCAAATGTTCTGTGGGGGGGGCAAAACTGCCCCCTAGCTGAGAGCCACTGGGCCACAGAATGGGGTAAAAGTGGGAGGCCCAGGGAAGGAAAAATCTGGTGAAGTCAGCTGGAGTCAGATCAGGAAAGGCCCTGTGAGCCAGGTCCCTGTGATTTATCTTGGAGACACAGGTGGCCAGATGGGGACTAGTGAAAGCAGGGACAAGCATGGGAAGATGTGTGTTAGAGAAAAATATCTGCGAGTAGGCTCTTCCTCACCCTATAGCGCCTGGCAGAGTATCTTTCCCCAAGTAGGGGATTCGCTGAGGGGGTGCTGAACACACAAATGAGTGAAGGCTCACTGTCCCCAGCCCCGCCACCGTGGCGCCCCTACTGGCCCTCAGGGGATCATCCCTGTAGGCAGGGCATAGCTGCACTTCAGTGAGATCTCTAGAGCCGGTTTCCCTTGTCCTGTACCCACCCCCACCCTCCCGCCGCCCTGCCCCCCCACACACATGGTGACACCAGGTTCCAGCAACACTACCACCCAGTTTCTGTAGAAAGGCAATGTCTTGGATTAAACACAGCCGGGTCTGAAGCCCACCCCTGCCACCTCCTGTTGGAATGACCTGGGGGCAATAACTTCATCTTGGAGCCTCAGTTTTCTCCTCTGTAACTTGGAGAATAACTCCCCCCATAGAATCTCTGGCTTGTTATGAGAATGATGAGAAGTAAAGTGCAGAAAGGTTCTACCCACTCACAATAGCAGAGAAGCATATCAGCCTGGCCAGGAACAGCAGAGGCCATCGTGGTCACTTGTATGATTTGGGTTTAGCAACGCGAAGGATTTAAGGAATAGTTCCTGGAGCCTACTCTTGTTTGCAAATTCAGAAGCTGCTATATTAACCACCCTGGGCACCACGCTGGGATGCTAGGAAAACCACAGCCCTGGCCTGTGTTTGTTGCACAAAGCCCAGGAGTCCAGCATTCCTGGAGCCTGCCTACCCTGTGGATTTACTACTACCCTAATACATTTGAACATCATTCCCACTTCAAGGGTATGCCACAAAGGAAGGAAGGATGCACGTGGAGGGTGCCTAGGCCCTCCAGTAGGTCTGGCCTTAAACACAGAACACTCTGAAGAGGGGTGTTCAGGAGACAGATTGGAAGCTGACGTGACCCCACTTGGATTCTTCTGGAATTCTGCCCCTGCACTTTTACCAGTCCTGACCTCCTTGGGACAGAGAACAGTTCAGATGTAGGGCTGGCCAAGGCCTTCTAACCTTCTAAAACTGCCTAGCAGGTGTCCCACAAGCCCCATCTCATGAGCTGTCTGCTTTGGACTGAAGCTTATTTCACTAAACTATGGGAAAAGCTACGAATTGAGCCTCCCAAGCAAGGCGGTCTCAGAAACCAGTTTATCTCCAACCCTGTGAATGCTGCTTCGTAGGCCCACACCCAGAAAAGGAGCGATGTGCTCAAGGATGCATTACAGGCGCTTGTGAACACACGCCACTTTAATGTGCTGAGGCAGAGCTCACTCTGAAACAGAGGAAAGGGACCAGGCAGATTTGATAAAAGCAAGGGAGGTATTAGTAAGTGAAAATCATGTCCTTGGTATAACCCAGTTTCTCCAGATTAGGGTGAGCGGCTGTCTGGATCAGGGGCAGGGGTCCACACACCAGGATGAACGTGGACTGGCCGGGAGGAGGGAGGTGCTCTTTGATCATGTTGGCGGTGATGTAGCCTGAGCTGTACTTCCAGCCTGAGATGAAGCAGAAGTAGAAAAAAGCTGTGGGGGTGCCAGGTGGAGTCCCTGACCCCAAGCCTCCTGCCTGGCCTCCCTAGAGAAGGAACCCAGGCTACTCTCCAAGACTTAGAAGCCTGCATTGCTGTTCTCTGCAGAGAAGCCGCAAAGTCAAGGACGTGGTAGGCTCAGGCAGCCTTCAGAAGTGTCTACCCCCAGATCCCAGGCTCACTGCTGGGACTCTGAGGCCCCCAGCAGGTGTCTGATGCTGCCGGCACTGTCAGGGATGGAGAACACAATAGTGGGGTGTGGTCTGAGTCACGGCAGAGATCTGGGGCCGTGATCTGGGACCGTACAGACTCAGGTTTGCGGCTCAGTTGGGGGCGCCCTCTGCTGGGCAGTGAGCTATATGACAAGGCAGGTGCAGTTCAGCGCAGCAGGAGAGTGACAGCCACGGATGGTGGGCTGTGCGTGGTGGTAGCCGCGTGCTGGCAGCCACGTGCTGGCTAGGGTCGCAGCAGCTGGCTGGGGCTTAGCACGTGATGACTGCTATCCAGGAGAGGCCGGGTGGTAAGGGAGAAGGGGTCACTGGCCATATTAGATGCCACGTGTGTGCTATCTCTGTGGGATGCTGTATCAAGTGTAGCATGGAGTGGGTGTTCAGACTGACCCAGTGACTCAGTGTCCCTCTGAGTCCCTCCTGAGGTTCAGCGCGTGTATGGACTGCTGCTGAGATATCACACACATGCCCTTGAGTGCTCTCACAAACAGGTCATCCCAAATCCTCTCTCCCTCAAATCCCTCCATTTCCCATGCAGAGACAGAGCTGAAGGTCTCAGCCCTCCAGCACAGATCCAAAAACCAAACCCAGGGACCAGTTCCTGAGGTGGGTCAAGGGTTGGAGCTAACCCACAGTGGGGACAATGGGCATCGTACCAACAGGAGGCCTGTCCAGGGTGTACCACAGGCTGAACTGTTCCGGGTGAGTTCTGGCAACTTCTTCAAGCTCTTTTCTCACCAAGATATCCTCCTCTGTCTAGAAAATAAGGAACGTGAGCAAAGCCCCTCCAGGGACATCCTGCTTGTCCCCCACACTGGGCACACGGGTCAGCACACGTCTGCCCAAGCTGCCACTGCTCTAGTTGGATGCTGTCACCACGGCTCCTGGGGCAAATGAAGGTTCTGCGGCACTTCCTGCACTACCAACCCTCTCTCGTGGGTGGAGGAGGTGGGCTGTGCGGCAGAGGCGGTGACTGTCCTCAGCTGGAAGGACACAGCTGAGCACAGGTGCACAGGCTGGGTGGCCTCATTCTGACGGCCCAGACCCCCACCCCCATCCACACTGAGCACCAAGCTATCCTGCCGGGCTGGACCGAGCTTAGTGTGGGCCCAGGACCTCTCGCAGGGAGTGCAAGGGGCGAAGGCCGTAATATGGAAAGAAGATCGCACCTAATACCACAGCACTGGAGAGCTATGGGACAGGAAAGCAAAGGCTGGAGCTTCATCTGGGGAAAGGGAGCCAAAGCCACGAGAAACCTGTGCCAGGCCCAGAGGTACCACACAGAGGACCTGGACCTCAAGACTCTTCACAGTTCCTGCACCAGCAATCCTACTCCTGGGATTCTGTTTAAGAAAATAATCTAAAAGGCATCAAGCCTAGGCTATATTGTTCATCACTATATACTTGACAACTGGGAAAACTGAAAACAATCTGAAGGCAGAAGATGTACTAAATTATGGTGCAACTTGGTACAGACTGATGAAAATATGTACAAAGAGTTTTGACGAGAAGAAAGTGCCTGTGTGGTAATGCTGGGTGAAAAAACAAAACTGTGTTATAGATGTAATTGCAAATATATGGCATGTATAGAAAAAAAAAAGTCATATTTATTTTTGTATTTTCTGAAATTTCTACTGAGGGCATCTATGACTTTATACTCAGAAAACCAGAATTACATATTAAGAAAGGAAGGAAAGCTTAGTACGTAAAGTGGCTGGGGGAACAGTTAAAAACAAAAACAAAAAAACAACCGAAAAACCAGGCCCTCCCCCAAGGCCGCAGGCACCCCAGCAGCGAGAGAGCTCAGTGGGGGGGAGGTATGAAGGCAGAGGCCCCGCTCAGCAAACATTCCATCCCACCCCTGCAAGCTCAGGGCTGATTGGGCAGAGCTGACCTGGTTGGCAAAGATGAGGGACATCCTGGTCCTGTCGTCGGGGTTCTTGGTGATGTGGCGAATGAGCTGCAGCATGGGCGTAATCCCTGGAATAGTAGCAGATGGGACACAGCTAGCCGCTCTCTCTCCCTCTCTGCTGCCCACAGTCCCTGGTCTGCAGCCCCTTAACAGTCTTCCTTAGCCGCAATCCTACTTTTCTCATGTCTGCCCCCAAAACTCAAAGTGGAAGACCACCCCTCCTTTTGGTTTCCCCTTCCAATGCAACAGTAAATCGAAAGGCCCTTTCTTGTTTTCCTGTGGCAAGATGGAAGGAGACTGGCTCGGAACTGAAAGTGGGCTGCACACCCAGCTCCCTCACTTGCTGTCTGACCGTGGTCAGTCACGTGCCTGGCTGCGTGTCCCCATTTGTAAAAGAGAACGACAAGTAAATGTGTTCATTTTACGAGTGCCCGTTGTGGTGCCTGGCACGTTGTAGGTGTTCCCACGTTCCATTCTTTCAGGCATTCGTTTTCAAGGGATGGGGAGCATCAGGCTTGACCTGGATCCAGGAGCCCTTGGGGGACCATGTGTGGGCCTAGTCAGCTCGGTCCCCAGACCTTTCTATGGTCCCCAGCATGACTTCCTGGGGCAGCCACCATGTTGAGTAAGGGGAGCAGGGCACACGAGGTTGGTTTCCAGGCCTATCATCAACCTTGCACTTCCATCTAAAACAGCTAGGAAAGGGTCTCCCACACCACCCCTTCTAGCATCAAATGAGTCCAAAGTCAAAAAAGTCTGGGGACCCACCCTGTGGCTGAAGCCCCAGAAGCCTCTTACCTGTGCCCCCAGCAATCATTCCCAGGTGACTGACCACCTTTTCTTCAGGGTCACTTGTTTTGTATGGTTTGATTGAAAACTTCCCTGGAAACACAGAGGATACTTCTGACTTCTGCAGCTCTTGCCTGAGAGCTTACAAAAGATCCCAGACGCTCCTTGGGACCCCCAGGAGGAAAGTCCACCTGAGGAAGTGGCCACACCATTCTAAACCAGAAAAGCAAGTCGGTGTGCCCCGTTCCAGTCCCCGTGCCCTGGTGCAAAGTGGAAACAGAGGCTGGGCTTCTTTGAGGACTCACTAGACCTTTTCTTCTGAGGAAGGAGAGGGGCACAGTGAAATTAAATGGAGCCTCGCAGAGCACTGAGCCACAGCAGTGAAAGAGTGAGTCGGTGGTGAACATGTGAGTAAGTGAGCGAGTGTGGATGGCATCCATCTATCCATTCTTCAGCATTAGCGGGTACCTCTTATGTATCAGGTGTTGTGCTGGACAGACAGTGATGAGGAAAAACCCCAGCACTCCCCTACCATAACAAAGCTTACAATCTCATAAAGTGTGTGTGTTGAATGAATGTATGAAGACTTTAAGGACAAGTGCACATGACCCAAACATGAGATGTTTTCTAGAACAACCACAGGAATCTTCTTCCCAGCAGGAAGTCCAGCATAAACCCCCTAGTACCTGGCTCATGATAGAACAGGCGACCGGTGGGCCCTCGAAAAAGGACGGTGTCCCCAATTTTCATGTTCTCCAAGTACTGAGTCATCTTCCCCCCTTCTGGATAATTGGGGTGTACATTTTTGAAGTAGACCTGAAAAAATAAAGCAGCCTGGTTTTCACACATGCAGACCTGAGGTCACAGCTGCATACAACTAAAAATTCCATTTGCCACTGGAAACCTTGCAGAGAAAATCCTCTGTGCTCACAGTTGCTCTAAGCACCCCCTGAAGACTTGGCCAAATCAACAGCTTCACTGTTAAATGACAGTGCTGGAAAGCCCTTCCCAGGACACGAGTCCCCTCTCCACCCTACCACCTTTAATAGGCTTGTGAGGGTGAGGCAGGTGGACCCAGTAGGCACCATTTACCTTTATAATCAAGTCCACAAAGCCTTGGTCATCATCACTGGACACAGGCGTGTAAGCCCTGACCACCAGAGCACCATCAATTCTGGCCAAGAGATGGATATAGTTACCTGCAGAAAAAGCATGCAGTGTTAAATGTGAGCACAGCCAACCTAAACAGGACTCAGGATTCCCATAAAGGACTTGGCTTCAGGGAAGTGGGTGCATGTGGCAGGGTGCATGGGAGCACGGCCAAGCAGAGGAGGAGTCCAGATCCAGGAGGCCTGGGTCCTAGGCCTGCCCTTGTCACTCTGCATGCTACCCTGGGCAAGTCACTTCACCTCTCTGGGTGAGTGGGGACGATATGCCTGCCCTGCCCCCATCCCAGGGGAGCTGTGAGCTTCGTGTGAATGCACGCTCACTCATCAAAATATTCTGTGGAACAGGAAGACCTCATTAAAGTTGGAGGCTGAGTATTAAAAGTAATAGAAAGGAGTGTTTCCCTTTTAAATATTTTTTGATGTTTATTTTTGAGGGGGGGGGGAAGGGCCAGAGAGAGAGGGAGACACAGAATCCGAAGCAGGCTCTAGGCTCTGAGCTGTTGGCACAGAATCCGATGCAGGGCTCAAACTCACGAACCAAGAGATCATGACCTGAGCTGAAGTCGGACGCTTAACCGACTGAGCCACCCAGGCATCCCAGGAGTGTTTCCCTTTTAAAGCAAAATATGTTGCCTTCACAAAGTCATTTCTTCTTAGACTGAGTGGATCAGTGGGGTCTGTGAATGAATCACGACCCCCTCATCTGTCTCTTGCTGCTTGAGCCGCCCTAGACTCACAGGTATGCTGGGCCCCGGGATTTGGATACTGCAGACCAGGAGTTCTAGAAAGAGTGTTGTGTCTTTCTGGCCAATGGCTCTGCTCGAGGGGCAGCAGTAAAGTTTTGAGCCATGGAATTCTGCCCCTCCTGGGTAGAACCGAATGGACCAGGTATGGCCAGAGACCTACATATGGTGACTACAACCCAGTGTCACATAGTGGGTATGGCGACTCAGATGGTTGCTGGATCTAAAGTGGGAGCTTCAGTGACTAAGACAAGCAGTGGTGAGGGCAGGAGCTGCCATCAAGAGATGCTAAGAGACAGAGGCAAAATGAAGCTTTGTGCCATCCAAGGGAGTAGAAACTATGCACAGGAAAGATGGAGCAGAGGTGCAGACAGAAGCGGAAACCTGGGGAGACACAGAAAGGAGGAAGAGAAGGAGGAGAGGAGGAAGCCTTGAAAGTCCTCAGGGTCTGTGAGGAGGCCCTGAAGCCTGAGGTGCAAACACTCGGGGTTAAAAAAGGACAAGCGCTATACGGGAATTCAAATGAAGAGAAGAGAAAGGAAGGGAAGAAAGAAAAGACAGGCTCAATGACTCTGGCTGTGGCCTGGCTGGGCATCAGGGATATGCAGAAATATATGCCTGAGGCAGTTTCCTTCAGAGAACAAATCTGAACCTGGAGACCTCAGATAGGCTCTTTCAGATGCAGCCAACCTGGGCCTGGCCTGGCAGTGTCCGTCCCCGGGGAAAACGGGGCTGCCTAGCTGGCCCCATTTCTAAGCTGCTGCATTTCCTCTGACCTGGAAAGCATCAGTGATCGCCGAGTCCTCATAGCAGACTCTCCCAGAAGCCTCTAAACTACCTGTCACACTAACTTTGCACCGCCTACACCAGGGCAGAGGAGAGGGTGGGTCATGGCAAGATTCTAAGAAATTTCTATTCCTCGAAGTTTTTCATTCTTTTAGCCTTCTTGCCAACAGGACTCACCCCACAGACTAGGCAGAGGGCTGGAAGGCAGGCGGACACTGAGCTCTTGTGGATGGGGACAGAGAGAGGAAGCAGTGAGGAGGCTCAGGAGCCAGGCTGGCTGCCTGGTCACCTGAGGAGAGGTCAAGGTTTTGTAGGACAAGTAGGTCATGGATTAGGATCTCCACCAGGTTGGCAAGCAGCACTAGCAATTTGTACAAAGCTCTGAATCCCCAGGCTGTGGACCTAGCAGAGGATTTCTACCTCATCAACATGAAACTGGGTGTCTGGTGGTGGTACAGACCAGAAAGGGGGTAACTCGGAACTCTAAGACCTCTAGGGCTGGTATTCACAATGGGTCCCTCCTTGTGTGGATCTGAGGTCCCTGCTGAAAAGCCACACTATGTGGGGAAGACACACTTGACTCCCTCCTGCCTCTCCACACATTCTGGGCCTTTCTCCTGACTTCAGGGGAACATCAGTTCCTTCTACCCCTCACATGTACACAGCACTTGGCACTTTCTGAATTTTCTCATCCATCGGTCACTTTACCTTCACAACAACCCAAGCGGCGGACAGGCCTGGGAAACCCCATTTCATAGACTGAGGCACAGAGAGGTTGAAGGACTTGACTCAGGTTGCCCAGCAAGGAGCCTGTGATGAGATCCCAGACCTTCTGATTCTAGATGCACTTCCTTTCAATGCTGAGATATCACTTCTGTGTCAGCCCAAATCAAACAGTGAGAAAAGAAATGGACTGTCCCCAAGCCCATCTCCCTATCTCTCTTGAGCTCACGTGTCAGGAAAGATAACAAGGAGACTGCTACACCCCAGCTGAGTTTTTGAGAGGAGCAGAGTGCCTGCAAGGCCCAGTCCTGGCGATGATACTAAACCCCACTCACCTACAGGAAGCCCCAAGACATGGTCCAGTGAGGGCAGTCCAAAGCGGAACCTCCGGGTGTTGTGGCTGATTTGCTATAAAATAGAAAACAGAGGCAGACTGTCAGCTTTCTAGAAGCCTTTCTGGGCAACTAAGATACCTGGGAAAGGAGCTCTATTTGGGACTACCCCGGAACACACAGATGTACACACACACACACACACACACACACACTCAGTGGGGAGCAAACTGGAGGCCCTGAAACTCCTGTCCCATTGCCCTGCCTTCCCAGCCAGCACATCCCCCACCACTCTCGTGCTCTTCTCTTTCACAGGCTGACAGTGGAAAGGGTGGGCTGACTCCATTACCTCTTTCTCAATCAAAGGCAGTGGGTACTTGGTTTCAGAGTCCTGTAGGGTGATACATCTCTTCCTTGAGTTCATGTTCCTCAGGGCCAGCAGGAGCACTGTGACTCCAAGGACAGTGATGACAAGGAGCAGGGTTGGGTCCTAGCAGACAGTGTGAACAGTGCACCTCAGGTCCCGCCGGCCCCGGGGGAAGGACTGTGCTCAGGCACAGCAGTACCCTCCCACACCAAAGGCACAGAAGAAACCAGACAGAGGGAAAGGTAATAAAACAATGCAGGCTGAGCCTACAGTGGACCCGGAGGGTAGGGAGGGGTCAGCTGCACATCAGACCACGCCAAGCAAATGGCCAGGGAGTGCTAATGTCACCAGGCCAGCCCTTCCTGCCCATCTGCCTCCATCCTGGTTACACTCGAGGGTGCAAGTCCTGGGAGTCCCCTCCTTGAGGTGATGACACTGCTTCTAACCCACAATCTGGAACATGGTCCCAGTCCCCAACGGCAGAACTAGACGGGGATAAGCGCTGACTCCTCCAGGAGGTGGCTGCGGCTAGGCAGGGATGGGGCTCACTTCCCCGCTACTCCCCTATCCAGGCGGGGTTGGGGTGGGGTGAGTACCTTCGATCTGGGGGTGGGGGGCTTACCTTAGAGCCTCGGGACACGCCAGCACCCACCAAGGCAGGTGAAGGAGGCCTGGACTCTCACCTGCAGCCACTCCTCCGGGCTCCCGCCCCCGCCCCCGCCCCCGCCGCCAGCACTGCCAGCCTGGCCATCGCCCAGGAGCCGTCGCGGGACCGGGGAAGGGCCGCGGGCTCCCTCTCTCGCCTGACGCCCCGCTCCCCGCCGCGCCACGCCTGCTCCGGCGCCGCTCGGGCCCGCCCCGCTCCCCGCCCCGCGCGGCGCCGACCGGCCCACGCCCTCGGCCGCCAAGCCCGCCCGGGGCCCAGTTGGACTCCCACGGCCTCGCCCCGCTGCCGTGCCCTGGGTACCCACCCGGAACGAGACGCCGAACAGGTCGTCGAAGTGGGGCTGGTTGCGAGGCCGCGGCGAGTCGGGCGCCCGCAGCTCCGCCTGGCGGACGCAGAGGCCTCGAAGCCGCGGCCGGCGACGCGCGCCCGGCCACTCCCGCTTACCCCCACACCGCGCGCCCCACCGTGGAGCACCCCGCGCGCCCCCCGTGGAACCCCCCGCGTACCCCACCTCTCACCGTCCCCCGCGCGACCCCGCCGTGGAGCCCCTCGCGTAGCCCCCCACGCACCCCTCCCCACTAACCACCCCCCCGCGCGCCTCCCCGTGGACCCCCCCCGCGTCCCCCGTGGAAACCCCCCGCGTCCCCTCCTACACCCCCTACCGCTCCCCGTCCCCCGCGCGAACCCCCGGGGAGCCTCTCGAGTACCCCCGCACCCCTCCCCGCTACCCCGCCCGCGCGCCCCCCCAGGACCCCCCTCCCCTGCACCCCCCACCGCTCACCCACCCCCCACCCCCTTGGCGCCCTAGGAGTTCCCTGTCGCGTGACTCTCTCTCTGCCCCGCCCTGCCCCTAGGGGCCGCACGCGACTAGGGGCTGCCATTGCTGCGGGGTCCCCGTTCCCAGGGGCCATCCCTTGTTTATTCGTGGCCCCTCTCCATCCTGCCCTCCTTCCTGCACCCTCTGAGCAGCTCGGACGGAGAACCTCCTCTCTGCACCTTGTGGAAACTTTGCCAAGGCTGGAGGAAAGGAGGGGCGTCTGAGTGGTAAGAAGGGGATGCTGATAAAGGAAAGGGGAATTCAGGCCAATTCAGAGAGCACAGGAATATATCCGTTTGACGAGGGTAAAGAGCTCCTACTCTGAGCCTGGTCTAGTGCTGGGTGTTTCCCCGAGGCGGAGATGTAACGGAGTTAAGACATTCGTTGCAACGTTCATTCATTCATTCATTCATTCATTCATTCTCCATTGGGAAAGAGACAGATAATAGGTACCCAACACCAGACCAATAGGAGACAGAATGGCAGGCATAGATTATGGGGGTTCTCCGCGGCACATTTCAGAACATTGGTAACCCTTCTCCCCCAATCAGTTCTCCCGTTGCCGGTAGCAAGGGTAAATCCCTGCCTCCTGGACCTGAAGGGAGACAGGGAAACTGAGAAAGTAGATTCCCACCCCAACCCCAGCCCCCAAACACGCACCGGCACAGGCACGTACATGGTGGACGCTTCTAACATCTGCAGGTACTGAGATATTATCGCAGGATATCTTATTATTGATATTATTATTGTATCTTAATAATTAATATATCTTATTATTGATGAAAATGATAACTTGTGAACCAAATATCATAGCTGAGGAGGTTGAACATTCTTCATATTTTTTTTCCCCATGGCAGTTCTTTTTCTGGAAAATAAAAATGCCTACTCATGACCTTGGCCCATTTTTCTCTTGAGTTGTTCTTTTTCTTACTAATTTTTAGGAGTCTTTTATATATATTTTAGAGACCACGTCTTTGCCAGTTATATCAGTTACAAATATTTTCTCCTGTTGTACAACTTTCTTCTCTTTTGTTTCCTTTCTTTTGTTTTCTTTTCTTTATTTCTTTTCTTTTTCTCCTGCCTCCCTCCTCTCTTTCTTCTCTCTCCGTCTTTTGATGAATAGAAATTTGTAATTGCAGTGTAGTCCAATGTATCAATCTTTTGCCTTTATGGCTAGTGCTTTGTATGACCTGTCTATTCCTACCCAAGATCCTAAAGATAGTCTCTATTTTCTCTGACACACTTAAAGTGTTTCCTTTCACATTTGAGTCTCTCAACCACCTGGAAATGATTTCTGTATATGATGTGAAGCAGGGATCCAATTTAATTTTTTCCATATGGGTTATGTGTTGTCTCGGTAATATTTGTTGAATTGCTCATACCTGGTCACTAACCCACAACGCCACCTCTGCCATATATCAGCTTTCCCTTTGATCTCATTGCCCAGCCCCTCTGCCAATACCATGCTGCTCTAATTACAATAGTTTATTACAACTGTTTATATCTTTCACTTATACTTTCATTGGGTCTCAGTTCAAATATCAGTTCTTTAGAGATGCCTGATCCAACCCCCCAATTTAAGTAGATGTACACATTACATGCTATTCATGGCTTTTACTTCAGCTCGTAATATACATCCTGACTATTTAATTGTAAATGGCTGACTCTCTAGAAGTTCCATTATGGCAGAGACCTTGTTTCTCCAGGGCTGAGCACAGTGACTGTCACATGGATGAATATACATAGCAAATGAATGAATGAATTCCTCTCTGCCCTGTAACATTTAGCACCCTGCCTGGCACATGGTAGTGAGCCCCATAATGCTTAAGAGAACAGTCCTTCCCGTCAGTGCCCCTTTTTTGCTTACTTTGTCTCCATAAGACATGTCCTCAGATGACATTCTACATATCTTACCTACTTGCTTACTCTTTCTCTCCCTCTACTACCATGTAAGCTCCATGAGGACAGGACTTGTTCTGTTTTAATTCCTGCTGTGTCCCAGGCCTCAGAACAGTGCCTGGCAACTGGTGGATGCTCAGTAAATATGTATTGGATGAATGAATGAATGAATGAATGAACTTAATTTTCTCCATCTGATTCAATCAACTATTTTGGGGGGGGGGACTCTCTTAGTAGTTGCCTCTACCTCCGTTCTCCCTTCTCATTTTCCCTCCATGTTACCAGAGAGGCAGCCCCCTTTGTTAATCTTGGAGCAGAATAAAGGCAGGCGTTTGTCTGGGCTTCCAGTAACTCTTAGAAGGCAATGCCTCCCCTCTCTCCTCAGCACCCCTGCGCACTCTAGATGCACCCTTTGCATGTTCACCTTCTGCCTGGTTTGGCTCCTCTTTTACTACTCTCCCGAAACACACCATGAGCACACGTCTCACTCTCTAAATCCACAGTGTGGTCCTAAGGCCTGACAACGAGTATGGGTTCACAAAATGCTGAAAAAAACAAAGAGTGAACGTCTGTCACTGTTTTGGCCTGTATGAGGCTCTGCCTCCACAAAACACCTTCTCCGGTGAGGGGACCAGCCACCTCCACTACCGAGATTCCCCTGGGGAGGACTGATGCTGTGGCCAAATCAAAGCTTGAGGAGCCTATGCTCTCTAAACAATTTCCAGGCTGTTGTGGGCTTTTTGATTGCTTTTTGACCTTGAAAATGATTTAGTTCCATTTTATTCCTGAACGGATGGCCACTTCTGAGGTCCTAGCTGTTAAGCCTAAATTGTGGTAGGTTGAACAATGAACTTCTCCAAATAGACTCACATCCTAAATCGTAGAACCTGTGAACACTGCCTTATGTGGCAAAAGCAGCTTTGTTACTATGTTTAACTTCAAGATCTTGAGATGGGGACACTGTCCTGGATTGTCCAGTGGGCCTGACATGATCACAGTATTCCTTATACGACAGAAGCAGGAAGAAATAGAGAAGGCAGTGTGATGCCAGAAGCAGCAGCTGGAGTGACCAGTTTTGAAGATGGAAGGAGGGTCCACAGACCAGGGAATGCAGGCAGGCACTGGAATCGGAAAAACGCAAGAGAAAGGATTTCCCCCGAGAGCCTTTGGAAGCGACCAGCCCTGCTGATACCTTGACTTTAACCCAGTGAAACTGATTTTATACTTCTGGCTTCTAGAACTGTAAGAGAATACATTTGTGCTGTTCAAAGATAGCAAAGTTGTGGCAGTTCGTTTTAGCAACAATGGGAAACTAATATACTAAATGAACCATTGTTTTGTCTCATAGGGCTTGTTTGTTTATACTTGGCTTTATTCCAGAAATATATTTCCTGTGATTTGGATCAGAAAAGCCAGGAAGTGCTCCTCCCCTCTGGTGCTGATGCTCTTGTTGCTCTAACCCTGGGACTCTTTTCTCCCGTGAACCACCTCCCTCAGCAGCCTCCTGCTGCTACTCACGTCTTCAGCTTGTTTTCTCTGCCAGACCATATGAGCGGCCCACCCACTCCATCCCTTCCTCCTCATGCTGGCTCTGGCCTGTCCTTTGTGCATTGTGCAAAAATGTCATCCTGAACAAAGGGTCTCAGCAGACAAACCTAGTTGACTGGGGTGAGCTTTATGAGAGAACACTGATGGAGCACCTCACCCATTCCAAGCACCCAATGCCATGACCAGTGTAAAACATTGCTTGAATTGGAGTTTCCTTGGTTTTCCTGTTTCAGGATTTCAAACTAAAGTGTCGTGATACCACCTGATCAGAATTCCCCACCCTGCAGAATCAGAATTCTGCACCCTGCAGGTGGGCAGAGAACGATAGCAGCGCCTTGCTTTCTGGACCATCTTCAGCCTTGACTTGTAGAACCGAAGAAATGTGGCATGGAAAACCTTGCATTTACCTGGTGATCTGGGGCTGACGTGGGCCTTGCGGAGTAAGATGGTAGAAAGGTAAGAGTGTCCAGACGCTGGGAATGAGCAGAATTTGCCAGACACAGTGTGTTTGGGAAGAGGCAAAAAATAGGTTGCAGAGTGCTATGCCCACTGTCCCGCCCACCCCCAGAGGTGTCCCGCCTGAGCAGCTACATCTGCAGAGCTACCCCAGCAATGCCAGTCAAGTCCCCCTCCAGTGTTTACAGCAATTGCTTCAACTCTTCCCCAACAGCATCTGTTCTGGCGGGGGCTGGGCTAGAGTGTCCAGACGGTAGCAATTTGTGAGTTCACAGCTTGGACTGTGGGGGCAACAGGGAGTAAATGGGGCAGCAGATGCAGTTTCCAGGGCAGATGGGTGGGGCTGGGAGCCTCAGATCTATAATTGGAGAAAGGCTGGCCTTTAGGAAGTGGGGGAAGGGAAAACGTCCAAAAGAGAGAAATGAAGGGAAGCATGCCCTTCTCCTCCTTGAACACAACCAGGACTTTGTTGGCTTATTAACTTCCAGAGACACACAGGGTCTACTACTACAGTGCAGACACTGGGTGGGCCTCAGTACCACCCAGGGCATTGTTTATAAATGCACGATTGAGGATAGTAGGGAACATTGGAGTCTGATCACATTGTTTAGGGTGCAGTATTCTGTGGATGGCTGTACCATGTGGCTATGGTTAGGTAAACTATGGTCTGAGCCATTGTATTATAGTCTATCCTAAAGATAGAGTTAACATGATATACGTACGCATGCAGCCTGAAAGAAGGGAAATCAGAGAGCGGGCCGTCACTACTTATTTGGGCCAAAGGACTTGGTCACTGAGCTCCAGTTTTTTCCTCTGCAAAATTAGGGTTAATAATAGTACCTATTTCTCAGATTTACTGAGAGGATTGTAGGAGATAACACATAGAAAGGATTTGGCCTAGAGTAAATAAGAATTAGCTTTTATCTATGCAATCATTAGAGTTAGGTGGGAGTCATGTTTTAAGATTATTTGTTTATTTTGAGAGAGAGAGTGAGTGGAGGAGGGCAGAGGGAGGGGGATGAGAGAAAATCCCACGCAGGCTCCACCCTGTCAGCTCAGAGCCTGATATGGGACTTGAACTCACGGAACCTTGAGATCAAGACCTGAGCCATACCAGGTGCTTAACCACCCAGGTGGTACTGAGCCACCCAGGTGCCCTGGTGGGAATCATTTTTGTGTGATTTTTTTCTTTCCTCCATTTTAAACATAAGTGGTCACCTGGTCTTGTTGATTCCATGAACACAGTGTTTCTTGAACCTGTTTTTCCCTCCTGTCACTCTTGTAGTCCCCATCATATTTTATCTGGGCTCTTAATCTGTGCATCTCCTCAGCTGTTTCCGGCCTCCACTCTCTCTCCTTCTCCATCCATCCTGTTGACTTCTTCTTTAGTCAGGTCTGATTTTGTTCTCCTCTACACTGAAATGGCAATCACTCCCTTCATCTGACTACAAGATAGAGTCCAACCTCCTTTCTACCAAAAGAAAGCCCTTCACAACTGAGACCTAGGCTGTAATTTTAAACAATCTCCCCAGTTCCCCCTGTCAAAGCACTGGCCACACAGAATGGCACCTTTTGCTGTAAATAAATATCCCTCTGCTTAGCCTTTCTGATCCTTCATTCATATCAGTTCCCCTGAATGCAATGTGTTCCCTTTTCTGTTTACCTGAACATCATATGATTCTTTTAAGACCCAGCATAAATGTCTAATCCTTAGCTAAGCCTTCCCTGATACTCCTAGGAAATCACTCCCTACTCTGTGCTCCCTCTACACTAGCGCCCACATCTGTTACAGCATTTATCCCCTTGTACTGGGGCAGCTGAACATGGCTCTCAAATCCTATTCGAGAAATCAGGGATTGCCTTCTATTTGCTTTCGCATCCCCAGAGCCTAATTTGCAAGTCTGGCAAGAAGATGGTGCTCCTTGAAGACTTGCATGTGACCATTTAAAGGAAAAAATGATCATTCGCTAGGGAAGGGCGGCTTAGCACCAGAGTGGTGTCGAATTAGCCACTGCTTCTCTAAGACAGGCAGTGTAGGGGCAGGGGAAAAAATCACTAGGCTTTTCTGGACTAGGTGTGGGCTCTGTCTCACTTAGCACTCGTGTCACTCTGTCACTTCAATTTTATACGCCTCAGTTTCTTTTTACTTTTCTGGGCGTGGGGTAAGTGTCCTCACCTTTCACAGCACATTGGCCGTGTGAGAAGCAACTGACAGAAGGTGCATGAGGAAGGAGTCTGTGAAATACGGCAGAGAGGTAAAGTTCAAGGACCCTGGTGTGAGGGCTCATCCGAGACCTGGATGACGGCCCCCATTCTGTGACTGTGCGTAGTCTCTCTCAGGCAGGCGGTTGGGATGAACATATTCATTGAACTGAAGCAGATTGGCCAGCTACAGTGGTGCCAAATCCTATTCCAAGGTGGTGCTGTAGGAGGCAGGGTGGAGTGAGTACCACGTGCTTGATGGAAGTTTTCTGATAAGAGAAAAGGAGCCTTAAATAGACCCAGTGAAGAAGGGAGGCGCATGGAGCTTGGGTGCTTCAACTCCCCTAAAGGAGGAAACAACCTAAAGTTCAGGTAGTGGTCACCCTGTGGGATGGTGTCTGACTCACCCTGTGTTGCAAGTGCCCAACACGGCACCAGGTGGACATGGGCCTCAGGGAGCATTTCCTAAGTAACTATTGTTCATTCTACAGTCTTGTTGGGGCTGGAAACAAGGAAAGGTTGGCCTACAGACAAATCTTCGGCAGTAGGCTTCCAGGAAAAGAAGAGGGCCTCCATTGTGAAGCTAGACCCGGTTGACAAACTTGGCATTGACTCTTGAATCCTCCCCTAGGGCTCTTACCTGAGGGGAGTCTTTGGCCAGATCATGGATTCTTCCAGTCACCACTCAGGCAGCTGCATGCTGCTCCTTGGAAAATAAGAGGAAAAAGAATCTCAGATATGGCTTCATTAAAATATGTGGGGTTATGGAGCACCTGGGTAGCTCAGTCCATTAAGCGAATGACTCTTGATTTCAGCTCAGGTCATGATCCAACAGCTCATAGGTTCGAGCCCCACATTGGGCTCTACACTGACTGCACAGAACCTGCTCGGGATTCTCTTTTTCCCTCTCTCTCTCTGCCCCTCCCTCACTCATGCTCTCTCTCTCTCTCTAAATAAATAAATAAATACTAAAAAAATAAATAAAATATGTGGGGTTAGGAGGTGGTTCTCTAAGGAGCCCTGCAATCAAAGAGATAGCAAGGCCACCATTTTGGCCATTGCAATGAAAGCAACAGCCAACCCTTCCAGTCGCAGGGCAAGGCTCCAGAGAATGTTCTCTCTTCCTTGTATGTAAAAGATTCTAGGGCTCAGAAACATGAAGCAATCTCTCTGACATCACTCGATGAGTTAAGAGCTCTAATGAGAACATAATCAAGTCTTGCAGCTTCATTGTAATATCAGCATGGATTATAGCTGTGCCCATCAGTCATCTGCAGGAACTATCTCAGAGGCACGGTCCCCTGCCCCTGTTCAGCTTGCATATCTAGGTCAGCTAAAATGATTCAGTAGGGTACAGAGGACAAGGGTTCCGAAAAAAAAAAAAAAAAAAAAGCATCTATCTTCTAAAATAAAAAAAAAATCTCTATAAAATGACCGAACAGTAGATAGTCTAATTTTTAAAAATTATTATTTGAGAGAGAGAGAAAGAGAGAGAGAAGGTGAGGGGCAGAGAGAGAGGGAGAGAAAGAATCCCAAACAGGGTATCTGTCAGCACAGAGCCCAACATGGGGCTCAGTCTTACAACTCAGTCTCACAAACTGTGAGATCATAACCTAAGCTGAAATCAAGAGTTAGGCATTTAACTGACTGAGCCACCCAGGTGCTGCTAGAAAGTCTAATATTTTTTAAAAGATTTATATAATATACAAAATTAGGAAAGTAGAAAATCATGCAAACACAGAGGTATTAGTTATAAGGAAATGGTTTGTACAACTCAAAGTAAGTAGTAGGAAAATCTGAATATTATAGCTATTAGTAGGAGATTATAAGTTATCAAAATTGCCTGAAGGAGAAATTTTTAAACCTAAAAGACAGTAAGAATGAAGGAAATTGAGAAAGTTACCTTTAAGGCTTCAAGAAATAGATGTTTAATATATGTAATTACATGACATAATTATTTATCATTCTTATATTATACATTATATGCAAAGTATAGAGCAAGAAGGAAATTTCTCCAGTTCTTTTCATGAAGAACACTGATATCAAAGTCTGACAAAGGCAGACAAAAAGAAAGCTATAGGTCAGCAGTTCTTAAACTTGTTGGTCGCAGGACACTTTTACACTTTAAAAAAAATCACTGAGAATCCTAAAGATGTTTGTTTATACAAGTTATATTTATCAGTAGTTAAATGTTAGAAATTAAAGCAGAAGCTTAAAAATTATGTATTTGCTAATTTATTTAAGATAACCACAATAAAACCATTAAGTATTAGCATAAATAACATGTTTATTTAAATAACTACATGTTTGTTCAGACACTACTCCCCTAAAGGGTAACTGCTATCCTGACATCTAATACTATATATTAGTTTTGAGTGATTTTCCTTTTATGTAAATGGAAGTAATACAGTATCTATTTGCATGCCTAGTTTGTACACATAATTTTCATTATTAGGATATAAATGACTTGAAGAAAGGTACCATATTTTGTTCCTTTCTGTACCTCTTATTTTATTTTATTCAAACAAAAAACATAAAATTTAAATAAGACTGACATTGTTTCACATATTTTTATTTTTTAATGTTTTTTTATTTATTTTTGAGAGAGAGATAGCACAAGCTGGGGAGGGGCTGGAGAGGGGCAGAGAGAGAGAAGGAGACACAGAATCTGAAGCAGGCTTCAGGCTCCAGGCCATCAGCACAGAGCCTGACAGGGGGCTCAAACTAGTGAACTGGGAGATCATGACCCGGGCTGAAGTCAGACGCTCAACTGACTGAGCCACCCAGTTGCCTCAGTTTCACATATTTTTAAAACTGTTTAATGTCTGGCTAAATAGAAGACAGGATGTCCTACCTGTTATTTTTTTTTTTAACTTCATTTATTTATTTTGAGAGAGAGAGAGAGAGCAAGCAAGCAGGGGAGGGACAGAGAGAGAGGGAGACAGAGAATCCCAAGCAGGCTCTGCACTGGCAGTGCAGCACCTGATGCGGGGCTCGAACCCATGAACCATGAGATCATGACCTGAGCTGAAATCAAGAGTCAGATGCTTACCCAACTGAGCCACCCAGGGACCCCTGTCCTACCTGCTAGCATGTGGTATGTAGCCCCTGGAAAACACTGCATGCTGTGAGAGAATGAGAGTAGACGGAGAATAATGTCTCAGTTTTGACCTCACAGACCCCCTAAAAGGATCTTGGAGGTCGCCAGTCATCTCGAGGCCACATTTTAAGAGCCTCTGCTATCAGTCAATTTCAATTCTGGATGTTGATGCAAACAACTAAGTGGAACTAAGTGGAACCCAGCAGTATATTGGAGATGAATGCACCACGCCCAAGTGGGATTCGTTTCAGGAATGCAGGAATTTTAGGAAATCTATTAATTAAGGATTTGATATATTGATAAATCAAAGGAGGAATCACTTCATGACTGCAAAAGATGCCAAAAAGTATTTCACAAAATGTAATACTTTTTCTGATTAAAAAAGTCCTAGGGAGGAACTTGATAAAATAAATACGTCTCTAATTGCCAGCTTCATGTTTAACTGAAATAAACTAGGAGCACAGTGTGAAAGGACAGAGCTTTCCTGAGCACTCAGGAGCTCAGGTTCTGCTGGGGAGGTGGAATGTCCACAGTGGTGGTGAATGGGGAAGTGGTGTCAGACTGATGGATATCAGAGGTGGTGGCTGAAGAATTAATGATCAACCAACTTAAACCATTAGCTCCCATGTTCCACTCTCTAGGTGTACTTACATCCTGGTGAAGCAGTGGGCAGCAGCGACTACCCAGGTCTTCCCAAAGATGGTTCCTTCGCACAGATGCCTGGTGGCAATCTGCAGGCTGACCTGCCTCCTTACCTCCTACCATCTGGCCGAAAAGGAATCTGGAAGGGTCCGGGGGTTGGGGGGGGGGGTGGGGAGTGGCTCTGCAGAGACCACCTGGGAAGGGACTAAGAAAACTCATCTTTATTACCCACAGATCCTCCTCACCATCAAGCCCAGATCATATTCTCTGAACATCTCTTTTGTGCCAGGCACTTTAGTAGACACTTGGGAATGATGAGAAATGCTTATTGTATTCTAGACAGAGAGAAATAAATACAGTACTGGAAGTGGGTGTTTCACACAAGAGTAAAATATCAAGCTCACCTTGCCCCTCCCCCCCCCCTTTTTTTGCTCCAATTATCTGGTCTCCAAACCAGATAATTGGACCCTAAATCCACAACATATCTCATATCCATCTCCTAACTTTGAGTTTGAGTCCTCCATAGTGCTCACCAGGATTACTCCCCCTGCAGGTAATGTTTCCCTAGCTTCCACACATTCCAAATCAACCACCAGAAAGTGCTCTTTGACCATGTGATTCCTCTGATCAAAACCATCCAAGGGCTCCCCACAGGGTATAGAATAATGGTGACATTATTCTTGTAGGCCCAAATCAAATGCCAGTTTTCTTTTCTTTTTTTTTTTTCAAATGCCAGTTTTCTAATTGTCTCCTCCAGAAGTCCAGTATATTTTGTATTAAGTTTTTCTGTACACTTTGTTTTCTTTTGTTGAGAATTTTATTGACATACAACGCACACAGAAAAACACTCAAGTGATAAAGTACTTTGAATGTTCAAAAAGTAACTCCAGAACTCAGATCAGGAAACAGACTAGCAGAATCCCACCAGCAGCTGCTCTAGACCCTTCTCCCCGGAAGGGTAACTGCTATCCTGACACCTAATACCATCTATTAGTTTTGAGTAATTTTCATTTTATGTAAATGGAAGTAACACAGTATCTTTTTGCATGTCTGGTTTGCATGTCTAGTTTTTGCATGTCTAGTACACATAGTTTTCATTATTAAGATGTAAATCACTTGAAGAAAGGTACGATATCTTGTTCCTTTTTGTACCTCCCTCCCCATGCCCTGGGCTCCTGCATGGAGGTTTGTACAAAGAAGGTATCAAATGAGAATTAAGCCAGTGTGACAGGATGTCAATAACTAATGAATTTAAGTGAAGGATAAACAGATGTTCATTGTTTTGTGCTTATAAAACACCTGTTCTATAGATTTGAAAAATGTCAAAAGAAAAGTGAAGGACAAAATTGGTTATTGAATGATTTAAGTAACCCAGGTTAGGCATGCCAATTTTAAAACAGGGCACCTGTAGGGGCGCCTGGGTGGCTCGGTCAGTTAAGTGTCCGACTTTGGCTCAGATCATGATCTCGAGGTTTGTGGGTTCATGCCCCACGTCTGGCTCTGCACTGACAGCGTGGATGGAGGCTGCTTGGGATTCTCTCTCTGTCCCTCCCCCACTCTCTCTCTCTCTCTCTCAAAAATAAATAAACATTAAAAAAAAGCAGGGCACATGTAAACTCTTTTTCTTTTACTTCTTACATTTTTATCGGTATTTGTATAAAGGAAAAGGGCCCTCAAGTGTGAGTTCTATGAGAGAAAAGCAGGAAAGATTTTTTCATGGAGGTTTTATATCAGGGGCTATTTGTGGATTATATAGTTTTATTCACCAAATATTTATTTGTCATCTACCGTGTTCTGGGCACTGCACTAGGTACTGTGGATAAAAGATGAATAAATCTTTGCTGTGCATTGTAATGAGACTCCTCGGAAAATCTTGTACTTGGTTTAGGCTGGGAAAAATGGCTTTGCTGAATGCACCCCCATGGTGGTCAAGAGAAGGAGCCACTGCAGCCACACTTTACAAGGGCTTTCTACCTAAGGTATCTATGCATCATGAGGCCCAAGAAAACAGAACAAAAAGACTCAGATTACTTCTACTTCTCATTAAAAGGAATATATTGTCTCCACACTCTATATTATGTTCTGTGTCAGACAGATTATAAAACTAAAAAAATAAATAAAAATAAGGTGCTTGCATTTTCTCTTGACAAACTATCAAATTGGCAAACCATAAAAGCTGCCCTACTCCCTCCTCTGCCTGCTCCGCTCACCTGGTTTTCCACATGGACCAGGATGTGGCACATGTGTGTCATTGGGTGCCACAGAGCAAACAAGGACAAGAGAAAGTCCAGCACTTCTCAATGCTCATTGGCATTAAAACGTAGTGGTGGACTCACTTTTTTTTAGTGCACAGATCTTGTGAGTCAGACCCCAGTTTGACACACTGTTTACCCATTTCCACGAAATGAATCTATTTAGATGGGAATTTTGTTTCTTGTGACTAGAAAGATTTCAGTGTTGCTTTGAGCAAAATGGACAATGACTGCATCCCATATAGCTCTGTGTGGTGGCTTTTTTGATGTGTGGACTTTGCTAAGCCACAGCCTCCAGTTATTCAATGAAACAATAATCTAGGTATTGCTGTAAAGGTATTTTGCAGATGTAATAAAAGTCCCCAATCAGTGAACTTGAGGTAAAGAAGATCATCCTGGATAATCTGGGTGGGCCTGACCTAATTAGTTGCAAAGGCCTTAAGAACAGAGCTGAGGCTTCCCCGAAAAAGAGAAGAAATTTTGCCTTTGGAGAATACCTTCAGCCCATGCCTGTGGAATTCCAGTGTCCTGTGAACGTCTCTTTTCTTTTTCAAATGTTTATTTATTTTGAGAGGCAGGAAGGGGAGAGAGAATCCCAGGTAGGCTCCGCCCAATGCAGTGCCGGAAGAATGGCTCCATCCCACGGAAAGGGTAAGATCATGACCTGAGCCTAAGTCAGGAGTCGGACGCTTAACCGACTGAGCCACCCAGGTGCCCCCTGTGATCTTCTCTTTCTGACTGCCTGCCAGATAGGTTTAATTGCTTGGTCATCCCCTGCAACCATGTTAGCCAATTCCTGGTGTATTAGCTTGCTTGGCCTGCTGTAACAAAATATCATAAACGGGCTGGCTTAGAAGAACAGAAATTTATTGTGTCATAGTTCTGGAGGCTACAAGCCCGAGATCAAGGTGTTAGTGTGGTTGGATCCTTCTGTGGGTGGTGATGGTGCCTCTCCCACAGCCTGCGGTGGTTTGCTAGCGATCACCCGTGTTCCTTGGCTTGTAGATGGTACATCACCCCAGGCTGCACCTTCATGTCCATATGACGTTCTCCCTGTGCGGGTGTCTCTCTCCACGTCCAAATTTCTCCTTTTATAAGGACAGCAGTCATATTGGGTTAAGGCCCACACTAATGACCTCACTTTAACATGATTATCTCAGTAAAGACTTTAGCACTAAATAAGGTCACATTCTGGAGGTTAGGACTCCAACATATCTTTTTGAGATACTCTGGTTGAACCCTGGCTGATACACTCTGTGGGTATCCCTTGGTCACATTCCCCAGAACAGCTTACCAGAAGCATTGTGATCTTCAGGTAGCACATTCCATGTCTCCAAAAACAATGACTTGTCCTCTGATCTGGAGATGTTTAAATCTGAGTGTAAGCATATACAACTTCTCAGATCACACACACAGGGCCAGTGTTTGGAACTTACCAGAAAATTACTACTGTTAGAATTCTGGAGCATCTCAGTCGGCTGGACCATGGGTGTTTTAATTGAAAAGTGGAGTATTTTAACTATAACCTGGGTTTGCCATAAAGAACTGCTTGTCTAACAAGAATGAACAACTTGAGAAGCCAACAGATGGCTTTGTAGGATTTGGGCAGAATGCTCATGGGTGTGAGGACTTGGAGGGGAGTTGTGTTGCTCGTGTATCTAGGGGCTGAGAGCTGGTGAAGACATTTCACATTTCCGAGCCTCTGTTATGTGTTACACACTTGCTCATGGCCAAGGGTGATCTGATTTAATTCTACTTTCTTACTAGGCGTGTATTATTCTTCCATGGTGAGGCTGAAGTAAATGAGTCTTAGATGACTCTTAGATCACACATATAGTAAGGACAGGCCATGATTCAGGCATAGAGTTGATCCTCATTCTTCATGGATTCCACATTTGCAAATTCACCTACACCCTAACATTTATTTGTAACTCAGAACGAATGGTGCTTTCATGATCATTCAAGGACACCTGCAGAACAGTGACCAGTTTGAGTCACCTGATGCACGTATTCCTAGCTGAGGTCTAATGAGGCGGCACTCTGCCTTCTTGTTTTAGCTCTTATACTATAAACAAGTGTCCTTTCCATGGTCCCTCAAATGCCATGGGGTTTTTGCATTTTTGTGCCTTTTGTTGGTGATTTTGCTGTTTGAAATGGCCCTAGACATTGTGCTGCAGTGCCATCTAGTGTTCGTAAGGGCAAGGAGGCTGTGATGTGCCTTATGGAGAAAATATATGTGATAGATGAGCTTTGCTGAGGCACAGGCTACAGGCACAGGCACAGGCTCACTGGCTGTGAGCTCAGTGTTAGTGAACCAACAATATGTAAGGTGACTTTAAACAGAAACACCCATAAAACCAGAGGCTCCCAGGAACCTAACTCCTCGGAGCAGAGGTTCAGTAATCATTAATTTGGTGTTCAGGGTGACTTTATAGGACAGAGATGCTGCAAATGCTGAGGACCAACTGCATCCATGTTGGGCTGCAAAGGCTTCCCATTCTTACTGCATTACGAGGATGGGTATCGGGACCCAAGATGTTGATGCCTCTGTCTTCTTACCTGTTCCAGGGATGAAAGAGACTGTAGCTTGAAAGCCTCTGTAGGTCACATTTTTATCTGACTGGAAGCTGATGAGCATTACACCAGAGGAGCTCAGCACAGGGGCAGGAGCAACGAAACCACAAAACCTTGCTGGTTAAAGCCCAGCCCAGGCAAGACGCGGTCAAGGGCCCAGCAAATAGGCATGGCATTGGATAGGGAAAAAAAATTAACCTTTAGGCAATTGTTGAGAAATAAACTTTTTTGTGGTGTCACAGTTCATTTTCAGAATAGAAAGACTCCCACTGCGAATGCCCCTGAAGGAACTAGTTTGAGTCAATGGGCTTATTTCAGTGGCACTTTCCCCTTCTGACCCTTAGATCACTGGGGGCCTTCCACACCTTCTGTCCAAATAGCTCTTTGGTTCTCCCTCTGGCCCTTCCTGCCCCTGACCTGGGAGAAGGGGTGGTGGTAGTGACCACTTAGGGAGGAGGGAAGGAGGGGGTGTAGGGGAATGAAGGAAGCTTGAACCAGACCCTTTTTTACTCCCAAGAACAATTCCCCCCAAAGGACTGGGTCCAAAGGCAAACCAGGGGAGCCGAGGCTCCAGGGGCACAGACCTATTTCCTCCTGTCCTTCCACATCCCTGTGCACCGCCACATAGTCAGAAGAACAATCTCCATTCTCTTCTATTTCCAGACTCTGAAAGGAAAGCTGACAAGACTCCACATTACAGCCACAGCAAATCAAATGAACCATTGACCTGATTTCGAGTAAGCAGAGAAATGTGGAGTGCTCAGCTTGCTCTGGGGTGTGACCATAAGAGGAAAGTGAATGGGGCATTCATGAGTAGGTTAAATTACTTAGGAGAAGATGCTATACCACAGACTCCTAAACTCTAGATGCATCTAAGCTACCAAACAGGGACCAAATGTAAAGGTGTAAATATTTGAGCTCCCTGGTGCCCTGCTAGGAAGACCAAAGAAACAGCAGAGAACAATCTGAGCAATTTGATAGTACCGGCCTTCAATTGACTTTGAAGAGCGGAGCAGTGGGAAATAGGGCTGATGAGGTGGGAATTTATATTTTAAACACACAGATGATGGGGATTAAATGGAGCCTGAACACTCAGCAAAAGACACAGGGCTGCATGGATGGGACAAAGCGGAGGTAAGTGATCACTAATGGTGAATGTAGGCACAGGGAAAAGGAGAGTATCAGAAGTAGGTTCCATTCAAACATTTCTACATCCTTACTACAATACTTTCCAGTAGTAAACCCTTTTCTCTCCGAGTCAAATGATATGCACATAGTTCTGACTTGTAATCCTAATCTCCAAATTTCTATCTTGAATGGGTCCTGCACACTGGTGCTGTCACTGACTACAGGGTGTGAAATCATCATTTCACTGATGCATGGCACTCAGTACGCATTTATTGAATAGGTGTGTTTTTGAATCACTTCTAGCTCTGGCACGTTCAGATTTTCAACTAAATTTTGTCTTCCTCCTTCCAGAAATCCGCTCATACTTAAACTTTTATCCTCCATTACTCATAACCAATCTTCCCTTAGTGCTGCTTCCTCCTGAAATTTCTCTTTTGAATATTTGGGTTCCAGAAGCTTTTAGAAAGAGAAATTCTCTACTTATTTCCTCTGTGTTTTCTTCTCCCGTCATGTGTAAAACCTGCGTGATCTTTTTTTCTTTTCCGAACATCAGACTTGCTATTTCAGGTGCCCCCCCCCACTCCCACCTGCTCTCTATTGTTCATTTGTCAATCCAATTATTTTACCTTTTTGCTGGGAGATGAGCTGAGGGCTGGATGGCTGAAATTCTCAGTCCTCCTTTTTAAACCCTAACTTTGTGGTAAATCCAAACTCTCGGCCACAACTTTTTGTATGTTTGCTTGCTTTGTGTTTTAAATTAAAGGCTCTGTTCTCTGGACTGTTCTAACTCCACACTTCCTCCTGAGTCTCAGACTTCTTTTTGCCTCTTAAATATATGAGAACCTGGGGCGCCTGGGTGACTCAGTCAGTTAAGCGTCTGACTTTGGCTGCAGTAATGATCTTGTGGTTCTTGAGTTTGAGACCTGTGTCAGGCTCTGTGCTGAGAGCTTGGAGCCTGGAGTCTGCTTTGGATCCTGTGTCTCCCTCTTTGCCCCTTCCCCACTCAAACTCTGTCTCTCTGTCTCTCTGTCTCTCTCTCTCTCTCAAAAAAAAAAAAAAATATATATATATATATACATATACATATATATAGGAGCCTGGAGGTCTTATCCATCCTTACTCCTCCCCCTTTGTTTTCTAGTCTACTTTCTCTCCTTCATATCCTCTCTCGCTTTCAATTATTATTTTAAGAGAAGGACTTCTAAATAAATGCCTCTTTCCAACCTCATTCTGGCTGCAGTCTTACCTTCAACTCTCTAGTGGCATCTCTCTGCAGATGGCCTACTAGTGTTTAACGAACCACAAAAGCTACGAATCAAATGCTGAATAAACTCCGTATCCTGATATTCAAAAACCTCTGTACTGTTAACTCAGCTCCTCTTCCACTACCCTTCCCAATACAGCTCTGACTCGAGGCCAGCCAGTCTCTCAGCCTGTTCTACACTAACTCCTCTGTGCTTGCTCTGTTCCCTCTGCATGGAAGGCTTGATGTTTGAGGTCTTATTGGCATTGACTTTTGTTAGCCATTACTTACAAAGTGTTTTGTTAGCAGTTTAATTAATAAGGAAGAAATGCTTGTTTCTAGAAGGGACCAGGTACTGATTAAACCAGTTACCAGATCCAGATGGAGACAGCCCTTCAACAGAGTAAAGTGCACAGCTGCCATCTAGTGGTGTATGTGGGTAGTTACAGGGAAAATAGGCTAGTCTGTTACTCAACACGTATATATCAAAGAACTTTGTATGCTGGGTACCAGGGAATAGATCTGATTAAAACAAAACAAAACACAAAACCTCTGCCCTCATGGTGTTTATGTTAGGTCTTCTGTGGAGATACCAGATCAAAGTTGAGGGTAACCAAGGTCAGTACCTTTATTAGGTAGTGTTTGGGGGCTTGAAAAACCCAGTCACAGTTGGCCATGTTGCTATAGTATTCAGGATAGTGAAGACTCTGTATGAGGCCTTCTTCAAAAAGGACAGTAAGGGAACTGCAACCTGAATCTGAAACACAAGGGAAAACGTCCTAACAATGGCATCACTCAAGCCAAGAGGAATCAATCCTCTGTGTGCTTCCACCTGTCTCCCACAAATGGCTCATCAGCTGACTCCTCAGGCAGAGCTAATAAGAAGGAAGGTGTCTGTGCATTGATTCTCCAGAACTCGTTCAGCCCTCTCAGCTCACTTGGGTATGTGATCAGCACGAGTCAGCAGGACGGGAGAAGGAGCACCTTCATGGCCTCTCACCTGCCTTGTGGCCCCCTCCGTGATGGAACCAAACAGACCCTGTTGGGGAGCTCCCTGCCCCTCACTTCATCCCTGCGGGGCCTCAACTTCTCTAAAAGGCCTGGGTAGTACGTGATATAAGCAAATGGTTTTACCAGGAAGGTAGTTTGGTTTTAGAGCTTTATAGGTGAGATTAAACCCAGCTGCATGATCTGTGGCATCAGAGACGAAGTTCAGCCGTACAGAGTTGGAGCCAATAAGAACTGATGAAGGGAGGCTTTCTCCACAGAACTTCCCTGGAATGTAAGAATCAAGAGTCTTTGTTCAGAGTCTAGAAAACAGCATCCGTTAAGAGACTTCAGGAGAACTGGCCTTGAACTGGATTTGTCAAGACAGTATAGGGTTATCTAAACCAGGGTTTCTCAACCTCGGTACTGCTGATATTTTTTAACTGGAACATTCTTCGTGTTCAGGCTGTCCTGTGCATTTATCGGATGTTTTGTGGCATCTCTGGCCATACTCATCAGATGCCAGTAATACTGTCTCTAGTCATGACAACGAAAAATGCTTGAGACATTGCCAAATATCTCCTGGGGGCAAAATCTCCTATTAAGAACCACAGAAATGCTCCCCTGTTTCTGTTTCTTGCCTAAATAATCTTTGTTTCCTGCTCATGGTTATCCATCGGTATTTTCCTTCTTAGCTGGGTGATGCAGTAAAGGTCATTTTCATGCCTACGAAAGCAGCATTCTGCCTGAGAGGTCCTGCAGTATGTCTATATTTTACCCCTGACGGGCCCCAGACCCGGCAAATAAATCTAGGAAGTCTGGTTCCATGGGAAGCAGATGGAGCCAATGAAGTGTTCTGTGGCCTTGCAACCACCACACAGGCTCACATCAGTTCCCTTCCTGTCAATTCTGAGTCTGAAACTTGCAGACAGAAAGTGTGGTATTTACAGATGCCTCAGTGCCAGACAGCCTGCAGCCCGGCCCCATTAAGTCCTCGCAGCACGACATCCATTTGACAATGTCAGCATCCACTCACCAAGAAGTCTGTCTTCTAAGGAATATATCGAGAGGTAAGTGTGGTGACAAGACTCTGCATCAAAGTGGGAAACATTGAGCAGCACATGCATCTTCTCTGGTGCCAGCAGGATCCAGACACACAGCCTGCAGGCAGATACATTAAGAGGGAGTTATTTCGAGACAGAAAGTGTCCAGTTAGTGGGCACAGCCAGACTGGAGGTGGGGGCTGGGGGAAGAGTGGCAGGGAGGCTACTCACTGCTTGCTCTCATAATACAGGTAGGGGCTTTCTGGGAAGTGCAGCTCCCCCTGAGACTCACGGAGCACACGATCCCGCTCACTGCATGAGGCTGGGAAAGAGAGCCACGAGAATCAGGGTAACGGTGGTGACTGGCCACAATAGTCCTCTCCTTCTAGAACCTGTACAGAAGTGCCTGGTTCTTCATGATGCATGGTTCCTCTCTTGTCAAATATTTCTCTGCCGTGGCTTCTGTGATGCCTTACTCTTTTTTGTTCTTTTTAGATCCTGCTTAACCTTGAGATTCAATGATTCCTTCTGCTTCACTCCATCATAACTTGCTTCTATAAATACACGTATTTCCCGGTTCTATCCTTAGCTTTCTTTTTTTTTCAAAAATTTTTAGTGTTTATTTAATTTGGAGAGGAGGGAGAGAGACAAAGTGCAAGTGGGGGAGGAGCAGAGAGAGAGAGAGGGAGACACAGAATCCGAAGCAGGCTCCAGGCTCTGAGCCATCAGCACAGAGCCCGATGTGGGGCTCAAACTCACAAACTGTGAAATCATGACCTGAGCCAAAGTCGGACACTTAACGGACTGAGCCACCCAGGCGCCCCTCTATCCTTCTCTTTTTACACGAGCCCTCTGACTAGTCTCATCCATACTCTGAGTTTCAACTGTTATTCTACACTTCTGAACTTCAGACCTTGTTTTTCAACCATCTCCTAGATATCCCCTTAACATGCTACAGATGGTCTGCAAAAAACTTGCTTCCACTTCTGATTCGATTACTTTTAGGTGCCCTTTGCTTCGTTTCTCAGGCTCAGAACTTTGGTACCATCCTTGGTTCCTCCCTGTCTCCCCCCCCCCCCCCCCCTTCATCTAAGTGACTGCCAGGTGCCAATTCTTCCTGTTTCCATTCCCATCCTTTCATTCCCTGGCCATTGCCCTAAGCCTCTAGAACTAATGTGTAATCTCATAAGTCCACCTTGAATGATTTCCCCTCCATCCTATCCCCTATGTGCTGTTCTTATACCGCCAGAGTACTGCTCTAATCTATTTAATTAATCAACTTCCTATTACTCAGTAAATCCAAACTTTTTTTTGACAGGCATCCAAAATTTCTACAAATTGGTCTCCATTTATTTTCTAATCTCCCTCACTTCAGCTGCTCTGACTGACATGCTGGTCTCTTACCCCAACATTTTCCTATCTCCGTCTTTTAGCATCCATCTTTCGACAAAGAGGATTCCTTGAGCTGCAGTATTTTTCTTTATCTGTATCCCATTTCCACCTGACAACATTCTACTGGTTCTTTGTGGTTTTGTTGTTTGTTTGTTTGTTTGTTTGTTTGTTGTGATTCAGCTTAAAATGCATCTGTGTTCCAAAGCCTCCTCTGGCTTTTTCCCCCCAGCCACTTACTCCTGCAGCTCTCAAGGTACTCTTTTTCCTGAAACTATCTTTGTATTTAGTTCCACAGACTCACAGACACACACTGAATATTTGAGCCAAAGGTGCCTTAGAGACTATCTGATCCAGACATTTTTTTTTAACCATTTATTTATTCTTGAGAGAAAGAGCGCGTGCGCAAAGTGGAGGAGGGGCAAAGAGAGAGGGAGACACGAAATGCGAAGCAGGCTCTAGGCTTTGAGCTGTCAGCACAGAGCCTGATGCGGGGCTAGAACTCACAAACTGCAAAACATGACCTGAGCTGAAGTGGGACACTTAACCGACTGTGTCACCCAAGCGCTCCCAGATTCTTTTCTTTATGGACAAGGAAACTGAGGTCCAGAGGTAGGAAGGAGCTTTCCCAAAGTCACAGAGCAGCTTCATTGAAGACTTGGCAATGTGGGGGAGAGTCCCCTGTACACATGAGGACACTTTCGGGGTAAGGCGTGTAGCTTAGTGACCATCTGCACCACCTCACCTCCCGCTCCCTCTCGAGTGTCTGATCTAAAGCTAGGATTCGGCAAGTGTTGGCTGAGTTGAGATGGAGGGCTTGAAGAAGTGAAATGGGAGAGAATCCAGAGCTCCTTCTGGGTGATGGGCTGCCCTGACTGGCAGGGAATGGCTGTGGGTGCCCCAAGTGTGGGTAGCTTTCTACCTAGTGAGCAGAGAGAGCTCTTCCTAAGACTTTCGATTACAAAAGGAACTTATATTCAGAAATACTAGATATTAATTCCTGCTCCCGGTGGAGCAGGCTGTAAGAAATACCCACCTCTGGAGCTCTTCCTCCGCTTCCCTGGGAAAGACAAAGAAGCGTGCTATTCAAGGTTTGTGGTATCCTAAACAATATTTCAACAAGTTAGCATTTCCCTGGCTCAAAAGTGCAGGCATTTTTAAGTCACTATGCAACTAATGAAAATCTGATCTCTGGAAAGAACAGAAGGCGTAATTTGACAAAACAGGAACGTGGTCTTGGTGTTTTAATGAAATTTCACTCTCTTTATTAAGTGCGCTAATCAGGCCATGATTAGCTGGGAGGTTACACAGAGGAAGAGGTTATCTGGTCTACTTCTCCCATTGTTGATGAGAAGGGATGCTGGAGATGAGAATAAGTGGCCCGCAACCAAAAAAGAGTTACTGGGGTAGCTACCACTTGAGCTGAGGGCTTGAATGCCTGCCACTGTACACTTGATAACAAACCCAAGTTCTTACCAAATGAATTTTAATTAACTCCTTTGGGACATATTGAAGCTGGAAGCTACTAGTTAGAAAACAATTACGTTGGATGTGGAGGCAGAACCGAAGTTTCAATTAACTCCCTGATCAGTCTAGTAGAAGGTGTTTATAGACCCTGATCTTTTCAGACGTATGGTACCCAGATCTGTGCCTGGCCTTCTCAACCACAGCATCACTCACATTTTGGGTTGGACCATTCTTTGTCATGGGTCTGTTCTGTGCATTATAGGATGCTTAGCAACATCCATACCTCCTTCCCACTAGGTGGGTGGCACCCCCACGTTGTGACAACCAAAAACCAATGCAGACATTGTCCTCTGGGGAGCAAAATTTCTCTATAGCTTGATAAATCTTGCTAACACAGTTGAGAAGTAAATGGTGAAAATACATCTCTAGCTGACTGTTTCAACTAAAGGCAATTTGACAAAGTCTAGGATGAATGGATTCACCTTTCTTTATATATTTGTATGCTGTACAGCACACCATATTTTACTCTTGTTTTAAATTTCATAAATGTCACAATTCTTATGTACTACACTAAAAACAGAAGCAAGCCTGTCTGCTCAGTGGTCCTGTCTTGCCTAGACTCTGCTGACGCTCTCTCTGGCCCTAGCTTCTTGACCTTATGTGCTGGGTTTATTACCAATTTGGATGTGTTTGTGGATCCAGGGAAGCACTTTTCTAAGATCTGTGAAGATCCCAGGGGATCCTTGGTTATCTTCCTGCATGTTGTTTCTCCAGCCTCGGCCACAGCCCAAACCCCAAGAAGTCACACCAGCCAGAGTCCAAGCCCCCTTCTTATTCTGGCACATGAGGGAACCTCCTGAATCTCCCTGCAGGGGGAAAAGCCTCCATTACCATCATTATCAGTGTCTGTGCTCACTCTTTCCCCCCAAGAATATGCTAAAGGAGGATCAATGATATTTCTTCACTTCTAATAACTTGGACTCGGTGGCCAGGAGAACAGCCAAGCACAATTCATATTAAATCTTCAAATATCATTAGGGCCTATCAATTCCACCTCTTTCTTCCCCATCCTTCCCCTTCCACCCTTTCTTCCATCTCCTATCTCATCCTGCAGACTCAGAGAAGTCTTGCCCAGTAGTGAAACTGATCCCAGATCTTGGTCAGCGGGAGGAATGGAAGGAAAGTGATTATCCACTAGATGGAAACTTCTAAGTAGGAAAACCCCAGCCATCCTTCAGCTGTAGAGAACCCTAAGCTCACTGATGGCACTATCTCTGTTAGTTGGTCTTTTGGAAAAAGGAGAAGACCTCCTCTGAATTCACACTCTCCAGTAAAAACAGATTGTAAAAACTGTCACTTTATTTCAACTTGACCTCCCTTGCCACCCCTGACAAGAATCCAGTTTTGCCTGTAGCCTTCTTTCAGCCCCTCACCTGATGGCAAAGCTGAGGGAAGCCCAGCCAGGGACCTTTCAGCCTGACCACTCCCACCTACCTGACATGCATCTCTCCCTCCATCTGGGAAACCTGTGCAGAGAAAGGTCTGCCCACTGATGGGTTTCTTTAGGGTTAACAAAGCTGCCACACACTCTTCCTGGGTCAAAATGGGCAGGTTCACATCCTGTAATACCTGCGAGACAACGCCATCTAGAAAACACAGAGATGAGAGCCCCAGTGAGGCACTCTCGCACTTCCTCAATTGAAGATGCTACATTCAGGTTTGTGTCCTTTGGAAAGACCTGAATTTCTATGTTCAATGAATATTCTCTTTTGAAATGCTTACACCATTGTTGTTGTTTTTTAAAATAGATTAAAAACAACTGTATTTTCTAATTACCCACCAGGAAGTTCTGACATCTGATTAAGAGAAGTGGCATACAAGTTCTTACCTTCAGCTGAGCGGCCCCAGCCTGCAGTTGTACAAATAAATCCAGCCTCAAATTCTTCCTTTGGCTCTGGAAGACACATTGGGCCCACAAACTGGCCTGAAGAAAAGAGCAGGACAGGGTTTGTCTCATCCACGGAGGAGAGGACACCCTAAGCCACTCACCATTTGGTATGTAGGTGGTTCCCCAAAGACCTTGTGAGAGTTGTGATATCTATGCCTCGCACCTCCAGGGGCCACTTATCAGACAAAGAAAGACTCTCTCCTGAATCCACATAATCCTATATTTGAAGCCATAAGCAAAAAGAGCTTCACATAGGGGACCCTCCACCTCAAATTCCTGTCTCAAAGTGCATGACCCAGAACTGTTGGACATATGCTACATAACATACGCTGTAGGAAATGTGCTATGGAACAGAAGTTATAGAGCACATGGGATAGACAATTCAGAGTGAAACTCTAATGTTTACCAAAATGGAAGGCGCCATCCATCTTCAAAAGAGCAATATCATAGTCCATTGGCTTCTTGATGGAGAAGTAGGGGTGTATGATGATGGTTTCAATGGTGAGGGTTTGCTCCCCTGGCTCTATATGACTCAAGTCATACTCTCCAGCAGTAACATTCAAAGTTGATGCGATATTTCTATGAAGAAGAAGCGGTAAAATGGCTGACTTTCATTTAGCCTCTGAGTATACTCGTAATGGTTGACAATCTGGCCTCTTTCAAATCACATGGATGGATGATATGAGTGTGAGGATACTGAACAGAGAAAGCGAGAATGATTCCATCACTACTAGTAAAAGTGCAAAAGTTCCCGACTTAAGTGGGAAACTAGTAAAGAGTGGCCTCAAATGGAGCCAATAATATGATAAATTGAATACTTTGCCATGTTATTCATTAAATGTCTAAAAATGCATTTATATTGTAACTCAGAGGTCTGAAGCTATAGTGGACTTTATTCAGCTACCCTAACTGGCTGGCCTGGCTTCAATAGCAGTGAGATTCTTTGAGAATTACTTGTGATTCCCCTAAGTATGCTGCTTTAATATCAGAGATCTAATGCTCAGTGTACATTGTGAAAGACGTAATAACACCAAAACTCTGGTATCTCAGCGAGTATGCACAGTTAAGGCTTTGGGACTGATGAACACAATGGGAAGTGAGGATCTTCTCCTTACATTCTTTATGTTTGTAATTTAGAGACATGGTGTGAGATGGGAAAGACCACTCTATTGCCATTCTTTCTGTAGCAAAGTTATCTAAAAGGAACTCGGTAGAATGCATTGAGTTGTATTAAGAACTTTGGGCTTACAGTCTTTGGGCACCCTTTATTCCCAGAAGTGATTTTTTTTTTATATAGAACTGAAAAGGTTGTAATTTTCTCCTGGTATACTCCCTCCAGCTCTTGGCTATATTGGGTACTTAACCTAATACACAGCATCTCTTTAGCCTAACCACCTGCCACACTACAGTGAAATTATCAATTAACTTTTCTTTAGACTATCAACTCTCTGTGGGCAGGAATTACATCTTACTTACCTTTGTATCTTGGTACCCACCAAAGTGTCTAATGCCAAGTGAATATCCAGGGGATGTTTGCTGACTTAAAATGAAAGAGGACAAATATGGGACTTGATTGCAGCCTAGTGACTACCCAGAGCACTAAAAACAATAGAACATTTAGAGCACACAGGAAAGTGGATAAAAGATGGAAGTTGTTAGACTGAAGCTCAGAGAGGCATGACCAGTAGAAAAGCGGACATGAGAGACTTCTTTACATTTTACTGGCCTCCCTTTGGTTTCCTCTATCAATTTTGTCTGAATCTTTAAATGCTGTAAGTTGATTTCAAAGGAAAAAAAATAGAACAACAATGACCTTTGCATTTGGGGGAGAACTGTTTTTACACTTTTGGAAAAGGAAGAAGAGAAGTTGGATCAAGAAGTGAGTTACTGGGGCGCCTGGGTGGCGCAGTCGGTTAAGCGTCCGACTTCAGCCAGGTCACGATCTTGCGGTCCGTGAGTTCGAGCCCCGCGTCGGGCTCTGGGCTGATGGCTCGGAGCCTGGAGCCTGTTTCCGATTCTGTGTCTCTCTCTCTCTCTGCCCCTCCCCCGTTCATGCTCTGTCTCTCTCTGTCCCAAAAATAAATAAACGTTGAAAAAAAAATTAAAAAAAAAAAAAGAAGTGAGTTACTGAAATATAAAGTTGCGTTCCAACAGCTGCAGTGAGCCCATGACTAAACATGGACAATGCTGGTCAGGGCCAGGGGATACCAGGGCATGGCTTTCTATTACTAATGTTTAATGTCAGCTCCTTTACAAGGACAGAAATCACAAATAAATCTTCCAAAAATGGGATCAGTATGATCAGACATGTGTTATAAAAGAAAAATACTGGTAGGAACAATATTTTCCAGAATACACATTTTGTATATAGACTGTATTGTATGAAACAAAGTCATAATTAGAAGCACTGGGTTCTTTTACCGATTTTTTAGGATGCATAATGAACCAGATTTTTTTTTTCTCACTGAAATGTAGGAGAGGCTTTTCACAAATGTATCTTTATGATCCTTTGTTTTCACTTGGATGTTATTCTTTAATTACTTCCAGTCATGTTTGAGTAAATAAAATTTTCTACTCCTGCAAAGAAAGTATGTTTTCTATCAAGTTAAGTACCCTCTGACAGTGTCACTTAGCCCTTTTTGTGTCATGCATTTAGGATGTTCCCATGCTAATGCATACATCACACATTTCCATGTTGTAATAGAGTTGTTGCTGCTGATTCCAAAGGAGAAGGTGGATAATCTGGCATTCATCCATGAACTAGGCCTTTCCTACCTGTTTGCAACACAGTGAGCAGCCGTAATCACCCACTGTGCAGAGATGATGGTTCCACCACAGATGTGCTTCTGCCTTCGTTTCAGAGACACCTGGATTACAAAGAGCTTAAGTGGGAGCAAGTCAATGCCCTGTGACCCCCCCACAAAACCTGGAGACTGAGCATATTCTGAAAAATAGGCCCAGATGTCTTATATACAAATATTAGAAGTTGTGGAGTGTGAAGGAGTAAAATCTGTCCCATTACAGCTCAGAAGGGTAGTGTTGGAACCAGAATACTTCCAACCCTGGTCTACAGAAGAGGTAGTTAATTTGAGATGGTTGGCTGTAAGAGTTTAGTAGAATTGGTAGTAAAATTGGTGGTATTTATTTGTTTGTTTATTTATTTATTTTCATAATACTGTTGGCCCAGACTGTTACCCTAATAATATGAACAATGCCTGTGAGTGAAGAGAAAGAAAGAAAAGTATAAGATATAGCAGAGTCCAGATGAAGAGGTTTGGGAGAAAAACAAGGTGAGGGCTAAGGTAATCTTTCGACACATGCTTCAATTCCTCCAAGCCTCTTAGAGAATAGTGTGTATCTACAATTTCCTCATGCTTTTACCTATTTGCTTTTAACTACCACTGCTTCAAGCCTATTTTTTAATCTGCCTCTACAAATTACTTGCTATCTTTGGTTTATCTTGTTCATGATATTTGATTTGACTCTAAAATGGGTACAAGTATATGCTGTTAATTCCATTGTCAAAATTAGAAAAAAATCAATTTATTAGAACTGTCTCTTTTTGACCAACAATTATTCAATAAACTATTAAAATGTTTAATACAGTGAAGAATAGTAAGTAAAAGGAAGTAAAACCACTGACTATGACTTGAATATGAACTTCTGAATTGATTAGTCAACTGATTGACCAGATAAGCAACTGATCAAATCGACTCTTCAATCAAGTCATTAATTCATCAGTTAATCAAATGACAATGCCTCAGCCGTTTAGTCAACCTACTGAGCACAAATTCAATCAACCAATCATTACTAAATAGCCACTTAGCAAAAATTGATGTGACTGACTTAAAGTAAAAGCAAGGGGCTATTGCTCACAAAATTAAGAGGCAAGAATACAACATGGCTCTCAGGGTAAAGAAAGCTGGGAGAATGTCAAAGACAATAAATGCAAACACTGTAGGCTAGAGACAGAAGCACAAAGGCATTTCTATGGCATGGGAAGACCAGGAAATTAGATTGAGAGAGAATTCTTAGGATATCAGCTTCTAAGGACATCCCTAAGATGTCCTATGGTATAGGTACAAATCTCCAAACAGAAATTAGACCTATGGATATGACAGCTTTGACTTTCCTGAGCATCTTTAACTATAACAATGTAACATATTTATTGACTAAGAAAATTGTTTTTTTTAATTGTAAACTCACGAGGTTTTTTTTTTTTTTTTTTTTTTTTTAGCTTATTGAAGTGCAATTTTTGTCTTAGGGGCTGAAAGTTTAGGATGGCATTTCCAATTTTTGGAGCAAGCCAATAGTGCATATGATTATTCTGAACACACATTTTCTGGAACTCGATGGATGGACATCTTGAGGGACTTGGATCCTGGCCCACACTCATGAGATATCTGGTTATGAGGTAGGCAGAATGGAGTTCACTGATGAGTAGCATGTGTTTCTGGGAGATCCAGTCCTGAGACAGCTCATAGTCTACCTGCCAGAGAATGTTCCCTGAGACTCACCTGCCAGGGGTAGGAACCCTTTTCCACTTGGCTTCCCCCAACAATGCGACTGAAAATGTTAAGGTAATTCCAAGGCTGTGCCTTCACCAAACTCTGCCCACAAGTGGGAGCTGGGAATGAGAGAAGACAAAAATTTAGTGGTTAGATAGCTCCTGGAAATGAGGGATACAGGAAACTTTACGGAGCAAGCAACTGTAGGACATTGAGCATGTAGAAATATTATAAAACGGCTTTATGTTAATTGTGAGATTTGCTTCAGCTTTTCTCACATAGAACGGGCACATTATGAAGACACCTATTTTTTTTAATACGGAGGTGAAGGGACTCAGAGGTAGATCTCCACTGGGTTAGCAGGACTATAGCCCCCTTGGTTTTGAGCAACCTGCCCTCTTAGAGGCTCCTTACAGCATTCTGTACTTCTATAGGATTTATCACATGCCATTATGGTTAATTTTACATCATTCAACCCAGCTAGGCTGTGGTCTTCTCAAATATAGGAGCTTAACCTTAGAAATATCTAAATTCAAAATATCTAGAACAGTTCATTACGCATAGAAGTTGCTCAGTTAAGTAGTGAAGTGGATGATGCCATATTCTGCCTTGGATTGTAATTGTGTGTACATCTTCTTTGCTCCACCCAGGAAACTCAGTGGAGACCATGGTCTATGCTGCCTGACACATTGTCAGATATTGGATTTAAATCTTTATGCAAGTGGAAAGTGGCAGGTTGTTCGAGAAGAGTGGGGTGGAGAGAAGATGTCCTGATTCACACACCACAGTGGTGTAAGGCTAGAAGGGTTGCCAGGTAATGGCAAAAAGAACTCTTTCCTTTTTGTGGAGAAGACTTTATCCCTGAAAAGGTTTCATTTACTTACTTAACCTCAATGTGTTTTTTGACTCCTCAATTAGCAGATGAGATAGATTAAAGATGTTTAGGACTCTCTGGTAATTCGAGGATGGTAATTCTGTCCCTTCTGCAGGTCATTCTTTTCAGCATGTTTTCAAGGAGAGCCTAGAAAGCCCTGCCTGATAATCACCCTGCTTCTTTACCTGGCTGAACCCTCTAATCCTTATTCCTCAACTTGGGCAACACCTCAGCTGAGAAGTCTTCCTTCGTTTCCTCAAGCTGTGGTAAGTATCTCTCCTGTATTGTGTAGTACACTTTCCTCCCCACTTTTATAGACTTTGCCATGCAGTATTGTGATAACGAGTTGTTTGTCTCTCTCATTGGACTATAAACCACATGAGGGAAAAAACCCTGTTTTATTCATCTCTGTATCTCCAAGGTTTTGCACAATTCCTAGCATACAGTAGACACTTAGAAAAGTTGGATGGATGAACAAATGTTTTTTCTTGAGAGCATATCCTTGAGAGCATAGCTATTTGGATTAACATGGTAAAATATACAAAGTTCTTTCAAATAACTTCTCATTTAATCCCCATTCAATGCCTGTGAATCAAGCACTATCGCCCCTGCATTACAGATGAGAAAGTGAAGAATCAAAGAAAATCACAGCTAATTAACAGCAAAGTATGGCTGTAATACCGAGCCTTTTTTGTTCTGAACCCAATGCAGGCATGACATTGAATCAAAAACTCATTTTCTAACTGTTTCAGTTGAATGGATCATAAGTAAATTAGACACAAAGTTGACTATTTCCTGAACTCGCTGAAGCAAAGACAGAAAACAGGATGATTCTTGGGGCTGGCACGACTCTGACTATAGAGAAGCCTGCCAAGAACTACTCTCACCTTATGGTACTTGAAGGAAAAAAAGATCATTCATAATGCACCACAGTAAATAGACTTCATATTTCCCAATAGGAGAATTTTCCAAAAGATTTCCAGTGCTTCCTAATAGATGCACCAATAGATGCTGATTTCCAGAATTTGCTCCATGAAAAAAGATGGGATTGTGGGATATGTCCAAATAAGTGAATCGTCCCAGTTTTCTCTCCAGATCAATGCATCTTGTTCAAATTGTATCCCGTGAATGTTTTATGCAGTTTCATATGCTGATTACAGGACAGAAGCTCAAAATAATTACATGAAAAACAATTAGATCTCCAAAATTTATATGCTTCTATTTTCCCAAAGGAATATTGAGTTGGGGTTGTGATGTCCATTGCCAGCAAAGGTTATTCCTTCAGACAAAGGCAGTGATAGTGTTTGTTTGGAACTTACCTTTGGGGAGAGAGAGAGTTGCAGATTTACATTGTTCCACACAGAGCATTCCAAGTAGTAAAATCAGCCTATTCTTGCTCAGAGGCATTTTGAGACTCAGAGTTTTTCCTTGAAAATTTAGAGAGATGAAAGAGCACCAAATAGAAAGCCTGTAAGACCAGCAATAAACCAGCTTAAAAGAAAGTTATTTATTAACCAAGACTTGAGTCATTCAACCATGTCCATACAATGTTTCTAAATGTGGTTTCTTGCAAAGATCTTCGCAAGATGTGGGGAGTCGACCACAGAAGCATAGTCTTGATCCAGCAATATTACATGTCCCATTACACCCACATCAATATGTTGCTTCCCCCGGAGTTTATTGGCTAGCCAAGTGGTTGGTGTCTAAGGTTTCATATGCAAACATTACTTGCTCCTTAGTGTATAGGTTACCACTTTCTACAAGAGGATTGAATATCAAAGTTGTCCTTATTTGCAAGGTTATACTACATGCTTGCAAACAACCCGTCAGAATATGCTAAAATATTTTTCTTTCTCTTATTTTCCAATTGTAAATGGGCGGTTATAGCTATGTGTTAGAGAAGGAGAGGGGAGGAGAGGAAAGATAATTTGATAGCACACTCAGGAACGAAGTCAAGCTACCAAACAGTCATTTGGGATACTGTCGATTGGGGCATTTGTGAATCTACATTTTCTCACCGTGTTTTATATTTGTAGAAGGCAAACACTAAATCGCTTTCACTTCTACACCTGGTAGATGATGTGGCACAGGAAAGTGGCTCTGATTATACACAAGTCTTCCTCTTCCTTGACTGAGTTCTTGGCACATCGTCAGTGTGTGAGAAACCCTTGTGGATCGGCCAGTGCCATGCGTGCCCACACGGGAATATGAGATTTTTTCTGTCAGCTTTTACAAATTAACTGCCCCAAAGAGCAAATGCCAAATCAGAAGGCTTTAACGTCCTTGTGACAAGTTTTGCCCTTGTACCACACAATTCTATAAAACTACATCACGTTCAAATAATATAAATGCAAAATGAAGGACACTCAAATCCCCAGAGACATTTCCACAAATACATTAATCCTGAAGCTGGAAAATTTTGGCTGTTGGTATGGGAATTGGTATCAACAATAAGAAGTAGTCAACCCATGTCTAAACTATAATCAAAATCTCAATCTTTTTTTTTTTTTTTTTTTTTGTACAAGTGATCTCTCAGGTCCTGTTATATTTTGTCACTCACTTTCCAGACCAATTTAATTTGACTAGGAATATGGCCTTCCTGACTTTAAATCATTATATTTTGTCTACTTATTGTGTGATACTAGTGTAAAAAATTGCAGGAAGACTTAGCCTGGGATGTGCCTGGGATGTGCCAGGGATGTGCCTGGGCGGACAGGCCTCAAGTAGGCATGGAGTCCCCATTAAACCATAGAGCGTTTGAGCTTTCAAACTAATGTCAGTTTCTAGTACCACAGAATAAAGAAATTGAAAATGAAAAATGAAATGAAAATGAAAATGAAAAAAGAAATCCAAAATGAAAAATGATGGGATTCCCCTTGCCATGTGAGAGTCGGGTGTTTTTGTTGACTGCCACACAGAAATGTGATGGGATCCTGCGTGTTCCTGCAGTTCAGAGGAAGACATTCCCTTTAAGCTCTTGTATCAACACATATCATAATTATCAGTGTTATCAACACAGTCTTTCCCAACATGAAGCTGGTCATTAAAAGTTTGGTAATCTAATCTCTTGAGAGTGTAAACTGTGACTCCTTGCTGTTAAAATCGTTAGGGAGATTGTATCAGGTTCTGGAACACTAAATTTCCATAAGGCCAGGCCCCCAAGCCTCCCAGAGTTCCAAGGATTATAATAATTGTACATTGTAGCTGCTTGCAGAAAGGGATATATTGAAGTGTTGTTGCTTGACACGGTAGTATAAAGTCAATTTTTCATCCACGAAACTGTTAAATCTTTTGGAGATAAAAATGTCTCTCTTGGGAATTCTGGGGCAAAATCTGTACCAAATATGGGTTTGGGGTTCAAAATACTGTCTTACACTGTCTTCCTCATCTGTAAACCTTCAATTTGAGAAAATGGCATCACAATTTATCCTGAACCAGTGATATAGAAGCAAGTGACAGAAATAAAGAGCAAAACTTATTTGGGAGGACATACTTTTAACCCAGGCTAGACAAGAGTAATGCAGACAAAACCCCACTAAAAAAAGATGTGTTCAAAATTTGAAATTATAAAAGAACAAACCCAGATGCAAACAGTAAAAAACAAGGTATGGTTGCAGACACATCAAAGAACATAATGAGCTAGTAGACAGTATAACATATTGGTTAATATTTTCGAAGGAATAAAAGAATAAGAAACCTCAGATGGGTTTTTGTTTTAGAAAAGACCACAACAATTTGAAAAAACAAACAAACAAAGAGATAATCTAGAAATAAAAAATATACCCAGAAAAAATAGATTAGATGGTAGATTATACATAACTAAAGAGAGAATTAATGAGCTGGAAGATAGATCTTAGGAATTACCCAGAATATCATATACTTACCTATGCAAAAAGATGAAAAAAATGAAAAAGTGCCATTTAGCATTATCTATCAGAATTTAAATTGGGCAAATCTTTTGACCCAGTAATTTCACTTCTTAGAGCATACCCAAGAGAACTACTGGTATATAAACATTGGCAGGGTATAGCTAAATAAATACTGATCAAACACTTAGAATGCTATGAATCATTACAAAGATTGAAGGAGATTAGTACATGCCCACAGGGAATTATCTAAAAAATATTTTTGAGTAAAAGGAAGCAATTTCAGAGCAATACAAACAGTAACATCACTCATGAAAAACCATATGGAAATCAGGAACAAGGAAGAGATTCTTGGCTATTCAAAGGGAGGACTGGGGTAGAGAAAAATATGGGGCAGGAAAAGGAAGAAGCATCTTCAATAACCGCATCTCTGTCTATTTAAGGAGTTCGAGGGGCACCTGGGTGGCGCAGTCGGTTGGGCGTCCGACTTCAGCCAGGTCACGATCTCGCGGTCCGTGAGTTCGAGCCCCGCGTCGGGCTCTGGGCTGATGGCTCGGAGCCTGGAGCCTGTTTCGGATTCTGTGTCTCCCTCTCTCTCTGCCCCTCCCCCATTCATGCTCTGTCTCTCTCTGTCCCAAAAATAAATAAAAAACGTTGAAAAAAAAATTAAAAAAAAAAAAGGAGTTCGAGATTTGGTGGGGGGATCTATATAATAAGTGGGAAATGCCAATGCTGCAATAAATCATGGGTCACTTTCACATGGAGCATTGTGGCTCTTCTGCAACTCCTCAGGAACTAACTGTGAGTCACAAGATAGTGTTTAAGAAAATAGTTCTAGGCTGCTTCTTAGAAATACCACGGATGACCAAAGGATAGCCCACATTAATTTTGTTGGTCCAAATCAAGTTTCAAAACAAATTTGATGTTTTCCATTGTTATATACAAATAATGAGAAGACTAAACGAAGCCCCTGAGACCTTTATGAACCTCAGACAGCATAATGGTGTAGGCATACATAAACGCACCTAATTTTCTCAGTCTCGTTGGATTTTCTCCCATTGGATTCTCAGTGGGATGTTGACAAACCTGTGCCTCTCTGACCTGAGGTAAAAGTTTTATATTCTAAATGGTCCTAAATCCTGCGTAAATAAATCCTGTCATACAGAGATGACTCCTAGAGTTTGTCTCTGTCATAATATTTGACCAGCCGGTAACAGTCATTCTTTGTTATTCATTTATTAATGTCCGTGCATTTGTAGCAGGAGCTACTAGTTGTTTATTTGAAATAGATTCTCAGTTATGAATTATTTGTTTACTGTTATCTATTGCTAAGTGTGTTAACATACAGCATCTCACTTAACACAGCAACCATGTGAGGCAAATATTATCTTAATTTTAAAAAAAAGGATATTGAGTCTCAGAAGGATTATATAATTTTCAAGGTCACCTGCCAGGTGGCAGACCTTAAATTTATCCCCAGAGCTTTTGGCTCTGAAGTCTTCTCTTATTTTCATTGCAGCAACAGTACATCACGCTTTTCCATATCATACTGGCACCCACATAGTTCAGCTTGGCTCTGATGTTGTCTTTGGACACACTTTGGACAACACTTTGGCTGAGTGTTTCCTGCTGGCTGCCATGGCCTATGATCACTATGTGGCCACCCACTCTCCACTTCTCTACTCTACACACATGTCTTCCAGAGTCTGTATCGTCTTATTGGCTGCTTCCTATCTGGGGGTGTGTGTGAATGCTTCATCATTTACTGGCTGTTTATTGAGCTTGACTTTCTGTGGACCAAATAAAATCAACCATGTCTTCTGTGACCTCCCACCACTAGGGAGGCTTTCTTGTACCCATATTTATGTTGCTGAAGTATCTCCTGCCATCTTAGGTGGGTCAATCATTGTAATCACATTGTTTATCATAGCTGTTTCATATCTATACATCCTGCACTTGGTCCTGAATATGCACCCCACTGAGGAAAGACACAAGGCCTTCTCTTTTTGTACTTCTCACCTCAGTGCAGCCACTTTGTTTTATGGCACAGTCACGTTTGTTTATGTCATACCGAAGTCAAGCCACTCATCTGACGATATTAAAGTGGTGTCTGTGTTCTATACAGTGGTGGTCCCCATGCTGAACCCCTTGATCTACAGTCTGAGAAACAAAGAGGTGAAAGAGGCAATGAGAAAATTGATGGCTAGAAAAAATAGGTCATTTTGAAAGAAATTCAGTGTGATTCCAGAAACTGAAAAACTATAGTTTCAGGAACATATGTAATAGATGTTTATGTTGTCCATTAACCTTATCACTTTATGTGAAGAACTATCTTAAATACACAATGCCAGTATGTTAATTAGTACCAACTTTAATTTATAATTTTCTAGGTCACAAAATATATCATTTCATGAAATTCTGCTGGGTTCGATTTAATGTATACATTTCAGCATTAGGAGACCTAGAGAATATAGTTTTACTTTTTCTCTGCTTTGCTCATTGGTTACAGTCCATGATTACAGAGTGTTTTATTTTTCTTCTGTTAGCTTATTATTTTTAAAATATCTTCTTGTAAGTTAGTATCTTAGAAAGCATTGTGTACTCAATGGAAATGCAATTGATAGTAGTGTCAGTCCAGGTCACTTTCTCTGGAAGCCTTGGCCTGTCTTATACAGGGTTATCATAACCTTTGAAATGGAATCTTGAAAATTTTTATTTCCACCTAGAGTAAGAGACCAAAAGAATTTATTCCATACTTTTGCCACCAAAGCAACTCAATCCAGGTAACACAGAAGAACTCTGAAGGCTGAGCCTTTGAGAGTTCCTTTGAAAATTCCCAGTAGATTTTTCATATTTTTCAAAAGTTTGTCTCCAAAGACTTGTCTTTGAACCTTTGCTAACAAGCTTTTGAATAGTAGGGAAAACTACTGGGGAGTATTGGTGGGAGGAGGCTAAGGTACAGTGGAACTTTCTTTCAGCAAGCCAATTGGTATAAAATTATGGATTAAGACACCCAGGCTGATGCAGGCAAAGACTCTACCTGCGATCCTTCTCCCAAATATCTCCCGAAGTGTTCATTGCCACCACTTCCGTCACGACTTTATTTTAGGTGTTTATGATTGAGCCTGGACAGTTTTCACCCTCCTGAATTACTTCCCTGCCTCCAGAACCTTTTGATTAATCATGTTGAAAGATTAAAATATGGTTTTCCAATTATTACAAAAGTGATGTGTGTTGTATGAATCCTAGAGTAAATGTGGATTCCAATTCTCCCCAATCCACTGTTCCCAGAATATAAATTGGTGAAAGAAGAACTCTTTACAAACAGTCAGGGATAAGAAGACAACTTGCAGAAGGAATAGCTTCAGGAAGTCCTGGTAACTCAGGTCTCCTGTGGATGATGTTATTTATCCACGGTTTTTAAGAAAGATAACACCAGAGAGTCCGAGGTTAGTCACCAGGTTTTACAATGAAGTAATCAGGTGGCGTTCCCCCTCATTGCTCTGGACCTCTTATGTTGAGCATTTTAAAAAAGCATTTGTCAGCCATTTGTATATCTCCTTTCGTGTAATGTCTCTTCAAGTCCTTTGCCAATTTTATGCTCAGATTGTACTTTTCTTATCGATTTGTTCTTACTATAATCTGTCTACAACTCTTTTGTCAGATTTCTGCATTTGGAAGTTATACTCCCATTCTGGTTTGCCTTATCACTCTCTTAATTGTCTCTTGATGAATGGGAGTTTTTAATTTTAATGAAGTCTAATGTAACAACATTTTCCTTATTGTTTTGTGTTTTAGTGACAAGTTCAAGAAATCTTTTCCCAATCCAAGGCTACAAAAATATTCTCTCATGTATTCTAAAGGTTTTATACTTTTGAAACTCAGAGTTGGGCTGTAATTTTACTTTGTTTCACGTATGAATTAAAAAGGGCAGAGCCAACACATATATTTACTGAGAGAATGTGTGAAACTATGTGGTTTTGCTTGTATTACCAGCTCCTCCTCCAAGACTGTTTTTTATTTCATTTTATTTTATTAATTATTTGTTTTTTAATTTACATCCAAGTTAGTTAGCATATAGTGCAACAAAGATATCAGGAGTAGATTCCTTAATTCCCCTTACCCATTTAGCCCATCGCCTCTCCCACAACCCCTCCAGCAACCCTCAGTTTTTCTCTGTATTTAAGAGTCTCTTATGTTTTGTCCTCCTCCCTGTTTTTATATTCTTTTTGTTTCCCTTATGTTCATCTGTTTTGTATCTTAAAGTTCTCATATGAGTGAAGTCATATGATATTTGTCTTTCTCTGACTAATTTCACTTAGCATAATACCCTCTAGTTCCATCCATGCAGTTGCTAATGGCAAGATTTCATTCTTTTTGATTGCCGAGTAATCCCCCATTATATATATATATATATATACACACACACATGCACACGCACACACACACACACACACACACCACACCTTCTTTATCCATTCATCCACTGATGGACATTTGGGCTCTTTCCATACTTTGGCTATTGTTGATAGTGCTGCTATAAACATCGGGGTGCATGTATCCCTTCAAAACAGCACACCTGTATCCCCTGGATAAATACCTAGTAGTGCAATTGCTGGGTCGTAGGGTAGTTCTATTTTTAATCTTTTGAGGAACCTCCATACTGTTTTCCAGAGTGACTGCGCCAGTTTGCATTCTCACCAGCAGTACAAAAGAGATCCTCTTTCTCCACATCCTCGCCAACCTCTGTTGTTGTCTGAGTTGTTAATGTTAGCAATTCTGACAGGTGTGAGGTGGTATCTCGTTGTGGTTTTGATTTATATTTCCCTGGTGATGAGTGATGTTGAGCATTTTTTCATGTGTCGGTTGGCCATCTGGATGGGTTGTTTGGAGAAGTGTCTTTTCATGAAAGACTGCTTTTTAGATAAACTCCTTGGAGTGTAGGGGAAGGGAATTTTGGGGTGAAATGATTTACTTTTGCACTAGGGTTACTTCTGATTTCTGTCTGTCCAGGCAGTCCATGATGTCATCTAAGGATTGGCTGATTCCTTCTCATCCCTTCAAGGTCTCTCAGTATAATGCAAGCCAGACTATGCACCTGCCCTCAGGTATGCAACCTGTCACAGTTCTCTACTCACAGGGAAACAATCCCATTGCAAAACACCAAAAAGAATAAGATAATCTAGGAATATATTTAGTGAAGGAGGTGAAACTTCCTTTGTTTACTTTGTAAACTTGTGTAGTGAAAACTATAAAATATTGATAAAAGAAATTAAATAAGACCCAAGCAAATGTAAAAACATCCTGTGTTCTTAGGTTGGAAGACTTAATATTGTTAAAATATCCATACCTCCCAGGCAGATTCAGTGCATCCCTACCAAAATCTCAATATAATTTTTATAGAAATGGAAAAAAGAATTATAAAATTCATATGGAACCACAAAGGGCCCCCAAACAGCCAAAATAATCTTGAGAAGGAACAGCAAAGCTATAGGCATCACATTTCCTGATTCAAAATAATATTGCAAAGCTACATTAATTCAAATAGTATGGTACTGACATAAAGACATACGTCTAGGCCAATGAATAGCATAGAGTACCAGAAATATGTTAATGCATATACAGTCAAATAATTTTCAACAAAGGCACCAAGAATACACAGTGAGGAAAGTCTCTTCAATAAATGGTGTTGGGAAAACTGGATATCCATATTCAAAAGAATGAAATTGAACTCTTTTTTTTTTAATTTAAATACAAGTTAGTTAACATATAGTGTAATAATGACTTCAGGAATAGAATTTAGTGATTCATCGCTTATAGATAACACCCAGTACTCATCTCAACAAGCCTTCCTTGATGCCCCTCGCCCATTTAGCCCATCCCCCCACCCAGCATCCCTCCAGCAACCCTCAGTTTGTTCTCTATTTAAGAGTCTCTTATGGCTTATCTCCCTCTCTGTTTTTATATTATTTTTGCTTCCCTTGAACTCTTATCTTAAAGTAAACAAAAGAATCAACTCAAAATGGATTAAAGACTTAAATGTAAGAAATAAAACTGCAAGAAGAAAACCCCTGGAAGAAAACAGGGGAAAAGTTTCATGTCATTGGTCTTGGCAATAATGTTTTTGGTGTGACATTGAAATCACAGGCAACAAAACCAACGAAATCACAGGCAAACAAAATCACAGGTAACAAAAATAGATAAGTGGGACTACATCAAACTTAAAGCTTCTGCACAGCAATGAAAACCGTCACCAAAGTGAAAAGGTAACTGCAGAATGAGAAAATATTTGCAAACGATATATCTGATAAGGCATTAATTTCCACAATATATAAGGAACAACTCAGCAAAGACAACTCAATAGCAAAAACAAGAAATGGCCAAGAGGTACCAGGAAAGATACTCAACATCGCTCATCATCATATAGATGCAAATCAAAACCATGATGAAATATCACCTCATATGTGTCAAGATGGCTATTATCAAAAAAACAAAAGGTGGGGCGCCTGGGTGGCGCAGTCGGTTAAGCGTCCGACTTCAGCCAGGTCACGATCTCGCGGTCCGTGAGTTCGAGCCCCGCGTCGGGCTCTGGGCTGATGGCTCAGAGCCTGGAGCCTGTTTCCGATTCTGTGTCTCCCTCTCTCTGACCCTCCCCTGTTCATGCTCTGTCTCTCTCTGTCCCAAAAATAAATAAACGTTGAAAAAAAAAATTTAAAAAAAAAAAAAAACAAAAACAAAAGGTAAGTGTAGGTGAAGGGCACCTGGGTGGATCAGTCAGTTAAGTGTCCAACTTTGGTTCGGGTCATGATCTCATGATCTGTGGGCTTAAGCCCCGTGTCAGGCTCTGTGCTGAAAGCTCTGAGCCTGGAGCCTGCTTTGGATTCTGTGTCTCCCTCTCTCTGCCCCTGCCTCACTCATGCTCGCTCTCTCTCTCTCTCTCTCTCTCTCTCAAAAATAACTAAAAACATTAAAAAATTTAAAATTTTTTTCAAAAAGGTAATTGTAGGTGAGTATGTGGAGAGAGGGCAAACTTTTATACATTGTTGCTGGGAATGCAAAATGGTACAGCTGCTATGAAAACCAGTATGGAGGTTGCTCAATTAGGAATAGAACTACCGTATCATTCAGTAATCCCAACTCTAAATATTTATCTAAAAGAACTGTAATCAGTATCTCAGACATATTAGCACTCACATGTTCACTCCAGCACCATTGACAGTAGCCAAGATATGAGAAAGCAACTTAAATGTCTACTCACAGGTAAATGGATAAAGAAAATTTGCTATATATACATACAACGGAATCTTTTTTAGTCTTGAAAAGAGGAAATTCTGCAATATGTGATAACATGGATGAACTTGGAAGACATTATGCTGAGTGAAATAAGCCAGTCACAGAAGGACTAACACTACATGATTCTACTTTATGGCGTACCTAAAACAGTCAAAGTCACAGACTCAAGAGTGTAATGATGCTTGTCAGAGGCTGGAATTGGAGTGAGATGGGAAGTTGCTAATCAACAGGCATAAGGTTGCAGTTAAGCAAGAGAAATCCCTTCTAAAGATCTGCTGCAGAACATTGTATTGTAGTCAACAAGACCGTATTGTACACCTAAAAGCCTGTCGAGATGTCTCGTGTCAAGTCTGGTACTGCTATGTACCAGGCACTCTGCAATGTCCTAAGCATAAAGTGTGGAACAAAGCAGACATGATCCTTCCCTCATGTAAGTGTAGGAAAGTAGTCCAAAAAAAAAAAAAAAAAAAAAAGACCCGGAGCAATTATTTACACTAGTATCATCATAATTAAAAGTGTAATAGATGCAAAACATTATTTCGGGATTCTCTGAAACTATACACCATGAGACTATGACTTAGTCCAGGGTGTCAGAGGAAGTTTGAACGGTGAAATAAATTTAAACCTGAGACCTAAGGTGACTAGGAATTGATCTTCTGTTGAAAGGGGGTGGAGTGATGAATATAACCATAAAATGGTTTTTAGTTGTGGGAGTACCTATTTATCTTTAGGTCCTAGTATAGTATCTGATACACAGAAAGATTTTCTAAAAATTGTTTAACACTAATTCAACAAACGTATTCAGTGCCTCCTACATTCTCAGCATTGCACCATTAAAGGATACAAAAATAGTCATAGACACTGCACTTTCAACCAAGGAAAGAGCAAGATGTTCCAACTATAATGGATACTAATCAAATGGTGTGAACAAAATGTTGAGAGGAGGACAGGAATGAAGGGAATTTAATTCTCGCAGATATGATCTGAGCTATTTTTGTGGAATTGATGGCCACCTATTTGTGTCATTTATCAGCCACAGTTGGGCTTCCTTAAAACCTAAAGGAGATCAAGTGGGATTCATCCCTGGGCTGCAGGGCTGGTTCAACATTCGCAAATCAATCAATGTGATACATCACATTAATAAAAGATAAGAACCACATGATCCTGTCAATCGATGCAGAAAAAGCATTTGACAAAATTCAGCATCCTTTCTTAATAAAAACCCTCAAGAAAGTCGGGATAGAAGGAACATACTTAAACATCATAAAAACCATTTATGAAAAGCCCACAGCTAATATCATCCTCAATGGGGAAAAACTGAGAGCTTCCCCCCTGAGGTCAGGAATACCCCAGGGATGTCCACTCTCACCGCTGTTGTTTAACATAGTGTTGGAAGTTCTAGCATCAGCAATCAGACAATAAAAGGAAATCGAAGGCATCAAAATTGGCAAAGATGAAGTCAAGCTTTCACTTTTTGCAGATGACATGATATTATACATGGAAAACCCGATAGACTCCACCAAAAGTCTGCTAGAACTGATAAATGAATTCAGCAAAGTTGCAGGATACAAAATTAATGTACAGAAATCAGTTGCATTCTTATACATTAATAATGAAGCAACAGAAAGACAAATAAAGAAACTGATCCCATTCACAATTGCACCAAGAATCACAAAATACCTAGGAATAAACCTAACCAAAGATGTAAAAGATCTGTATGCTGAAAACTATAGGAAGCTTATGAAGGAAATTGAAGAAGATATAAAGAGATGGAAAAACATTCCATGCTCATGGATTGGAAGAATAAATATTGTTAAAATGTCAATACTACCCAAAGCAATCTACACATTCAATGCAATCCCAATTAAAATTGCACCAGCATTCTTCTCAAAGCTAGAATGAGCAATCCTAAAATTTGTATGGAACCACAAAAGACCCTGAATCGCCAAAGTAATTTTGAAGAAGAAGACCAAACCAGGAGGCATCACAATCCCAGACTTTAGCCTCTACTACAAAGCTGTCATCATCAAGACAGCATGGTATTGGCACAAAAACAGACACATAGACCAATGGAATAGAATAGAGACTCCAGAACTGGACCCACAAAAGTATGGCCAACTAATCTTTGACAAAGCAGGAAAGAATATCCAATGGAAAAAAGACAGTCTCTTTAACAAATGGTGCTGGGAGAACTGGACAGCAACATGCAGAAAATTGAAACTAGACCACTTTCTTACACCATTCAAAAATAAATTCAAAATGGATAAAGGACTGAATGTGAGACAGGAAACCATCAAAACCCTAGAGGAGAAAGCAGGAAAAAAACCTCTCTGACCTCAGCCCCAGCAATTTCTTACTTGACACATCCCCAAGGGCAAGGGAATTAAAAGCAAAAATGAACTATTGGGACCTCATGAAGATAAAAACTTCTGCACAGCAAAGGAAACAATCAACAAAACTAAAAGGCAACTGATGGAATGGGAAAAGATATTTGCAAATGGCATATCGGACAAAGGGCTAGTATCCAAAATCTATAAAGAACCCACCAAACTCCACACCCAAAAAACAAATAACCCAGTGAAGAAATGGGCAGAAAACACGAATAGACACTTCTCTAAAGAAGACATCCAGGTGGCCAACAGGCACATGAAAAGATGCTCAACGTCACTGCTCATCAGGGAAATACAAATCAAAACCACACTCAGATATCACCTCACGCCAGTCAGAGTGGCTAAAATGAACAAATCAGGAGACTATAGATGCTGGAGTGGATGTGGAGAAACGGGAACCCTCTTGCACTGTTAGTGGGAATGCAAACTGGTGCAGCCACTCTGGAAAACAGTGTGGAGGTTCCTCAAAAAATTAAAAATAGACCTACCCTATGACCCAGCAATAGCACTGCTAGGAATTTACCCAAGGGATACAGGAGTGCTGATGCATAGGGGCACTTGTACCCCAATGTTTATAGCAGCACTTTCAACAATAGCCAAATTATGGAAAGAGCCTAAATGTCCATCAACTGATGAATGGACAAAGAAATTGTGGTTTATATACACAATGGAATACTACTTGGCAATGAGAAAGAATGAAATATGGCCTTTGGTAGCAACGTGGGTGGAACTGGAGAGTGTTATGCTAAGTGAAATAAGTCATACAGAGAAAGACAGATACCATATGTTTTCACTCTTATGTGGATCCTGAGAAACTTAACAGACCATGGGGGAGAGGAAGGAGAAAAAAAGTTAGGGAGGGAGGGAGCCAAACCATAAGAGACTCTTAAAAACTGAGAACAAACTGAGGGTTGATGGGGGGTGGGAGGGAGGGGAGGGTGAGTGATGGGTATTGAGGAGGGCACCTTTTGGGATGAGCACTGGGTGTTGTATGGAAACCAATTTGACAATAAATTTCATATTAAAAAAAAAAAACCTAAAGGAATAGTATCTTTCTAGGACAGAGGGAGTCTCATAGTACGCCCATTTCCTAATTTGGTGGCTTTGAGGTGTTTGAGCTGTTAGAACCTCCTAATATGAATTATCACATTTAGCTTTGTTCTGAAGGTTATTGACTAATGGGCTCTTCAAGCCCAGAATCAAAGGTACCTGACCTTCAACTTTAGAGAATGTTCTGCTATGTGGCCATGGTTCAAGAATACAACCAGAGTTGATTGTGGCCATGTATCTTTGACAATCTGCCAGTCAATGTGGAAGTTGTGGTAGGCAGAGTTCTAAGAAAAATGTTAGTGTGAGATTCATTGTTTTATTAAGAGTTTATGGATTAAGGTTGGCAAAGGAGAGAGGGAATAGCATGTGCGTGAGAATCTCTGCCACCAATAAGCATGGGATGTATGTGAAGTGTCCTAGATCCACATTACATGTAAAAAATACATATGATTTTTTAAAAGTTACATCACTTATGTTGGAAATAATATTGCAATTCCAATGGACTCATGTTTATAAGTTAAACTGTCCTAGTAAACCCATATCATCTCTAAACATAGGTGACATGAAAACCTGGGCCACTGAATATAGCCACACTTCAGAAATGTCATAAATTGTCACAGCCATATTAGTCATGTTGATCTAATAATCAACTTCAATGGTAGTAAAATATTGTAATATTTTCAGTTTATTTAAATTGAAATGTTTAATTATTATATTTAATTTAAAAAATAAAAGGAACGACAGAGTATTGAGAAAGTATTTCATTCACACACTTTTACATAATCAGGTTTACATGCTATTTCTCTGTCCCGGTAGATATGCGCATGTAATTTCTCTATCCCAGTGGATTCTCAGTGTAGTTTTCCAGGACAAATAAAGAAATTAACTTGTAATTACAAGTGACGTAAGTGATTTGGGCTTTATCTCAAATGACATAAGCCTCACTTAAATATGGCACTGCTTTACAGTGACAACTCCTTGGAGCCTATCCCTAGTGTTGTAGTGGATGTGTCCCTAATTTATACTGTTTTTTGTTAAGGGATACTGAAATATTTGATTCTCTTATATGTACCAGAAGTTACAAGTTGATTATTTCAAGTTCATCACTAGTAATTGAGCATCTATTTGTTGTGTGCACAGTGCTTGGTATTTTCATCCACATCATATCATTTAGCACAAGAATCACATAAGGTATGTATCATTATTTCCTTTTTATAGGAGAGGAAACAGAAGGTCAACAATGTCTTTCAATGTGCCTATGATTCCATAGATAGTGAGAGGCAGAGCTAGAAACCGATATCAATTTTGTGTGGCTGCAAAGTCCATGGTCTTTGTGCACATCACTTTGCCTTCCCTCCTGGCACTCATATCCAACTTTGAAAGCTTTTGTTCCTTTCATACATTTATTTTTTCTAAAGTAATTCTTTTCAGGCTGAGGCTTTGTCTTCTTTAAAAAAAACAAAAAAACAAAAGCCAGAATGTGAGAATTCAGACACATAACCCTAGTACTGCTCATATTGTAGGATATCATGGTCATGATTCACACACAACTTTTGGGGAAATGTCCATGCTTGCTGATAGTTATGTATGTATGTTTTCTTAATTCTTCAGATTGAAGTTCTTCAAGAAAAATCAAATTATTCAGAAGAATATGTTGCTCTTTAATCTAGAAAAGCCATGGAAATGGCCGAATGTAACTAACATACTCTCCCCTGTCCTTGGTTATGTGCTCTAATTTGAACCAAGGGAATATTATTCTGAAATGATCGTTTTTCTTCCAATCCAATTTCCTAGCCTCCCTAGCTGGCTACTTCCATCCATACCTCTCTAACTACTCTCTCCCCCCATCACCATCATATGCCCCCACTTCTTATTTCCCTATAGTTTCATACTACAACCGATGAAATCATCACTTACCAATGTAGGTCTCCAAATGCTTCAGTTCACTTTCCAATTAATCCCAGTCCATAAAAATACCTGGACTCTTCTCTGCTTCATGTAATCCAAGAAGCATGAAAAAGTATGATGTGAGAGATAAATCTTGGAAGATTTTGCAAAATATACTGGATTTAGCTCATAACAATAAGAAAAATTGTGTTTGGCCCATTCAGCTTGAACATAGACACTTTCCATCCCTTGGTATCAATGATAACTAAGGATGTGATTTTTTTTTCATTCCAGGAAAAGGATCAAGTCAGAAAAACATGTCAAAATCAACTCGATACTTTTTGGTCCAGTAATTGGATAAATGGTGATAGTATTTACTGAAAAGAGAATACTGGTGCAGAGGCACATTTGGGATGAGGGTAGAAAATCAAGAGCTGACCTTTCTATAATCACTTAGGTTATTTACAGTTTATGTTATTACAATCAGTATTGCTGTAACATCATTTTACATATTCTTGTACACATGGGGAAGACTTACTCTACAGTATTTTATACAGTATAGGAGTAAAATAGCTGAATTCTAAGGTAATCGAGTCTCCAATTTTAATATATTCATGGAATTTGAAAAGAAAATTTGTGTGCACAAAGTATTCTAGAAGTGAAGCAAAGTTACCATTTAAAAATTTTAATTGTAGGGTTCTCTACAGGTATCTTCATTAAATTAACATACCCCATTAATGTGGGGTAATTTCAACCATTTTAATCTCTGGTTCTGATTTCAATAGCCACCATTAAATGAATAGATGGAAAACCACACAGCAGTGACAGAGTTCATTATTCTGGGATTAACAGATAATCCCACACTATGTGCCATCTTCTTTGTGATTTTTCTGGGAGTTTATGTAGTTACCATAGTGGGAAATATCAGTATAATCATCTTAATCCGAAGCAGCCCACAGCTGCACACCCCAATGTACCTTTTTCTCAGCCATTTGGCCTTTGTGGACATTGGGTATTCCACGTCAGTCACGCCAATCATGCTAATGAGTTTTTTAAGAGAGAAAACAACTATCCCTATCACTGGTTGTATAGCCCAGCTTGGCTCTGATGTCACTTTTGGGACTACAGAATGCTTCCTGCTGGCTACCATGGCCTATGATCGCTATGTGGCCATCTGCTCTCCCTTACTCTACTCCACCCAGATGTCCTCAGTGGTCTGCTTCCTCCTACTGGGGGCTTCCTACCTGGGTGGATGCATGAACGCTTCATCATTTACAGGCTGTCTGATGAATCTATCTTTCTGTGGACCAAATAAAATCAACCATTTTTTCTGTGACCTCTTTCCACTCTTGAAGCTTTCTTGTGGCCATGTTTTTATTGCTGAAATATCTCCCGCCATCTCTTCTGCATCCGTCCTCATAAGCACACTGTTTACCATAATTGTGTCCTACAGCTACATCCTCCACTCAATTCTGAATATGCGCTCTACTGAGGGGAGGAAGAAGGCCTTCTCAACCTGCACTTCCCACCTCACTGCCGTCACTTTGTTTTATGGGACAGTTTTGTTCGTTTATGTGATGCCCAAATCCAGTTATTCAGCTGATCAGGTCAAAGTGGCCTCTGTCATCTATACAGTGGTGGTCCCCATGTTGAATCCCCTCATCTACAGTCTGAGGAACAAGGAGGTGAAAGGGGCCATGAGAAAACTAATGGCCAGAACACACTGGTTTTCCTGAATCAGATCAGATATAAATCCATAAATAACAAATCAATGATTTGGGGAAACATTTGTGCTGGATACTTTAATGATATTTATCATTAACTTCATCACTTTGATAGTGAAGAACTCCTATAAATGTAAAAATCCAATGTTTACTTCCATATAGAAAGTTAAATGTATCATTTAATGTGGAAATCTGTTTCATTCAAATTAAATATGAACTTTTCAAGGTAAGAATACCTGCTGGCAAAATAGTTTCATTAATCAGTTGTGAGTCCTATATTAAATACAGAGAGCTATTTCCACCAAAGATCAAATTTAATTGAATTCCATCTAGTTAAATAACATTTGGGAAAAAAATTTGTCCCCAACAGATCTGTAATAAAAGATAATATTGACAAGTCAGGACGTTCAGGCCACTTCCTTTAAAGGTACTGCCCTGCCTTTGTCAATGTATATTTAAACATTTGGGAACATTGATGTTCATGTCTCCAGAAAGCCTCTATGTCCACTTTATTGAAGCGAGAGCAAAGATCATGATTCCTCTGCTTGGCCATTAAGAGATCCAACCCAGATAACACAGAAGAGACCTTGTATACACCTGTGCTGACTCTTTTTACAATGTAAGTCTTACCAGATGAGTCTAGGGTAAGATTTCAGAAGCTGAGGTTTCTTTGGAGGGGGAGACTGGGACATTGGGACTTTGTTTCAGCAATAATTTATAGGTAGGAGGCACGAAATTATGGGTCAGGCAAATAATACGTTTGCCACACATCTTGTAATGTCTCTCAAGGAGGCGTCCACTGTCCCTGCTTCTTCCACTGACCTTTTGGCGCTTATGATCCCGTCTGGTTATGGCAGTTGCCTCTAAATTGATTCCCTGCCTCCTGTATGCCTTTCACAATGATTTATGATTAATATTTTAGCTAATATATTTTGTTAGCATATGAATGATGTCAGACAAATTCTGAGACACTTTGGAGGGACCACTTTGCGAGCTGAGCTGGTAAAGCGCCAAAGTCAGCACGGACACAGCCCTTTGCAAAGAGAGGGCTCCCAAAGGTATGACTTCAGTCTTGGAAAAGGGCATGTTCGAGTCACGGTGGGAGATCTGCACTCTGGTGGTTGAAGTTTTTCGCTGAGTGTTTCTGGAAGTCTTTGTCTTCTTTCCTCCTATACTTTGCTTTTCACCAGGATTCATCTTCAGCCCTCTTCCCTCTCCTCCTCCCCATGATCCCCATAGGTAATCTTCTCCCATGAGCTCAGCTGCCACTGGTGTGGTGAGAGTCCCTACACACCTTCCTTGAAGGACAGATGAACTTCTTCACTGGCCTTTCCCCCCAAGACTCTCAAACTCAGTGTGCCCTGACTGTATTTATCGTATTTCTCACAAAATTATTCCTTTTCCTCTGGTTCTTTCCCAATTAGTGGCAACTCTTTGTAAGGCCTAGTACTGCAAGAGATTTGGGGCAACTCTCACCGCACACCCATCAAAATAGTCTGCCTCCCTCCACCCCATTCCTTCTGTCAGATGGAAGACATGTTGCATACTGGCGTCTCCCATATCTAAGTCTCTTCTGTCTAGGCACGTAAAGACTCCCCAGTTGATTGTGGTAAGTCCATACTGAGATTTTTTCCCTCATATTTCCACTTGAAGGGATTCAATAATCCAATCACCCAGATGTAGGGTGTGTGGCACTGTTACAACTTTTAGTGGAGAGGATAGGCGTCGACACTTATCTTTTCCCTCCCAAGTTCTCAATCAACTGAGGAGATGACAAAAAGAGAAGGCATATGGGAGAGCAAAAATATTAACCTGTATCAATGAAGGAGCTGATATTAGAGTATGTGACACATATTTGTGGACACGTGCTTTCATGTTCTGAATCCCAGAATCTGACACTCTCCTTCCCTGTCCCTGGTCTCTGCAGTGAGAGTAGGCCTGTCTCCATCCATTTATAGCATGGCCAAGAGCAGCCCAGAGCACTGAGGGCAGACTCACTCCCAAGAGAAA